>NC_136528.1:26277206-26867206 GCF_910591455.1 Pholis gunnellus | reverse complement strand
CCAGCTGAAGGAGCTCAACATGAAGATTGACCATGCTTTACAGGTACAGTATCAGCCCAAAGAGCAGGGCAGGGAACTGCAGTCACTGTTATTCCAGTGGTTTGACACATGTTTTAAGAATCAAATAGACATTCACTTATGCTTTTCTTTAAGTATCAGGTAAAAGTATACTTTTTATTTTCATAAACAGGGTGAAACTATGTGGATTAATCAATCAAAAGTGCAGTAACATTGTAACATCACTCATCATCAATCCCATTGAAATCAAAGTTGGACTGATATCCGGTCATGTTTTCTCTCCATCTCCAGGCCTACAAAGCAGCACTGGAGAGCCTGGGCCATAGTGAGTATGCACTGAAGGCCGGCTTTCATCTTAACCCCAAAGCTGTGGAGGCGGCCTTACAGGTGGGTTCACTCTCAAAGAATCAGTAAACACCTTGAAGGAATAATAAATAGGGAGGGATACTCTTAACTGATGCAATTAGACGTAACGTTTATTGATTCTTAAACATCGTATATATTCGCGCTATAGAAAATGTTGGTAGTAAGGAAACTATTTTTTCCTTGATTATATGTCAAAAGAGCAACAATTGTTCTTTCATTGTGTTTCTCCATCGTGTGTGTGTGTGTGTGTGTGTGTGTGTGTGTGTGTGTGTGTGTAGAGCTGCTGCAGTGATGCGGAGGCCCAGCAGGCGGGCAGGATGCAGACCACCTCTCAGCCCATCCAGTGCGAGCTGCCCACCATCCCTGTGCAGATCGGCTCACACTTCCTCAAAGGAGTGTCCTTCAACGAGTCAGCGGCTGAAAACCTCAAACTAAAAACGGTATGGTCCTTTACTCAACCGGCCAGCTTCATACTATTTCTATTGGATACTCACCTAGTGTTCTCCCAAAAAGTTGAGGTTCCCCTGTTGGTTAAAAAAAAAAAAACGAGTCAAGTGTCCACCATGACTCTGCTCTGCTATCAAAGTCACCCCTGTGATTTAAGCAAAAAAAAAAAAAAAGCTCTCGTCGTCTTTTTTTTAGTAGCATCTGTAGTGTAGCATCATTAGACGGTGAAGGCGTACTGCATAGTTGATGGTGTGTTTTGTCTCCTCAGCACACGATGCTGCAGCTCATTAAGGAGGCGCTAGGCCAGAACGGAGTGACCCCCAGGGATGACTCTCCCGTCACTGAGGTCCTCAACCAAGTCTGCCCATCCAGTTGGAGAGGAGCCTGCAAGACAGCTGTCCAGCTGCTGTTTGCCCAGGCTGGTCTGGTGAGTGGAGATGTGAAAAGCCGGGGTCGCTACAGTAACGCTGGATTCTTTAATTATTCCTGAGAATCTGGACCGTCGGGAGATAAAACCTGTGATCTGTTCACATAGAAATTAATTTATATTAAATAGATCATAACACCTTTATAAATGGATGATTTTTTTGAATGACATTTTAAGCATTTGACCAATGCTCTTAACCAGAACAACTTCAAGTGAGCGTGACGCTGACGTAAGCTACAAACACTAGTTTTGTGTTTGTGTAAGGCATGCTGAGATACCCGGTTGTGTTGAAAGATCTCTATTGGATCCTCCTTCAGTATTTTGCTCTCGTTAACATCCGTCACCACAGTGTAGTTGATACTACAGAGCGGCGGAAAGGAGTTGACATGCTGGCGTCAACAGGCCCGTTGTACTTCACTGACACTTCTGCTTGAGTTACCGAGTCCTCTCCTTTTGTGCGTCTGTGGGTTTTGGCAACTTGCATCCCATTGTTTGTCAGATTTGTAATGGAGATGAGGAGATCCGTCTGCTTGCTTTGAGGCAGCAGCGAGGTGTAAACAAACACCAGAGAGACACACAAAAGGGAAGAAACATTCCAGCAGCATCTGGGTGAAGGATGGGATCGCCTGGGTGGGGTTTGCAAACAGAATCCTCCCCCCTCCTGTTGAAAAGGAGAATCACGGGGAGGGAGGGTCGGTAGCGGGACTCTCCACAGAGTAACGCCGGTGTGTTCATGCTCCGGTATTTATTTCCTCTGTGTGGTCTGCCCTGTTTTTTGTGTCAGGCTGAGGGAGTGTCCCCATCCAGCCCTGCCAGCCCTGTGCTAGCTGTAAAACAGTCCCCGGATGATGGATGAGTGCTTTGCATTAGCTCCTTATCTGATGCTATAGCCACCAAACCCAAAATAGATCACACAGCAGCGTGAATGGACACTCGCACACACACATAAGCCCCTTTCGCAGCCTGTTCAAGCCGGACTGTTGCGCCGTTATTCCTCCTTGCCGTTCTGTAGGAAAAGGCACAGAGGTGGAATAGGGGGACCGAGTTGTTCCGCCACTGAGCCGGCAGCGCCTACAGTATAGTACAGAGCCGAGCCGACGGTGTGAAAGGGACAGCCGGCAGCGGTGTAACGTGTGTGGCGTTTTGATGAGCTAGCAGCTTACCTTCATCAACTGGGAATGGCAACAAATCGGGCGAGGCAACGGGGAGCAGAAGCACCTCAACGCAGTTCACCCACCGTTATTGTTTAGGGTGCAAGTTGGTGCCAACGTTTATGTTATTTGTCACGCTAGAGGCCGTTGTGATGAACGTCATGCTGTTCAGTGTGAAAAAGCAAAGCCGGCTTCATGGCAAGTCTTCTTTTCTGTGAAAGGGGCTTAAGTGTCTTCCCCACACTTTTTAAAATCCTTCCAAACACATACTCACTTTAGTCATTCCTCCCTGTTTTCTTTATTTTACATTCACAGTAATACTCGCCATATCTGTCTGCTGTTGTTTCTGGCAACATTTTTCACTAGCGACTCCCGTTTTTTCCTACTAGTCATCGAGTCAAGCGCAGTTGTTGACCTCCTCTGTTTTTCTGCATGTTTCCTCCTCCCTCCGGCCCCCAGTGACCTCGTCGTTTTGTTTTTTGGCATGGCTGAAGGTCCGTTTGTGTGTATGCGTGGCTCTCTCACTTGGGAAGCCCGGGGTTTCCGAGGATACACCTGCTTTTTTCACAACAATAGGGTAACTTCCTGCAATACAGGAAATGGACTCCACCCGTCATCCCTTCCTCTTTGTGACCCAGCTGAGTGGGTCTCGAGGAGTCACGGCCACTTTCAAAGAACTTTCAAATACATTTGACTCGCAGCACACAGGAAGGCCTGGTTGTTGTTACTGACTGACTAAAGACCGTTTCTCTCCACTTGATTGAAAATTGATAATCCTCCCAATTGTTTTAGTCAGCAGATGGTGTGCTACAAACGTTCGCAGATCGCTTGCACAAGCAGGATTCACAATACGGATGTAGATGCCGGTGAATAAAGCTTTTCTGTCAGGAGATGCTGATGCCGGTGTGTTTGTGTGTACCAACAGGTGGTTGTTGATACTGCTCAGATTGAGAACAAGGAGGCCTATGCTCCCCAGATCACTCTTGAGGGTTCCAAAGTGGTGGTGCAGGTTCCCTCTACATGGTAAGTTCATCAAAACGCTTACTGTGAAACGTCTTTGTGTGGACCTTTCTTCCAAATAATCACAGTTAATTCCTAATGGGAAATGGGAAACGTGCGAACACAAATTGTATTGTTATGCAGGCGCAGTTGCATCACCAGATAGACAAGTTACATATGTAAAACGTATGCATGCAGACAGATATGGGAGGTGAGATAGAGCAGACACTGCCAAGATCTAACGTTCTCAACACCATGAAGAGGAATGGAGAATCTGGTTAATACGCTGGATTTAATATACTGAGTACACACCTTTTTTTAATATAGTGTTAACACATTTGCATTAACCCTACTTCAGTGGTATGTTATTAAGCCGAGGTACTCAGGCATCATCACATCCTAAAACAGAAATGTTTTGCGTCGTGGGAGCATTGTGCCATATGCGCTGAATTTTTACAGTCGGTGCTCAAGACTGTCTTCCAGCTGCAACAGGAGTGTAAACTTCTTGGTTCAGTGGGCCACGATAAATCCACTAAACCTGTCTGTAAACTGAAGGAGTTGCTTTTCGGATTATTTTGGCTCTTCTTTTCTTGTTTATGAATGTCAAGTATTACTCTTTTTAGCAAATGCACCTGGGCTTTTGTATGCAAGACCTAGTGTGGCTTTGCGGTTCCTGTCTCATCATGTTGTGTGTGTGTGTGTGTGTGTGTGTGTGTGTACATGTTCAGGTGTCTGAAGGAGGACCCAGCCACGATGTCCTTGCTCCAGCGGAGCTTGGATCCGGAGAAGACACTTGGTCTCGTCGACGTGCTCTACACTGCAGTGTTTGACATCAACAGGTGGAAGGAGAGAAAGTGAGTGAACGTTAGATACTGTAATTATGAATAACCCCTTAATTTACCAACAGGTAGCTTTACCATGTTGTTTTCTGTACAGGTGAAGTGGTAAATCTCAACAGATAGTACGGACAGGTGATGTGTATACTGTCTGTTTTAGATTTAAGGGGATTTCCCTCTTGGTTAAAAGGAACCCTGGTGCCCGGTTATCATTTTTCAGATTGCTGTAGTGCTTTTAATACTAAATAATGAAGTACTTGTCTTTCTCTTCCCTCCAAAAGAGAGCAACCCTTGCCCACTATTCAAATGCAGCTGCAGCGGGAGAGCCCGGATTATGGCGGCCAGGCAGACCTGCCTCCAGGCACCGGCTCCAAGACCTCCAGTGGATTGCCCAAAACAATATCCAAGCTGACTTCCAAGTTCACGAAGAAGGCCTCATCCAGCTCTAATAGCGGGGGCAGCTACTCTATCCCTAGCACCCCGTCTCGCAGCATGCTGACCATCAGTAGCTCAGAGGATAAGACCAAGAACATGGGCCACAGTGACGGGAGGCTACGGAGCATCCTGCAGATGAGCAGCCTGTCCTGCACCCCTGACTCTTCCCAGCAAAGCCTGCTGGCCAACGGTTTTGTGTCCGACGACCAGGGGATGAACCTGCCAACGGATCAAGAGATGCAGGACGTCATCGACTTTCTCTCAGGATTCAACATGGGGAAATCCCAGCAGGCTTCGCCCCTGGTCAAAAGGAGGAACTCTGTGGCGTCTGCAAACCCCGCTGAGCTGAAGCCGCCGAGTGGACCTCCGCTAGCTTCCCAATCTATCTCTCACGGTGCCCTACAGCCTCAGCCTCAGCCCCAGCCTCCACCATCAGTGCAGAAACAGCAGCCTCAGCCACAACCACAGCCACCTCCTCCACAGCAACAACAGCAGCAGCAGCAGCCCCCTCCTCCACCTCAACAGCCCTCCCCCCAGGCCCTGCAGTACTACCAGCACCTCCTGCAGCCCATCAGTCAGCAGCAGCCACCTCCTCCTCAGCTTCCCCCTCAGCAGACCCCACCCCAGGTCTTGTCACAGCAAAGAGTGGCAAGCAAGTGGCTCGTCACCTCTGGGCAACCGCCTCCACCGCAAGGCCCCCCAGCAGGGCTGTCACCCCTGGGTCCAATCGGGCAGTGGGGCTCTCCTGGACTGCCAGATCTGAGCTCAGATCTGTACAGTCTGGGCCTAGTCAGCACCTACATGGACAGTGTCATGTCAGAGATGCTGGGTCAGAAGCCACAGGGGCCCCGCAACAACACTTGGCCCAACAGGGACCAGAGTGAAGGAGTGTTTGGAGTCCTGGGAGACACGCTGCCCTTTGACCCAGCAGGTGAGATCCACCTCCCTTTTTATATGCCCACGAAGTGTTCTTTTTCCAGCCCAAAATCAGGGAATGTATTTGTTTATTTTGACTGTGGGATCAATAAATACATATGAGACAATAATCAGACATGACTCTTAAGTGTAGGAGGATTAAATCTTTAAATCAATATGTTGCTTTTCAACAAATGTGTATTTTTCAGTGAAAGGTGCTGAAAACTTAACCATAGCCGAGCACTATCATCACAACATCATTATATTAAAGGAAAGCAGTGTAATGGCGGGATACATAAGGTTCCTGCTTATTCTACAGCTAAAGCACTTTGAAGTGGTGTTGAGAGAGCAAATTGTGAAGAAATAATCAGGATGTTCACAAGTTTGTCAAGTCCGGACCCTATAGAAATAAGATTTGTTTATTTGGCTTCATTCAGCACATTAAGTATGGCAGATATCTTGTAAACAGTATGTTAAATATCACGATTCAACACAGGTGTCATGTTGTGTTGCAAATCAGTGTAAAGAGAAATAATGCGTTTGATTCTATTTATAAACTATCTTGTAACCATTCAAGCAGATTTCAGACGTTGGACCCTGATCTGAGTAACACGATCAATGTTGGTCAGATAGTGTGAGCAGCTGTTTTCCACTACAAGTTGGCAATTAATGCTGAACTTAGCCTGTGTCCGTTGCTATTTTTACAGTGCAGCAGACTCTTTTGATTGCAGTCGAGGCCTATTGTGCAGAGTTGACTTACGGCCATTGTGATTTTTCTGCTACGGTAGACAGTCTGGCTAAACGGAATGAGCTCCAGGGAGCGAAAGAGAAAAGCTGAGGGTGTCAGAAACTCATAGCTGTGTTTATCCTTTCCATATACGCAGTTGGCTCTGACCCGGAGTTTGCCCGTTATGTTGCCGGCGTCAGCCAGGCCATGCAGCAGAAACGGCAGGTGC
Organism: Pholis gunnellus; assembly: GCF_910591455.1. Lineage (NCBI taxonomy): Eukaryota > Metazoa > Chordata > Actinopteri > Perciformes > Pholidae > Pholis > Pholis gunnellus. The sequence goes on along the minus strand of NC_136528.1, from coordinate 26,860,656 downwards.
AGCACATCCGTCGGCCCAGCAACACGCGCAGCAACTGGCCAATGCCTGAAGAGCAACACAGGACCTGGTCCCACCCCGAGTACTACAGTGAGGGGTAGGTATCTGTACACCAGGTTTCCCTTATCACTGATTCAATTCTGTACAGGGCAAAAAAAAAAAACAGACCTTTTGTAGTCAAACTGACGGGAAACGTAATTTACACAAAGACGGCAATAAAAAATGTCTTAACTGGACCGCCGACGAGATTCGGGAACTTCTGTCGGTAAGGACTGGCACCGAAATCGTTCGACCGATTCATTGAACGCCAATATCTTTAGTTGCTGACGACCAAAATACCGCAGTGTCATGTCCAGCCTCCTGCACGCTGTACCCAGATGCCCAAATGGCTTCAGACAGTATGTGTGTATCTTGCCTTTCCTAATCTGACATCAAAATCTGATGAACAAGCGCACGGAGACACACACCTCTGCCATGTTTCACCATGTGTTTTGGGCAGCAGTATGTTGCTGAACTGTAGGAGGGTTATTTAAAGCGTAGTTTCATCAAGTGCACTAAAGTGTCGGAGCAATGTCCTGATTCAATTATTGATGTGGCAGACGTCATCAATATGTGAGGCATATACCACGTTAATATGTGAGACAACACCGTCCTGCTTAGATATGAATCTCAGGAAGTAGGAAGATGCAATCAGGGAGCCATTACTGCAGTGCCATCATACTTATTAACCCTGTGCAATAGTGTCGTAGTTATGAAAATTATTTAGCTTTTTAACCAATTTAATACAGTGCTTGCCATTAAATAGGACCAAGAGATGCTGTAGAACCTAATATGTGGATATGTAGTCATCAAATGCCACTGAATCAACAATTTATGTAATCAATGTCTTTTAACCCGACAAATCGCCAACATGCAAAGGAGGGTAACATTTACAGTTTTATACATTACAGATTTGACTTTAATTGTGTCATCAAGGTGTTAAGACATCATCAACAAATGCATCTGAACCCGTGATATGCCTTCAAATACCACATTGCTGAGAGTATAAACGTAACGGGGCTAACACCTCGTCTGGTTGTGTCCTCAGAGAGGCCGTAAACAGCAGCTGGTCAGCCAATCAGGGGGACTCGGCCAGCTCTAGCGATGAGACGTCTTCAGCCAATGGTGACAGTCTGTTCTCCATGTTTTCTGGTCCGGATCTTGTAGCGGCAGTTAAACAAAGGAGGTAAGTCTCTAACTCATCCCCCCGGCTTAGATTTGTCTCGTCATTATCATTCAGCCAGCTTTCAACAACGTTCAACCTGCACTGATAATGATCATACAATGTGATTAACTGTATTTTCTTTGGTTGATATTCCACACTCACCTTTTTTTACTGCACTCTTGTTGACCGTAACATAGAAGATGATGCGCAGGCTTGAGTGTGTGAGAAATACTCCTAGCGGTACGGTATGTGAGTGATAATAAGGTTCAACTTCTCTGTTCTTAGAAAACACAGCTGTGGTGAGCCGGAGGTGTGCACCCTGCCCTCACCACCTCTCCATCACATGGCTGATGATAACCAGGTAAAGTATGAGCCCCCCCCCCCTTCACTATGGAGAGCACCAGTGTTACTATGCAAACTACTCGTGGGGAAAACACGATTATATATTTGCTTTTTTTTTTGCTGTCAAGGAAACATCAGAAATAGTTTCATTCATCGTTTTTTGGCCCAACTTAAAAGGGTCGATAAGATCTTGTTGTGACTTTTTGATTAGTAATGGACCTTTTTGACTCTGCTGATTGCCATGTGCTGTGTTCAACAGGACAGCAAGACTAAAACCTGGCCTCCCAAAGCGCCATGGCAGCACTCGACCCATAACAACACCATGCCCAATCCCAGCTCTTCCTTGTACCAGATGAACATCCCTCCTTCCTCCCAGTGGAGCGACTCCATGCAGATGCTGCAGTCTCCTGTGTGGTCCACTGCCAGCGACTGCTCCCCCTCCGCCGGCATCTCCTCTGGTTTTCCCTTCACCCAGCAACAACAACAACAACAACAACAACAACAACAACAACAGCAGCAGCAGCAACACAAACCCATGACCAAGGGCTTTAAATCTTTCCCCCTCAAACATGAGCACAGGCCCTCCTACCTTCATCAGTACTGATCAGTCTAATGTCTAACGAGTCTGCAGTGAAGTGCCACCGAGGGCCTGTAGCTCTGTTAGATCAGCCACTGAGTGGGCCAAGCTGCCGCCATTACAGTCCACGCCCACTGAATTGGAAGATTTCAAAGCCTTAAAAGGCAAAGTTAAGTATACACACTGGCTCAACATTTTTGTATCTATATTTTTCCATGTCAAACATCCCCATTTGAAAAGGAGACGTATTTTGAAGTTTTTTCGAACTGCCATGTTTTAACTACGACAAGTGCTTGCGTCATGCCGGCAGCAGTTAGTCTAGTGGTCGTCTCTCGGTCTGTCGAGCTGACGTCTCCTCAGACGAGAGCTGGAGACGTGCTCGGCCGTCACCCACTCGCTTCTGCAGCTGAACATGTGTGCAAGTGAGCCGATTACAAAGGGTGCAGGGGCTTGAAATGCTCTCATTTTGCCCATAATAAATATACTGTGTCGACATAGCTGTGACTGCCAAATCTCACCCAAGATGACTCAGAATACAGCTACCATCTACTGTTTCATAGCTTGTAAAATACTGAAGTTGAAATATAAATATTTAGTTCTTTTTATTAAGAGGCTTTGAGCAGGCTCAGCATAAATATAGTAAGTCACTGCAGAGGTGTAATTTGAGAGAAATACACTACTTTTTCAACAACTGACCAGAGTTAAGAATTATAGCAGTAACTATGTGCCATGTTGGTATCGATAGCACTTGCAGAATATTCCCAACCAAAGCATTGTTCAGAAGATGAATGGTGCTGAGGAGATGAGAGGTGGTGTGAGATTATCGATAAACGGTGAAGTTTCACACGCTATTGAATGAAAGCTTTCGGGAACATCTTCACTTCCAGAAGCGCAATCGTTTCTTCCTCTGATTGGCAGTTGTTTGCTCCAGATTGACACTAACTCCCGTAAACCTAACTTTTTCTTCTGCTTAATAATACAATATTTTTCTTGTACATTTATTGACAGTATTAATCTTATTTTTGTATTTTCTTACATGTTATACCATTACTGTATGTTAGTATTCTAGTAGGCATATTACATAACACATTATTTTCCACCTCCCAATATGTGAAAAAGCACATTCTTTTCCTACAGAGTTGAACTCCACCATCTAAAGGTTACCAAATATGCCATGCTAAACACTACAACATTGTGTGATGAGGGTGTTTTCGAGCCCTTGTTTCTTCGGTTTCTATGGCAATGGGCTGTATTTAAAAGCCCAGAATGTTATCTTTTTGTGATGTTTGCGGATGCCAATGTTGCCTGTATTTATGAAATGACACCATGTTTTCAGAAAACTAACATACTTAACATGTTTACAGAGAATTGTTTGCTGTATATACATATAAATATATATCTTTTTATAGTTAATGTGCTTTGCACAATCAAGATATAGGGTTTGTTGCTTTCTGTCTGTGTTCTCCCTCTAACTGTTGCAGCCTTTTTTAAAGACATCATTACAGACCTTGGACTGTAACTGTTAGCTTCTCGGCTGTGTCAAATGGTTTACTAGTGGCTTCTACAAAATAAAATAAAAAATAATAAAAATATGTTGCCCTGATAGAAGATATGAAGGGGGACTGCTTGGCTTATGTTGCTTATTGTTCTCTTGAGCTGGCAACTGACTCTTTCCAAGTGTACCAGCAATGCAAAAAATGAATAAAAATGACTAGCAATTCAAAATGCTGTTTTCGTAGTTCTTTGGCTGAAAACAAATTCACTTTTCTCTCTGAATTATACACTCACCGGCCACTTTATTACGTCTTACTAGTACCGGCTTGGACCCCTTTTGCCTTCAGAACTGCCTTAATTCTTCGTAGCATAGATTCAACAAGGTGTTGGAAACATTCCTCACACATTTTGCTCCATATTGACACGATAGCATCACGCAGTTGCTGCACATCCGTGATGCGAATCTCCCGTTCCACCACATCCCAAAGGTGCTCCATTGGATAGAGATGTGGTGACTGTGGAGGCCATTGCAGTACAGTGAACTCATTGTCATGTTCAAGAAACCAGTTTGAGATGATTTGAGCGTTGTGACACGGTGCATTATCCTGCTGGAAGTAGCCATCAGAAGATGGGTACACTGTGGTCATAAAGGGATGGACATGGTCAGCAACAATACTCAGGTAGGCCGTGGCGTTTAAACAATGCTCGATTGGTACTAAGGAGCCCATAGTGTGCCAAAGAAATATCCCCCACACCATTATACCACCACCAGCAGTCTGAACCGTTGATACAAGGCAGGATGGATCCATGCTTTCACGTTTACGCCAAATTCTGACCCTTCCATCTGAATGTCTCAGCTGAAATCGAGACTCATCAGACCAGGCAACATTTTTTCCAATCTGTTGTCCAGTGTTGGTGAACAGGTGTGCCTAATAAAGTGGCCGGTGAGTGTATATTCAAACTGATAGTGAACTTTTCATATGTTTGAGCATCATGTGAACAGACACAATGATCTCCGAACTGACTGATTTCACAAACTGACACCAAGAACAACTTTGAACAATAGAAAACATTTTTAATGTACAATTCATACTAAAAGTTATATTTAGAATTTACAGAAATTTTCCACATATAAAGATATTCAGTAACTTTAGTGAATTTGAGCACCAGTAATCCTGGTATGGGTAACATTATTGGGAAAACAATAATAGTTATGATAAATATATTTTGTGTGACGTAAAATCCTCCCCATCATCATGTCGCACGCGGCCCATTCACAGTTGGTGTTGAAGCTGAGCTTTCATTAGATGTAGGCTGGAAACAGAAACAACATCATAGTAGAAATAAGCAAATCAATCAACGGAACAAAACCAATTCTGTTATTACTGCAGTACTTATTCGTGAATTGTGCAGTTTGTCCTCACATGTGTGGAGGGAGGCATGCTGCTGGCATCAGCTATGGTTGCCAAATAGACGATGTTGCGGTGCAGAATCTGTTGATATCTGTTGGGGAGAAAAAAGAAAAACAGCAGCTGAAAGTAATGATTAGAAAAGAGACGCGTATCCGCATAGATAACGTTGCACAATACAACTCACAACAGGGTGCAGACCACTGGATGTTCATTACATAAGAATGCTTTAGCAGTTAGCTGCATTGGTAACAGACACTGAGGGTTGTTTTGACTTACTGCACACACTCCGCTGCTCGCCCTTTCTGCTGGTATTCAGCGATGCATCGAATTAACTGGTCGTTTTCATCCAGCAACTGGGACAGACAAGGAAAGAGCAACCGATTTGACTAATATCCTTAGCTAATGTGTTAATTTTAACAAGTGTTAGCTACCTCCAGTCACTGAGTGCAACGACAAATATACCCACAAAGAACAGCCCTAAATGGATGCTGGTGTTCAGCATGCACGAGGCCAAACTGAGTGTAAACAAAGATAGAATGACGGATAAACAAGTGAAGTAACCAACACCAGCTAGCGGCTAACTACCCAAGCTCCCATCATAGTTTAATGTACGGGAGAATAGGCTAATAGCTAGTTAACTGCTTCGTTAAATATTATTTACTGGTGTCTTACCCTCTGTATTGTTTCTTGGTTAATTTTCGCCTTTCCTCGCAGTCTCTTTGGCACAAAGACAATCGACATATTTGAAAAGACAAAGTTGCTTTTGCCGCTTGTTTATGTTTGCGACAGAGCTATGCTTCTTCTTCTTTGTTTCTACCTTTCCTTCTTCGAGTTTTTCTTCTTCTTCGTTCTCTTCCTCGATCGACGCACGTACCATTGTTGTTGTACTACCGCCATCTTCTGGAGAGTTGCAGTCTAGCAAGCCTGTATGTCGGCCGAATGTGACCAAATATATCCGTTACAATTGTCTAGCTCAGGGGTGGCCAACCCGCGGCTCCCGAGCCGCATGCGGCTCTTTGCCCGGTTTCATGCGGCTCTTACGTTCATATCGAAGTTTGTATTTGTGTTTTTTTAATGTTCGTGTTCGCTTCGCTTGAGTTAAATACGGTATTTTCGTCAAACGCGCATGTGCGGCCACAGATTACGTTCCTCGTCGACCCATTTAACGCCGAGACGGACTGTTTGAAAGCCCCGCTAGTCACAGATGAGGATGCGGCTGAGTTGGAGATGATCGATCTTTGTGAGGAGGACCAACTCAAACCTGCTTTAAGGGAAGGGACCATTGAGTTCTGGAAAAGTGTGCCAATGAAAAAATACCCCAATGTCAAACGGGCTGCGCTTAAGATACTGTCAATGTTTGGGTCAACATACGTCTGCGAGTCTGTGTTTTCTACCCTGAAACACGTGAAATCAAAGCATCGATCTGTTCTGACTGACACCCATGTGAAAGAATTGCTTCGAGTGGCAACAACGGAATACAAGCCAGATTTGAAGAGGATTGTTCAAGGCAAGGAATGCCAGAAGTCCCACTAAGTAACATGCATAGTAAAAGAAAAACACTATTGTAAATTATTATATTTTTGTTTGTGGACTTGGTTGAACTGAGAGTTTGTCTGTGTGAGACAGTGCACACAATGTTCATTGTTGAAAATGACTGGCCTGTGGTCTTAGGAGTCAATTTCTGTCATTATCATATTGGTGTGTGACATTTACAATAAATCTGGCTGAGCAAAGGTATGTGTGTGTGTGAGGAAGGGATAGGGTGATGTTCATGTGTGCCCATGTGTATGATGTGGCTCTTTGCGGTAACACAGTAAAAAATGTGGCTCTTGGTCTCTGACTGGTTGGCCACCCCTGGTCTAGCTGATATATATTTTGAATATTTAGCTCACATTTATCGCATATCGTGAAGATACGCGATACATGTGGGAAAAAGATGCATTTGTGCAGAGTGCAATACTTTTCCATGTCCTCACTCATCGACAGAGCTTCTATGATCAGTTAGTCAAGGGTTTGAAGTACTACAGGGAAGTTTCAACTTCAATGTAACTGTAATGACATTCTGGTGTACAACAGATAGTGAATTTGCTTGTGTATGATTGTATAGACGACTGGAAGACTGTTCAGTCGTATTTGATTTTGTGAGCATAACAGCAGGTTTGTAAGCTCTGCAGAAGTAAAACTCTCACCTTTACCCCTCTGTCCTTACCTTGATTCATTCTTCCTTTTCAGTCAATCCCCTGGTATTCCTCAAAAGTGTATTGGTTTCAATATATTTACCAAGTCAAAATAGTTTTTTTCTTGTAATGTTCCCACCTTCCATGCTGTGTTGAGGAATTTTATCTACAAATTTAAATGTCGATTAAATGACTAAATGTAATTATAAAAGCCTTAACTGAGCCAACCCAGAGTGATACAAGGTATTCTTCTTGTTTCTGGAAACATTGGAACAAATGTCTGCATGTTTTTAACAACGAGTGACTTTTTTAACTGCAATGAACCTGTGTCTTGGTGTCCTCGTATTGTATTGTATTGTATTTTATATAGTGTTGTTGTATTTGTGTTTGTTGCTATATGGACTAGAGTCTGAAATAAAAGTTGAATAAACTATGACTTATTCCGTCATACTATACTATTACTTCCCTATGACTTTTTTAGACGTGCTATACCATGATGTTTTTCAACATGATACACTATGACTTTATGACAACTATACTATGATTGGATGTTATATGTTTTGCAAATCCCCAGGTGTCACTGTGATTACTGACCTTAAAGGCCTGCAGCTTCAAATCTTCTTTTCAGCACAAACAGAAAGAAAGCCCCAAAGCTTCTCAAGCAATACAACCATCACTACACATTAGTACACGGAGGTTGGTGACCTCACATAAATCCCAGAATAGCTTTGTTCTCCTTCAACATGAGTATATCTAATCAGCCACAAAATGGCAAACACCTCCGTGGTGTGCAGGGTTATACTATCTATAATAACACATCATACTTTATAAGTTGATAACACATATATCTTTAGCCACGCTAGCGGCATTGTGGCTCTCAACAACTATCAGGTGGATTGCTTTGGAATTAGCTACACATGTCCACAGAGGATATGTTCTAATGACTGGCTGATGGCGGTAGACAGTCTTTTTTTAATGTGACATAGAAGAAACCAGTAACTATTGCAGTTGAATACATGTAGTAGAGTAAAAGTGCAAGATTTGAAGTACTGTAAATCAGAATGAATTGTTTTGCCGAAACATTTCCTTTTGTAAAAAATCTTGAGTGTGTGTTGGGTTGGAAGTTGTTCATCTTTTGTAGTTATCCTCCCAAATACAACCTTCATATAGTTGTCTGAAAAGGAGGGTTTCTTTGAAATCTTCTTCCATTTTCCCCATTTATGGAGCATTGTCAGTGTTTGGACCTAATGTGAGATTGTATTAAAAATTATGATTGCTCCTTAACATAGATCAAAAAACAGTCATACAATTCATAAATACAACATTCTCAGAGTTTTATGATCTGGTAGATTGTATAACATGTTTCACAGGAAAGGGCTGAATCTCAACTAGCACTGACTCTCTGAAGAGAGAGCCAATTAGAGCTGATCAGCAACAGCTGTTACACTTGCACAATGTGGTTATTTAACCTGCCATGTGGAACAGGCAACATGTTCTGTTGGTGACTGAAGCTATGGGAGCTTTTTGGGCCTTGTTGATCACTGCGCTGACTGTCTGGCTTACCAAAGGTATTTATATTTGTTCCGTTTGAAGCTTGTTTTCAAGAAATTGGTAGTTGAGTATAAAAAAAGTTAGTGATGTTAATTCCTGAAATGCCATTTAGCAGTGACAAGTTTGTCTTATGTGCAAACAGCAAAAACATTTGATTAACTACTGTGTCCATAGGCTCTTGTTTGCCTGTTGGTGGCTCAGCTGAAAGCAGCAATGATGGGCTACAGAGGAGAATGAGAGGTAAGAATATAAGTGACTGTTTGAATATTTGAGATTTCCTGAGCTTCTTGAAACTAAATTTATTTTGTACTATAGATCTGCCTTCCAATGACGTCTCCATGAAGAAGGCCCTGACACTTCTCTATTCACATGTGTCCTCGTCTCTGCGAGAGTATAAAAAAGGTGAGCAGGTTCTGCTTAACACTATTGGAAAAATGCTAGTTTGTGTACGGCTCAGGTTCTTGGTGTTCTTGGCATCAGGTTCTTGGCATCATGTAGTTAAGTTTTCATTAATGCTTTATTCCAACAAAATGTCTAGACTGCATTGACCATAAGATTTAAGTTATACCGATGCTCTGTATTTATCATCGGACACCGTAAGAGTTCAATATATGTAGCTAATGTTGTGTTGAAGTAAAACATATTCATTTTTAGATCTTTGGGGCCAAAGATTAAGAGCAAGTGTTTGATTTAAGTCTATGAACACAGAATTCTGAAATCACTGTAAAAGTCTAGAGATGTTGAACATCACTCAGATTCTTTTAGATTTTAATTGTTTATTAATCAAATGTCTTTATTTCAGTGCAACTAGAAACCAATGCAGTCGATGTTGAGACATCAGTTGTCCACCTGGAAGTTGTTGAAAGCGGCAACAGCTCCCTGCCCGACAGGCCCTGGGGCAACGGCTCCCTGCCCGACAGCCCCTGGGGCAACGGCTCCCTGTCCGACAGCCCCTGGGGCAACGCCTTGTGGAGACACCCGATGGCTAAGTTCTAATAGGCGGACCGCAGTCAGGAACCAGATGACGTTGTAGCTGGAACCTGGACCTAAAACTGATAATTTGGCATTATTACATTTTGACGGAGCGCAGCTTTTCTACCCTTCACGGCACTTTTTCAGCAGTGCAGTCAATCGTATGTGTATTCTGACAAGTTTCCCAATGGTGGTATATGTCCTTTACTTGAGGGTATTATTGCATTTGTGACAGCTGAAAGTGGACAAATTGTTTGCATTTAAAAAAGAATTATAAATGGGAAAACCTTTTTATACGGTTGCATGATTTAATGAATTCATTCAGCATGCAAAGATGCATTTTGATTGACATCAGTCCTGCAAGCATTGTATCATCAACAAAAATGACTAGCAATTCATAATGTTTTAGTAGTTTTTGGGCTGAAAAATTCACTTTTCTTTTTAAATTATATATTCAAACTGCTAGTGAACTTTTCATACGTTTGAGCATCATGTGCACAGACACAATGTAGTCTCTGAACTGACTGATTTCACACCAAGAACAATTAAAAAAAAATAAACATTTGTAATGTACAATTCATACTAATGGTTATAATTTACAGAAATGTTTCACATATAAAGCTATTCAGTAACATCACTGAATTCGAGCACCAGTAATTTTGGTATGGGTAACATTATCCCACACCATCCAAACTCCACTGACGGAACCTGCCATCAGATAAGCATGCATTAGCAGTTAACGTTAGCTAACAGACAGGGCACTGAGGGTTGTTTTGACTGTACACACTTGTTGTATTGGACATAGAAATTAAGTCTGCATTAGGCCTACACTATATATCTATATATATATATATATACACGTGGGTATTGACAAAAGAAAAAAACACAGCTCCTCTGTCTTATCTAAAATCCATAGTATTAACTAACGGACCATTGTCATAAAACTGATTTACGGCAGCGGACCTGTCGTAACAACAATGGGTGTTCCCAGGCAATATGGCTCCGCCCGCTCAGCTTGGCAGTTTCTTGACGGGTGCCGAACGAGTGCCACTGTGGTGTCTGCCACAAATAAAATCACCCAACGTTATATCAAATAGGTTGAATTATCTCCACCACAGCAAGCTACTACATCGAAAAACATATAGGTACTTTTGTTACACTTTAAGTACATCTGAAAATACTTATGTACTTCTTCCACATGTTATTTATTTACCCCACACATTAATCTTATCTTATACTGTCATAACAGAAGAACGTATATCTTAAATAAATGAAATTGAGGTTTACCCTGTTTTCCCTCTTTTTTTCTCATTTGTATGATATGTGGTATACCAATAAGCCTTTTGGGAAAGTTCCTGCCTGTTTCCATCTGCGCTGTGCCCTGAAACATTGGAAAACAAAGAAATAGGGGGTCATGTGGCGCCCCCTGTCGTCAGACACCCAAACAACAAGAACATCATGTAATGTTTTTTTTTCCAGAGCGGATGTACAGTTGAGTTGCTCACGTACGTCCTCTGCACGTGCGCTGTTCCTGTGAAACCTCACGTGTCACCTGAAAGGCCTCCCTCTACACGCCCAGCGGCTTGAGCGGAGCGCCGCGCGGTGTAAGTGTGAACACAGGCTTACAATGTTCGTGTTGTCATAAACAGCTGGACGCCACTAGCTACGACTAGCGAGCTGTAGCCGAGCAGCAGCCTCTGCAGACCTTGCGAAGCTGTCACATCAAACCGCAGGATCGGAAGGATGGATCTCTAACCCTGCGTGGTCAGTTTCCTCAGTGATTGAGCTACATTTAGTCGCCGTATTCGCCATACGGTCATATTTACTGACGAGCCTTCGGTGCTAGCTACTTGTTCAGAACTTGTTGTGTTGTGTGCGCAGTGAGGATGAGGAGCCGCAGTAACTCCGGAGTGAGGCTGGATGGCTACGCCAGGCTGGTCCAAGAGACTATCCTATGCCACCAGGTGAGTCCGGCCGGACATACACGGAAGCATACAGGAGAGAAACAGCAGAACCACAGGGTAGACAAGTAAAAGTCCTGCATTTACTTCCATAAATCTACATATGTTTGCATCAAAATATTCAAAAGTACTTGTTATGCAACATGAGAATAATAATAATTGAGAATAATTGACCTGTGATATCATTGGTAAAGAAGGATCACAATACCCTACACTAAAGCTGTCAAATATTTGTTTTGTAGTAAAAAGTGCAATATTTGCCTCCAAAATAGAGGCGTTGAAGTATAAAGCAGCATAAAATCAAATAAGCAAGTTAACGTACAAGTATCTCAGAATTGCACTGGAGCCTTTGCACTTACTTACTCTCCACCACTGTACTTTATTTAATGGGAACCGTCAAGTTCTGTTAGATGTTTTTTAGCGTCGTCATCAAGCCCTCTGTTATCTCCTGCAGAAATATGTCAGGCATGCAGGTGTTTTGCAGCCTTTATAGGTTGAGGTTCAACCAGATCGAGCTGCACAGAAATAGACAAGACGTGAGCAAAGTTCAGCCTCTGGAGTATAGGCTGAGGACCAGAGCACTATGCACCTTTATCTGTACTTCAACAGTCAACAGCTGTCTAAGTTTAAACGTGTGACCCAGAGGGTTCACAGCTGAGGGAAAACAGTGTCAACTTTCCTTACACAGAGTGAATATGCCAGGGTGTAGGCTTGGTGTCAGAGGGAGGGAGGGGGGCACACACTAGGAAGTCTCAGGTTCTTCAACCAAAAACCTGAAACTGAAACTTTAGAAATTGCACAAACCCAACTTAAAGTCACATTTACTCTCCTTAGAGAACTGATACTTTGATTATGTTGTATTGATGTCTCCTGCCTTATATTTTCATTAATGTTCAATGCTAGTATTTCTAGGACAATATAACAAAAAACAACTGTCAACAGTACATTTTATCACAGATTAAATGATTTAGAGTTGAAACTAGTGGAGTAATTGTCTGATCAATTAACATAAAAATGACTTTTAAAAATCACCCTGTGTGTGTGTGTGTGTGTGTGTGTGTGTGTGTGTGTGTGTGTGTGTGTGTGTGTGTGTGTGTGTGTGTGTGTGTGTGTGTGTGTGTGTGTGTGTGTGTGTGTGTGTGTGTGTGTGTGTGTGTGTGTGTGTGTGTGTGTGTGTGTGTGTGTGTGTGTGTCAGAACCCAGTGACAGGACTTCTCCCTGCCAGTGCCCATAAGAAGGATGCCTGGGTGAGGGATAATGTGTACAGCGTCCTGGCCGTGTGGGGGCTGGGCATGGCGTACCGCAAGAATGCAGACCGCGATGAAGACAAGGCCAAGGCCTACGAGCTGGAGCAGGTGTGTTTTGGACAGAGAGAGGGTTAATGTTCACACCGGGGAATATAAAGTATGCTAATTGTCACAGATCTAACATGGTAAAATAATGAAGTCAGTGCTAAAAGAAGTTTATTAATCAGCCATCATTCTTAATTGAAAGAGTCAGAAATCAAAGTAATTGAGCAATACAAAATCTTGGTTACAACTTCACAAATTTGAAAACTGAACTGAACGGAGTGATTAGAATCAGCAAAGGGATTTGTGACAGTTCGTCTCTTTTCTACTAAAAAACAGAAAATAGTTTGGATTATGGGGAGGTTTTGTTGTGTTTTCGTAGCTTACGGATGTTGTTGTTTGTCGGCAGAGTGTGGTGAAACTGATGCAGGGACTTCTTCAGTGCATGATGAGACAGGTAAGACGCAGCTGTTTGCACATTTAAACATCATATCCTTGTGGTGGAAAATCCGATGAGGGTAAACGTGTGTCCTGGTTCTTAGAAACCACAACATGTTATCTGGGGCACTGTGGTATTTATACAGACTGTTTTATGTAAACAGCCTCTCCAGCTCTCTGACCACAGTCGGCTACTATCTGCACAGGCACGACGTCGGCAGTTAGTCGGACAGATAAACAAACTAATTATTAACAATGTGTTGAAGTAAAAGCTCCAGTCACACTGTGTGTTGTTTGTTGCTCTCGTCTTGCTTTATTGGAATTAAGACGAAGATGCCAAATTCGCAGCAGAGTGTTAAAATGCCGCAGTGCTCCGGGAGCCATAAAGCGAAGAGGCTTCCTCCTCTGCTGCAGCGAAATCATCATCAGCAGGCCAAAACAAATGACCGACTGGGAAACAGCAGACAGTGATGAGAAGCCTTTATAATGTTATAATCATGTGAACAGGGCTGTGAATAACGAGGTGATTCGTTTTCACGTCAGCACTCTGTCCTGCATATGATCAATAACAGGATATGGAGCATAAGTGGGATTCCACTGTGCACGTAACACACTCTTTGGGATTTATCTAACTGTTCATTATTTATTATTTAAAGTTTAGATTTTTTTAAGTAATGTTTATGCAGACATCTGTATGTTGTAGACCGTTTTGTTTTAGCTCATCCTCCATCTCTCCCTTCTAATTTCCTTTCCGCTCTTTAATGGCTAAACAAAAATACAACCATTTAGGAGTCTAATATCCCTTTTTAGAATCTTCTGGCCGAGACAAACACCACGGATATTTGTGTGTGTTTTGTGTATTCAAATGTGCATGTTCATGTGTCTTCAGGTGGCCAAGGTGGAGAAGTTCAAACACACCCAGAGTACAACGGACTGCTTGCATGCCAAATACCATACTCCCACCTGTGCCACGGTTGTCGGAGACGACCAGTGGGGCCATCTCCAGGTGGATGCCACCTCTATTTACCTGCTGATGCTTGCACAGATGACAGCCTCAGGTACCATTTCCCATTGCGAGTTAAAGGGGATTTTTGGTTTAGAAGATGCCACACATTTTTGACATAAGGATTTGAACATTTTCTGACTCTTGCGTAGTATTAAAAAAAAAGACACCGTAGCAAAGAGCGATGCTCCCTCCCTGCTTGGCCAGCTTCCCTTCTAGCTAGCACTGCAGGTCCTCGTACCTAACCATGAGTTGTTCCCTGAGTGTGTCACGTTATCACGCAGGTCTTCGCATCATCTCAAACCTGGATGAAGTGGCCTTCATCCAAAACTTGGTCTTCTACATAGAGGCTGCTTACAAAGTGGCGGTGAGTAACCTTTTCAGAGGTTTTGGGTGTTTGGTTTAAAGAAAGCAAGAGGTAGAAGCTGACATAGTTGACTGAAGAGAGACAATCGGAGCAATAGCTCATTTAAATATATTGCTTCAGCGGCGTTCCTCCAGCGTAAATCGCCTCGAGTGATGTCATTGTCGGTTGGGGCTGATGATTATTTTCAACATGCAAAGAATCTGGATGTGGAGTGAAGTGAGCTTACTGTAGGCTGCTGTTCATCCCAGATACCAGTGTCACACACTCGAATCTCTGACTTAACTGTCAGTGGTCGAGTGGAATTCTGGATATTGTGGGTGCACAGTTTTGGCAAGAAAGAAGAATGCGTGACATTTAAAAAAAGTCGACATCTTTGGTTCTGCTGCATCGACTCTTCTTCGTGAGTCCGATCCATTATAGTAGTGCAATGCTAAATTGGTGGAGTTCTACAGTTCAGAGAAATGGGGAGCGTTTAGAAAAGAAGGAAAAAAAATGATGTCATTACATTCATCCCCCCCTGTAGGATTATGGGATGTGGGAGCGAGGTGACAAGACCAACCAGGGCATCCCCGAGCTCAATGGCAGCTCTGTAGGAATTGCTAAGGTACAGGTTATTGTTGCCAGCATTTATGATGTACATTACATAAAGACCACGAG
Organism: Pholis gunnellus; assembly: GCF_910591455.1. Taxonomy (NCBI): domain Eukaryota; kingdom Metazoa; phylum Chordata; class Actinopteri; order Perciformes; family Pholidae; genus Pholis; species Pholis gunnellus. The sequence goes on along the minus strand of NC_136528.1, from coordinate 26,845,215 downwards.
AGGAAATTGTTGTGTAAAATATGTATTTGTGTATGCATTGTGGTGGTTTGCAGGCAGCCCTGGAGGCCATAGATGAGCTGGATCTTTTTGGTGCCCATGGGGGGCCAAAGTCAGTCATCCACGTTTTGCCTGATGAAGTGGAACGTTGCCAGGTACCGTTGGCGTGTCCTCTCAGCCCCCCTCAGCATCGTCTCCGCTCATCTTTCTCTTGCTGAGCATGTCTGATGTGCTTCCCCTCAGTCCATCCTGTGCTCCATGCTGCCGAGAGCGTCAACGTCGAAGGAGATAGACGCCGGTCTTCTGTCTGTCATTTCCTTCCCCGCTTTTGCCGTTGAGGATGCTGACCTGGTGGCCATAACTAAGTCGGAGATCATAAGCAAACTGCAGGTACGGTCTGAGCAAGACGCGACACACTCTGCACAGAAACGCTACAACAGTTCAGTGTCTTACCCGCTACTCCTTTCTCCTTGTACATGTAAGTCAGTCAGCATGCCGACATTTCCACTCTGGTGTAATTTCAGGGTCGCTATGGCTGCTGCCGCTTCATCCGGGATGGATACCTTTGTCCCAAAGAGGTATTTTCATCTAAATGCTGAGATTTATAATGTATTTAACTGCTGTAGAAATCCTGCAGCAGGGACAGAATAATTGTATTTATATGTATAATCTGAGCTGGAAGGGTCTACTGCATCCCCTGACTGTTTTCTCACTAGGACCCATCTCGACTGCACTACGATCCCGCAGAGCTCAAGCTGTTTGAGAATATCGAGTGCGAGTGGCCCGTGTTCTGGACCTACCTCATCCTGGACGGTGTTTTTGCTGGAGACCACGTGCAGGTAATACAGCCAAACACACTGGTCCTGTTTCTACTGTACTTACACAGTCGTTCAGGCACTGTGAATGGCTTCTGCTGCAGATGTAATAGTGAACAAATAACTGTGGCCCTCGAACAGGTGCAGGAGTACCGTGAGGCACTGGAGGGCGTTTTGATCCGAGGGAAGAACGGCATCAAACTGTTGCCTGAACTCTATGCTGTGCCTCATGACAAGGTATCCCACTTACGTCGGACAAGTATGGCAGATGTACCTTTATTCCAGTCTCATTCCAGTTGCATTGTCTGAAAAAAACCCACCAACCAGTCTGAAGTCATGAAAGATATGAGATGAACCTGAAGAGGACAGGACTGGGCTTTAACTTTCAAAATCTTAGTTTTTCATGGATGTAAATTGGATATACGATATTCAGTTGCATTGTATTGTGTTGCATTAATTACATTTTTGTTAGAGTCAAAAAAGCAGTAAAATGAGCAGACCAGGTTACATCTCTAGTCTGAACACGTGTAGGCCTTAAATACTGAACCTGCTGTAAATGAAATGACAAAAACAAAATCAACGTCAATTAATCTGTTATTTTATGCTGATACTAATTACCTCTAGCGTTGATATCCGCTATTAATCTTGATTTATTTTATTCTTGTTGACAAAAAAGTTTTTACGTATTCTTTATAGTTACTATTCAGCCACGCCAACAGCCTGACTAATGAAATCATCATTAGGTCAACATTTGACTTTGTCTAATTGTCTGTTTTTATTTGGGTCTACTTAATCTCTTTGTTTTAGGTCTGTCCAAGGATTTTCTTTACATACATTACTGGTATGTTTTGCCTCTTAACAGGTGGAGGAGGAGTACAGCAACCCTCACTCAGTGGACAGGGTGGCCATGGGGCAGCTGCCGCACATGTGGGGACAGTCGCTCTACATCCTGGGCTGTCTTCTGGCCGAGGTATTCACAGGGCCCCAAGAACGTTTGTGTTTTATTGTAAATGCATTTTTACAAGATGTCTACAATAGACAATGGAGCCATACAAACTACATCTCTTTAGTAAACATAAAAACACTGCCATCGTTTGCCTCTGTAATAACTTCTCTCCCTTTTCTTTATCTTTTAAGGGTTTTCTAGCTCCAGGAGAGATAGATCCCCTCAACAGGAGATTCTCTACAAACTTCAAGCCAGATGTTGTGGTACAAGGTTAGTGATTGATCATTAGTTTAAAAGAAATGTCAGCCCAGAGGTTTGATACAAAAAAAAAAATGGGTTAAATCCCATAGGAAGTGAAAAGTAAGGTACAGAAAGTAACAAAGAAGAAATAACCAACACTCCATCGTGTGTGTCAATTGGGCAAAGAAGAATGAAGACTCACACTTTATGTGCTGTATTGATCGTATCATTGGTTTATATACAGATTCCCTTATTGAATGCAGATTATAATGCATTTATTTGTATACGTGTGTGTCAGTTTGTGTTGTTGCAGAGTCAGAGATGATCAAGGAGTTGCTCAGCGATCATGGGGTCGTGGTCCAGACGATGTCAGAAGTTCTGCCCATCAGGGTCATGCCTGCTCGCATCCTCAGCCATGTCTACGTCAGACTGGGTAAAACGAGCACCAAGCGCTCCTTTCTTCAGTGTGCAGGTGCGTGTTTGTGTCATAATAAGAGCAACGTTGTGTCTTTGCCTCAGGGAACTGCAAGAAGCTGAGTTTGAGCGGGAGGCCCTACAGACACATTGGAGTTCTGGGAACGTCCAAATTCTACGAGATCAGAAATCGCTCTTATATATTCGCCCCCCAGGTAAAACTAGCTTTAGATGTTGCAATGGTCATAATCACAACTATGGAAGTGGTAATATGACTGGTTAATACTTTGGTTTCTTTCTTTCTGTCTGTTTCTCTCTTTCCTGTCCTCCAGTTTCTGGATCAGCACCATTTCTACCTGGCGCTGGACAACCAGATGATTGTGGAGATGTTGCGAATGGAGCTGGCCTATCTCTCCTCTTGCTGGAGGATGACGGGGCGGCCCACGCTCACCTTTCCGATCACCAGCAGCATGCTGGGTAATAAGGCTCTTATCTTATCTTAGCAAACCAGTCTCACAGATTAGGTTTTCAGTGTTTTTGGAAGTTTTGAAGAAATCTTCTCGCATTTAATTTACATTCCAGCAGCTTGTAGAAATCTCATCCAAAACATGTTTTGGGGGAAAACACAAAGGTGGAACTAGGATTACTCTGGCCAAAAAGGTCTCGGTTACAAAATTGCTATTTTGTCAATTTACTTCACTGCGCTTCACAGCACTTGTTTACTTTTTATGTCCAGTTGAAGATGGAGATGCAATTGATCCGTGTATCCTGGCAACCCTCAGGAAGCTACAGGATGGCTATTTTGCTGGAGCGAGGTCTGTTTCCATCTGTGACACAGACACGTCGTACTGTTAGCGTGTTGAAATGTCTGTCACATGACAGTGTGGATGTTGTCACAGGGTGCAGATGTCAGACCTCTCCAGTGTCCAGACCACTTCGTTCCACACTCACCTCAGCTTCCTGGACGAAGAAGACGACGACAGCTTATTTGAGGATGAGGAGGAGGAGGAGGAGGATGATGAAGAATATGGACAGGAGTATAACATCTGTGGGCCCTCAGGTAGTTGCTGATGAAGTGTGTGTTCCTGTAAGTCATACCCGGTTGAACTGTAAGTAATGAATTGTATGCTGTTTTTTTTTTAACTCCAGAGGGCTCAAAAGACATGTTTGACCAGTACCTCACCCAGCTTCTTCACAGCACCACCACCAAGTGCCATCTTCCTCCCATCCAGAGGGGGCAGAACCACGTGTTCAGTGCTGAACACACCACCAGAGACATCCTGTCCTTCATGGCCCAGGTCCAGGGCCTGAACGTTCCTAGTGAGTTATTAGGAATCAGACGAATACTTCAAAGTCTGTTTTCTCATCAAATAGTGTTTCCTGTAATGCCGCCGTCCATGGTTGGGGTTTGATTGAGGTTGAACGTTAAGCTTAAGTCAGGCGTTGCAGATATTATTTGGCTTGGGCCAAATCAATGGGGGAAAAAAGAAAGAACAAACTCTGTTTGCTATGCAACGTTTATCATCTTCCTCCTACACATTTATATAAATATTGACTGATAATTGATAGCCCATAATTCAATGCAGCCACAAGACATGTGGTTTTAGGGGCACAATTAGATTGTTTGAAAGCACTTACTGAACTTGTTCTTTCACTCCTGCCAACTCTAAATCTAATCTGATTCTGAATGCAGCAAAGTAAAAGCCCATTGTGTTGAGGTTGTTAACCGGGTAAGAAATCTCTTAGTGGTACAATACAAATCACGTTGAACTAGATACAGCGGAAATTAAAATGAATCGGCCGCTTTCACTTCACTGTTACTTATTGTCTGAATTTGTGTATTCCAGAGTCTTCCATGTATCTACCTGTGACTCCTCAAGTCAAGAACAAACGCCGCAAAGCTCTCAACCTACTTGAACTTCCTCCTCCTCCTCCTCCTCCTCAGCATGGCCCAAATGTAAAGCAGCACAAGGTAGGCGCAGCAGAAGCTTGTTTCTCTTGTGACGTCGCTGTTGCTCTGAGGTATATTTGTCTTACGCTGGCATCCCTCGCAAGTCCCACAGCGCTGCAGAATTGCACCTACCTCGAGACTCCCAGGGCAACACGGACTTTGCAGTGTTGGTGAGGCAGCTGAGAGAGTGTCCGACTCTGCAGGACCAGGCGGACATACTCTACATCCTTTACGCGATGAAGTACGGACATAGAGACAGCTACGCACACGCAGAGCTCATTTTCAGCTTTGTCACACTAATAGGTAAATGTTTTTTTGTGTATTGACCCATTCTTTTTTTTGATAACCAGAGGAGCTGATTGGCTGGTGGAGCTGTCAGGTCCCGGGCAGGGTGGGGTCACCGTGCGTTCCCTGCTCGAGGAGCTCTATGTTCAAGCCGGAGCCTGCAAAGAGTGGGGACTCATCAGATACATCTCTGGGATACTACGCAAGAGAGTGGAGGTCCTCGCCGAGGTCAGTGAAAAGTCATAGTCATTTTATGTCACAGCAGACGCAAGGTGGCAGTTAGTTAGAGAAGAGTTCTTTGTCAGCAACAAACAGTTGTTCCTGAATAAGCCTAAACTTTTAGGCCTGATACAAAACCTTTGGACCTCACTCAGGACTTGAGAGGAGCCTTGTAGATCTTTGATTGGCACGCTTGTCTGTGACGTCACCCAGAGGGGCTTAAAGGGACATTTTGAAGCCTTCTTTTGAATGTTTTCTTCTCTCTGTAGCAGCAGACTCACATTCTATAATTATAGATGCCAAGCAAGTTTAACACATTGGGTTTGCTGAGTTGTTGACAGATGATGGTGATAGTAAAGATTCAGTAAAGTAAAAGTTATACAGAGTTCAATACAAAATAAAAAGCCTCTCAAACTGTTGCAGAGAGTAGCAAAACAAGTCTCCTATAACTCAACTACATACCATAGTTTGAAAAGTGAGTTAAATACATAAAGAGTCATTCCACAAAGAAACATGTTTTGCCTTTTGTCTAGTTTTCCTCTCGCTAAAGAGATCTTCTCTCCTCGACAAAACAGAACCTGACACTCATTCATATCTGAACCGCCTTTATACAACCCGCCCTGATCCAAACATCAACAGTATGAATTAACATAAATGTATAATTCATGGTTGAGTCACTATCAAACCATGTTCTTTCATCTGGATCAATTACTTGGAAAAGAAAACTACTGTCCAATATCAAAACAGCACCATAATATATATAGAATCAGAATCGGTAGGTTTTTACATCCGAGGAATTTGCCTTTTGTGTTTAGTGCACAATATGAAAAAAAGTGCAAACGTGAAAAGAGCTGCACAGTGTTCCAAACGAAGATTGACTTTAGTGCTTGATGAATGCCATGATGAAGTGACTGAGGAACACTGAAAACCTGCTGAATCACTTCAAAAAGAGGCTCCTCTACAGAATCAATAAACTATGAGATCATTTGAATCGTTTATAAATAAATAAACCTGCATTTGTCTACTCCTCAGGCCTGCACAGATCTGATTTCCCATCACAAGCAGCTGACTGTGGGCTTACCTCCTGAACCCAGGGAAAGAGTCATCACAGTGTAAGCTGGTGTGGCCGAAGTGATTTTGTGCTCACGTTAAGGGTTTGTTAAATTCATTACCAAATAGTAAACCAACTCTTCCTCCTCCCTGTTTCCTTTTAGTCCACTTCCTCCTGAGGAGTTGAACACTCTCATCTATGAAGCCAGTGGTCAGGACATCAGTGTAGCTGTACTCACACAGGTAACTCTATCACCTTTTGGGCTGCCACAGGACTTTTTTCAGACGCTACAGCTGTGTGTGTGTGTTTGTCATGTAGGAAATCATGGTGTATCTAGCCATGTACGTGCGCTCCCAGCCTGCTCTGTTCGGGGACATGCTGCGCCTCAGGATAGGACTCATCATGCAAGTGATGGCCACTGAGCTGGCTCGCAGCCTGCACTGCTCTGGTAGGAGAACCAAGCGCCAAACACTGTGTATAGACATAAACAACCCTGCATGGTTAAAAAAATAAAAAATAAACTTTGTATCATCTCTGTAGGGGAAGAAGCGTCTGAGAGTTTGATGAGCCTGAGTCCTTTTGGCATGAAAAACCTGCTGCATCACATCCTCAGTGGCAAAGAGTTTGGAGTGGAGAGAAGCAGTGAGTTTCTCCGGTTTCTTCTTTCCTCATCATTTATGGTGGACCCTTAGTTTAGTGAGAAAGTTTAGAGAAGAAATTAGGCAATGAAAGATGTCAGAATGAGCCAAAATCAAGTAGAGCTGACAAAATAATTGTAAGACACTGTAGCTGTAGCAGCTGTTGTTACGTTTAATCAATGTTGTTAGCCGTGCAGCATGCTGGTCTGTCTGTCAATCCACCACTTTAGTCCAGACTGAAATCTTGTCAACTATTTTAATGGATTGCCATGACATTGCGTACTGACATTCATGCTCCCAGAGGATGAATCCTGCTGACTTCGGTGATCCTTTAACATTCACTCTAGCGCCGCCAGCAGGTCAACATTTCACTTCGTCCAATACTTTGGTACATGACCAAATACCCGCAGAGCCAACGACGTTTCCATCAACTTCAGCTATAATTTCTATTTCGATGCAAGTCAGCAAATGCTGGCAATTGTTCAACTGAGATGGTGAACATGGTAAACAACATACTGGCTAAACATCAACATGCTAGCATTGTCTTTTTGGTATCTATTGGTGTGAGCATTTAGCTCAAAGCGCCTCGCAGAGCCACTTGCATGGCTGTTGACCAGCAATGCAGAGGTCTGGAACCAGGCTATAGCATAAGTGTCCAATGGCCTTCTTTGTTTTGATTTTGTCTCTGTTCATCAGTGCGCCCCATCCAGTCGACAGCCACGAGCCCTGCCATCTCCATCCATGAGCTCGGCCACACTGGAGCCACCAAGACTGAGCGCACAGGGATACACAAGCTGAAGAGTGAGATAAAACAGGTGGGAATACAAATTAAAATAAAAAAAGGTAATAATCGGGGTGTATCTTTGCAAATATGCGGTGACATGAGCTTCATGTGCTTTGTTCTGTCTGTCTGTGTGAATAGAATAACAGTGGTCTTGCTTTGGGTTTCAGCTGGATGACTCTCGGCCTCTCAGTGTGGGTTGGGTTTGAGCATATTTAGCATGTTGCTAACGTCAGCTTTACGTCATACACCTCGCTGGCTCTTAACATTTCGTCAGCCACAGCGCCTTCCATAGCTGGAATGACTTTCACTTCATCACATAGCAGTAGGAGATTATGATTTGCTGCTCCTATCACACAAGTAATGGTTTCTGTCAAGGAGGTATTTTTCATTCATTTCAATTCAATTCATGAGTTCCTGAACTAATCCGGACCATGATTAAGCTGCTTTTATTAAGTAGCCCACACACGCTGTGTGATAGTATTTTGGCATGGAGTGGCATCTTTTGTCAAATGGTCTTTCTTGTGATCAGTAGTAAAGTCATTTTATCTCCAAGAATCTTTCTCACTAGTTGCACAAGTTGAATTAGACTTTTCTCATCTCCGTGTGGCTGCAGTGTCATGATGTCTGCCGCATGAGAACCATGTGAACCATCTCAAACTCCCCTCTGTCATCCATACTCATGTGTAGATCTTCAGCGGCGGACTTTCCTTGAGTAGCAATGTCACATCTCCTCGCTCCACGGTAAACCATTTCACCTCATCTGCTTCCAATTGACTTGGTTTGTCCTCCGTAGGGTTGCCGTAGTTTTGTATTTCATATTTTCTGCAGACGCCAAAAGATTTTGTGTCTCTCTGCATTCGAGGATAAGGCTGGCAGTGTTATTTGTTTATTAGATTAATTATTGATTTAAATAACACCAGCCTTGGCCTTTCACATGTCTGCTGTTGCAGAATGTGCTACAGCATGATATTAATATGCATGAATGATTGCATGGCCTGTATAACTATAGATAGAACTATAGATAAAAGTATAATTCTTTTTGTGTGTGAGAGAGAGACTGTATATTTAAACCTTATTTACATGTATTTGTTATGGTGTGACACACCTGCATATTATGCTATTACTCTTGCCAGTACACTGCTCATTTTTAAAAGGCTCTCCACCATACACCAGATGGTGCAGGAGGGACGATTCATTTCAGACTTTTGAATAGTAATCATTCTCTTAACGGGGAACTCCACTGATTTCGAACATCAGAGTCTGTTCACAGGTCTTGGGGGGGTATGACTGCATAATGTGGAAAAGGTTGCCTAAAGCCTTTTTTGGCTCCAGAGTGAGCTGCGTGAAATTGGATCAATGTCCTCAAGTGATCAGAAAATCAGTTGGTGTGGAGTTAGAAAGCTTGCCAGACCTCTGCAGCCTGTCTGTGAAACAGACACTACTGACAAGTGCAATGGTGTAGATAAGGAGTGTGTTTAAAGTACCTGAAGATAAGGTTTAAAATCAGTAAAATGCTCCATTGAATATGTGTAAAAGTATATTCCTGTTCTCTCACTACAGCGCTGCAGCAGCCCCTCCACCCCCAGTGGGATCCTGTCCCCAGTGGGCCCCGGTCCAGGAGATGGACAGCTGCACTGGGAGGACAGGCAAGGCCAGTGGCTGAGGAGACGCAGGCTGGATGGAGCCATCAACAGAGCACCAGTGGGTTTCTACCAGAAGGTCTGGAAGATCCTGCAGAAGTGCCACGGCCTGTCCATCGATGGCTATGTGTTGCCCTCGTCTACCACGAGAGAAGTAACGTCTCACAGACTAAAGCTGGATTTAGGACTTCCTGTATGTGTGTCGTGTGTGTGTGTATTTAACTCTGTGTTTTCTCTGTAGATGACAGAGGGAGAGATCAAGTTTGCGGTGCAGGTTGAGTCCGTCTTGAACCACGTCCCTCAACCAGAGTACCGGCAGCTGCTCGTGGAGACTCTGATGGTTCTGGGCCTGGTAGCTGACGTGGACGTGGACAGCATCGGTGGCATTGTACATGTGGACCGCATCCTGCATCTGGCCAATGACCTCTTCCTCAATGACCAGGTACAGAGATGGCAAGAGGCACATTTTAGTTTGAAGGGATGTTCATGTACAGCATGTTGACCGGGGTTCACTCTGTTCTGCCTCTGCTTACCCAGAAATCCCACAGTGCCAGTGACTATTTCCTTGAGAAGGACCCGGCGACCGGGATCTGCAACTTTTTCTACGACAGCGCCCCCAGTGGCAGCTTTGGCACCATGACCTACCTGTCCAAGGCAGCGATCACTTATGTCCAGGACTTCCTGCCGAGCTCCAGCTGCCTGATGCAGTGAAAAAGCAGACCGAACACCTGAAGAGACATGTTTTATAGGTAAACGATCATCTGGCCAAAGGCAGCAAAGCTTCTCATTATCAGCTCTTACCATTCATGTGGTACTTGTGAGTATATACTCTTCAATAAACTCTGTAGCTCTCATATACTGATGTAACATCGTGGTGTTGGCAGCTGATTTCAAATCACGATTCAACAATTTATATTTTTCTTTGTCGAGTCTAAACTGTAAACTTATTTATTAAAACATGCAGCTCAAATGTGTGTTTACAGGACTTACTATCTTGCATTATATGTAAATTAAAATGTGCAAATATATTAGCACATCTCTGTGCTCTTGGTGTTGTGTGTGAGAATATTATATGAACATTTAGCTATCTTGTAATCAAATATGTCACAAGTTATAATTCCACAGAGCTCGGCAGTTATCGGAGTAATCATTTCTTGTAATTTGTTCAAACAAATTATTTTCCTCAAATCAATAATGTGTACTTTTATTTTCTGTTACTAGTTACTTTTTAGATTTATTTTATTTAGTCATATAATAATTTATTGTTCTACTGTAATGGATGACCTTAAATATATAAGTTATATATTTAACAATTTAATTATATATAACAATTTCTAATAATACCGTGTTGATGATACATAAACTTGCATTAGCTGTAGTCTTGTATCAATATAAACCTGTATGGGAACAAGAATCATTGTTTACCTCGAATGCCAAGAGGTTTTTGTCCTTGTGTATGGGTTGTGTCTTCTGTGCAATGATTGAAAATGCATCTGTCTGCATATATGGCTGATATGGCGAGTCAAATTTTGCACGTACCTCAACATATTGATTAATTTCATGTTCATTTGTGTACAGTGAAGATAAGTTTATTATTGGTATGTTGGGATAGAAGTCTGCTTTAATACTGGTACTTAGTAGTGTTTCAATATATATAAATATGTATATTATACAGTTCATGATGTATGCGTAAATAATGAAGTGGCAGTGCAGCCAGATATTGATAAAGTACCAGAGAGGTCCGGAGTATGTTGAATTGGGTCCTTGTAAGTCTGAGAAGCACAGAAAGGTAAAGAAATACGTTTTAAATAACTTCCATCCAAGTGCTTTGATTTTGAAAGCAAAACAGCATGAAATGGTAAATGTTGATATATTTTAATGCTGACCTGAAAATCATGAACATTATACATGTTCATGCAATAATAAAATAATTTGACTAACGATGGAAACCTGTCATCTGTTTATTTACTGCCACATATCATTCTCTGTAACCAGCGGTAGGAGGAGCTCTGATTGGTCAGTGCCCCCAGCTGTTGCTTTTTGGGTTTAATTTAAATGAGCTTAAGTGTACTAAGAAGGAACTGAAGTTTACTTTAATTCATTTATTTTGTTGGAATAAGGATACAACATGAGGTCTAAGCCCTGAGTTGAACTATGAGCACTTTTGTTTTCTTCACTCTGGTGAAAGACAGGCGTCCTGATTGGAGTAAAACGTTTAAGGCGATCAGGCAGAAAGAGGCATGTCCATTTACACATGGGACAGTAGCCAGTGGAGGACAGCTGTTGTAATATGCTCACATTTTCTAGTCTTAGTTAAGATTCTAGCTGCAGCTTTGGGAACCATTTACAGATTTTAAGTACTATTGCTGATCTTAAAAGCTGAGAAATACCAATAATGTCTGAGAGTTGATTGGAGTTCCTGTCACTTTCAGGCTCTTGTGGCCAAGTGTATAAGTCTGTTTGCTTCCACAGCAACATTGTATGAATAAACACATTTTCCTACGATTTCACATGAAATGATGTATGAAGAGTTCAAATTGTGGGAATGGGAGCAGTTTTAATTTTTTTTTTTTTTTTTTCTGAAGATTTTAAAGAAGGGCAATTTTACGATGCACCAAAGACGGTTCAATATTTTGAAAAGTTTTAATGGGAATTTAAAGTTTCATAATATGCAGAATGTATGACATATTTGAAACATTTGTTAGTTTGACTGGATAAGTAATAGCAGGCATGTAACTAACTGAGCTGAACATTGTGAAGCGTGAATTGATTTTTTACATTAAAAAATGTAGGATTGGAGTTAAGAATCAAAAAAGGCTTCAAGCATTCACACCAATTATGTCAATGACTAAAAACGGTGATTAATACACTTATTTGTTTATTCATTCACAATATATATATATATATATATATATATATATATATATATACGCAACACAACAATTTGAAATACAACAATTCAAATGGGTCAATTATAATGGAATATATTTCTGAATCAATCGGGAAAATACTGTTCTAAGTATGAAATTGCTGAAATCCATCGAACAAGTTTGACAGATAGCTCATCTGTTTATTATGTAACCATTCAAGTTCTTATTATGTGTCGTTAGCCAGTTTCATAGGTCCAATGGTTCTTTGGGTTGGAGAGACCACAGTCGGATGATGATGCACATTTGTGATACTTGCTTTTTTTGGTGTCATTTCTTGTGTCTTTGCACACGTCACACACCTCAGCCAGCAGAGCCCGCTGTTGTCCTTGGTAAACATTTCTTCCAGCTGTAGGGGGAGAGCCGATGGGAGGCTGGGCAGGCACATTTATAGCCACCTTTTTGGTTCACACACAGGTGGGAACACCCTCCATTCCTCCGGCTGCACTCATTGGTGTCTGGAGGAGAGCGAGAGAAACAAATGGGAGCATGTGTAGTGAACATATTCACACATAAACATTCTCATTTTATACAAATTTCACTCATTACGAGTGTGTGCATGACCCCACTGACCTTTGCAGCGTCGGCCATCTCGGTGCAGTGTGTATCCTCTGGGGCAGATGCAGCGGTGAGAGCCTGGGAGGTTGATGCACTGCCACTCACACGTTTCCTCCTGGCACTCATTTATATCTGTGTGGACACGCAGAGAAATATAGATGATTTCTTTGGAGAAATTTCGAGACATTCTCAGCTTTTATGTTGTTATCTCCCACCTACACACTCCTCCCGAAGAGCTTGTGCAGTTGCATTCTCAGGTGTTGTTGCTGTGGGTTGCTTCCTGTACCCAGGTGGACACTCTGCGATGCAGCTGTGCCCGTTTCCGGCTAAGACGTAACCATACGAGCAGGAGCATCGGTAGGACCCTGGTGAGTTATGGCACAGCTCCGCACATGCCCCGAGCCCCTGATTTACAGCACACTCATCGATATCTGGATAAGAAAAATACTTTTAGGAGAAGGTGACAACTAATCTTTTCCATTTTTTTGTCAAAACTAAAGGGATAAGGGACGAAGTTGCACTGAATTTATTTTGTGTTGGCAATGGTTGGTGCTGCTTTTTTAGTAACTTCCCTTTGAAGTAGATTTTGCGCCATTCAAGTGCTGACCACTTTTCTAACAGGTAAGTAAAATGCCTTAATAGTAAGTCTAATAAAATAAACCTGAATTGTTACATCTGCCCCGGGACATCTTCCATGCCCTCGTAAGAGTTTACCTAACCTGAAGCCTCAAGTCAATACATTAAGTTTTTGGGGGGATACAACCAACTTGGGATACAACGATTTACATGTTTTAGGGCGGTAACTGGAGTTTAAAATTTAAGTTATGTGCCATGAAGACTGTAAAACAAGATGTTGAGTCTACAGCCATGCTAAAAGCTCTGTGTCTCAAACTGGCTCAGGGAAGTGTGACAAAAAATGAGTCCACACGTAATTTTAATTTAACTATAGGTTACCTCAAACGAACAATGGAGTGTGTAGATGCTGTGGAGGTGTTGAGGGTGCAAAACTAAAAGGTGATGCAGGGTGGATGTTGGCTGTAGTATAGGAGACTGAGCACATGGAGAGGCCCATGTGAACTTAATCAAGCTGATGGCCCTCTCATGTCAGCCGGCTGCCTGCTGAGGTTGGACAGGACACAGCAGTGCTTTTACTAGCAACAAACAGGTATGTTACATGCTAATTAGCAAATGATAGCACACTTTTAGTTTAGTGCAGCATTAATAAATATGGTCATAATATTTACTAACTGAGAATGGAGGGAATATGGTTGGTTTTACAGGTATGTGGTAAGAAATACAATTGAATCTAGTGCCATCATCAGGTCAAGAATTAAAAGTCAGGGCATCACACCATGAGCATTCACCATCTGGGAATCCATGTGGCGGATGAGACATTTTAGTCTGGATCAAAGTGGTGGACCGGCCGACATTGCCATCCATAGAGCTACTAGCATGGCTATGAAGAGCAAGGCATGGTTTCCCACAGTTAGGTTTAGTGAGTGTCCCCTGACCTTGGCAGTGTCTGTCTCTGGTCGGAAGGCTGTAGCCAGCAGGACACTGGCAGTGGAACGTCCCGGGAGTGTTGACACAGCCAAACACACAGCCTGTTACAGCTGCAGGCAGCAGGCACTCATCCACATCTGGGAAGATGGAGATCGATGAAGAAAGAACTTTTATCATAGATGTGAACACCTTGAACAGATGCAAATAAATACACACACACACACACACACCTGTGCAGGACGTCTGGTCATGAGCTGGCTGATAACCGGCATCACAGCTGTACTTAAAGGAACCAAATGTGTTGACGCACCTCTGCTGACACGGGTGCTGCCCCTCCACACACTCGTCTAAATCTACACATGTGCTGACAAAATGTATTACATGGATAAAGAACACACATCGTGCACTGCTTTTTAATGAACACAGACCTAATAAAGCAAACACTCTTGAGGCGACCTGACAAAACACACACACACACACACACACACACACACACACACACACACTGAGATGAAAGAACAGAGTAGCAGATGAAAGCTGGCCATCTCCCCCGCCTCTGAAACCTCATTGATGTGTCGCCATGTTTTGCTGTTTGGACCTATAATGAGCAAACCATAATGCAGATGTTTTCTGACTTCCTGTTCTGCAGAGACAGGAAACAAGGATGTGCAGAAAATGCTCCGCAAGCTTGTATATCAGCTCTAGTTCTTGTTTTCCTGCCATTTAGGAAAGCACCATTTCCCCTTACTTTCTCCTACAGCAAAGTACAGCATTTGACTGCATGTGCTTAGTTTGTCTCCACCACTGCTTTTCTGTTAATGCTTCAACATCTCTATATATTGAGGCCCATGTGAACAAAAGGTCATCTTTTGAAATAAGGACCTAATTTAAAGCTCATTTCTCTTGAACTGTCAGACAGGAATGATCACGAGCCTTATTTCATTGCACAGGAATTTTTCTGGCTGAAACTAAACTATAATTAGTCAAACCAAGACATCTGGGCAGGTCTATCTGTCTTATAGTGCCCACTGATAATAACACTGTTGAAAAAATATCAACACCCTCAGCTGGTGGCCCTCACAAATGACAGGTTGTCTGTGAGCAACCACGCGTATTACCTGAGACGATATATAAAGTAAATGTCAGCCCTATAAGTGCTACAAGGTCACCGTGCTGCCATCAATTTCACAGCTCACTCGTATACTTGTCTGTGAGCCATGAAACATCAAAAACAACATAAAACATGAGGAGGTTCCCTGTTCTGCTGTAACACGCCTCAGCGTACGTTGTGTTCTTATTAGGAAGAGCCCCGGGGCGTTCACAGAGGATTCAGCAGGAATGTTACAAGAAAAAAACAAACATTAATATGTTCACCTCGACAAGTTCGCCCATCATCCAGCAGAGTGAATCCAGCTCTGCAGTGGCACTGAGTTCTGGTCTGGGTCTGGTTGGTACTCTGGTTGTTATGTTCGGAGTGAGAGCACAGCTGGGAGCAGCCTCCGTGGTTAACTGAACAAGGTGTCAACTCTGGAGACCAACAGTGAGGATGCATCAATACAGGGAGTTGCAATGACAGAAATGTATTTGAGCATTTATAAGAGAACATTGGTGGAACATCACCAGAGAGAGGTGAAGGACTGGAGACGACCCCGTTTGAATCTGTACAGCAGAGGCTGTAACTCACATGTAACCGACATGAAGCAGCTTGATTGAAACACAGACTGAAACTGGATGTGAGTCAAGAAATGAAACTATTGGTCATTTAATTTGTCTACAGAAAATTTAGCAAATTCTTATAGGCAATTTTCAGTTTCTTTTTACATTTTATACGACAAAAACAATGAACTGATTTATTGAGAAATGATTCTGTAATTCACAACCTGGCGGTTAGTCGCAGCCCAAGACTCAAGCTGCCCTCATTTCAGAAAAATAATATAAAGATTTTCAGTAAAGGAACAAAAATATTAGTCTCGTCAAAGTGCAGCATGAACGATCACCGGGAGTGTGAATAATTCACAAACAAGCTCCATCATAAACTCTAGAAACACACTGCATATACTGTGTGTTATAATAATCAATCTTTTTTTACATGCAAACTACATATGGACTGTAACAAACTATTTCATAATCCCTGGAGTGCTCACATAGTACTGGTTTTTGTGGGAGGATTTTTACATATGAATCACTGACAGGCCGCCAACTATTATATGGCAAATATCCATCTTTAGATTTTCCTTTTAAGGCTTATATCAACAATAAACAACTATCAACTAAACAACCTACCCAAACACACCGGTGTGATTCCACTCCAGGTGTCCCCCTGCTGGCAGTAGCTGTGTATGTCTCCATGAGCCAGTGTGTAACCTGGGTAGCAGCCATACTGTATGTAGTGCCTGTAATCTCTGGGTCCTGGATTCTCCACATTACGGAAGTAGAAGGTCCCGTGAGCGGGCACAGGCGGGTACGTGCACACGGGTCGTCTACCGAGTCTCAGAGACGGCAAAGGCGGGTTGGAGGTGGTGCTGTGGTATTCAGTCTGGTGAGATCTTGGCTCGGTGGTGGTGGAGGTGTTTGAAGGAACGTTAGGCAGATGTGTTTTGTTACTGGCCTGGGTGAAGCTGGGACTTGAGAAAGTGTAGGCCGACAAGAAGGGAATGCGGGCTGATAGGGAGGGAGCAGGTGACGAAGTGGAGGAAGAACTGGTAGAAGTGAAATAAACAGAAGTAGATAAAGTGTATGCTTTCTCTACAGGCCCAGGCCGGGGAGGATACAGGAAACCGGTTTCAGCCCGTTGGTCTTCATCTGCAGTTTGTGAAGAGCGTGTTGCTGCTTCAGAGGGAGTCACATCAGCCTGGGATGTGACGGTTCCTCCAAACTGTAGCACTCTGTCACTGCCGGGCACAGGAAGAGCAGATCTCGTGAGGCGGAGTGGGGAAGTTGGTGCAAACGTTACAGTGTTGGTGACAGCGGCGATAGCTGGTGTTTGGGCTGTTGAAAATGACGGCGGTGAAGATGTTGACTGCTCTGTTCTTGACAATAATGATAAGGTAGGCGAGACAGTAGCAGACAGATGTGATTTAGAGTCGACTCCGTCCACCGTTTCTGCTTCCTCCTGTGAAGCCTCTGCCAGCGAGCCATGCATCCCACTTCCTGTTTCCTGTCCTTGTTGCTCTTCATTAACCTCCTGAAGTTGAGCCTCGTGATGAGTTGTCTGGACTCCATCTTTGACTTTAAAATTGGGAAACTGAACATTCTGCTGCAGGTGGACTTTTGGGTTGGTCACTTTGATCCTCTCCCTGTCGGACATTTGGAATGGCGTGTGAGACAACAAGACAAATTTGAGGTTTGCTTCTTTGGAAGCGGTATTAGCGAGGGCGTAGTGGGATTGTTTCTGGGTCTTCAGAACTACGGCAGCCTGGAGGCTCTGACGTAAGTTTGGCGTGTGCAGATTGACACCTGAAACTGAGCGCATCATGTCGGACTCTGACAAAGAGAAAAGAGAAAATGGTTAAGGAGGTATGGTAAGTCTGTTTGTACAGCAACTTTCAAACATGACTATACATAGTTATGGTTACTTACAGGTACAGTGCTGCAAGAAACTTTCTACTGCTATTTGGACATATTAACGCAATGTAATACAAAGACACACATTTAAAGGAATAGTAAGACATGAATACACACAAGGAGAGTGGTATCAATCTGCTAATCTAACTCTCTGCAAGAAAGCAAATAAGCGCATTTTCCAAAATGTCAAAATGTTGCTTTAATAGCTGAGAGTGTTTTATGCTCACCTTTGCATATAGGCTTCGTGCTATTCCAGGTGGGGCCCTTACAGTATAACATTGACGGCCCATGCAGTTGAAAGCCACTATTGCAGCTGAACTCTGCCCAGGAGCTGTCCCCATTCATGCCGCTTGTCCCGTGACTGAGCGGCCCCGGGTTGGAGCAGCCGGAGCCTGAAAGAGCAGGACAATATCATAAAAAAGTGATTAAAAGTCTGATCCTGACCAGGAACCTTTCATGGCTTTGTTGCAGTCTCTTCTCAAATCTCTACCCTGTAGTGCAATAGAAGCAAAACAGAAAGCTTGAGACAAAAAGCAAATGAGTTAACACTTATCCTCTAAATGCACATAGTAAAATAAAAAGGTTTACAGTACATGCTCATGAATGAAGCTCCTCACCAACACAGACTGGGGTGTCCCGGGACCAGTGTCCGGACACGCAGCTGTTGGTCTTGTATCCGTGGAGCTTGTAGCCAGGGCGACAGCGGAAGATCACCAGCAGTCCACCGTAACGGAAAAACGTCTGCCCGTTCTCCAGGTGTCTAAAACGGCTACATCCCTCAGCTCTGCTCGCTGCACGACAGTTTCAGTGAATACCAGCAGTTGTCGGAAAACACTTGCTCACTCTCAACAACAGCACAAGTATGAAAATCAACTTGAAGAAAGTACCTGGAGGAGCATAGAAGCAGAGCAGAGCGACCAGTGCCGCCAGGAGTCCCATCTGATCTCGCACTTGGGACGGGAGGCTAAAGAGAAGCACTTGGAGAGTGAAAGTGGGAAGTATATGAGGAGCTGAAGATTGGGGAGAGGGGAGGGGAGATGTGGGCTGGGATTACTACGGGATGGGCATATGGGAGGAGGGAGGGGTAAGAGGGTGCAAAACACTGACAGATGGATAAGGAGGTATCAGGGGAGATGCTGTTTATACCTGCTTTATGGTGATACTTACAAACACTCAGACATCAGCAGTTTGACAAGAAAAGAGGGCCAGGTCCAAGAACGCTAGCACTAAAATGTTCAAATTAACTTAAACGCATTTGTCTCTCACCCTTCACTTTTGTCTCTTGGAACCGGTGTGTGTGTGTGTGTGTGTGTGTGTATTCAGTAAAATCTGAACCCATAATTTACTCAGGCTGACAGGATTCCTGGGCTTGTTTTACTGCTCTCAACGGAGAGGTAATTATAGAGGGCAGAATGCCAGAGTGAAGTAGAGAACGAACACACACACACACACACACGCTCACACACACACACTAAAACACACAGTCTTAAAACATACACAAAATTCAACAATTAGTTTAACAAAAAGCCATTTTATTCCTTTTTGGTAAACACACTATCTGAAACTCTAACATTAGCTGCAGTGTGTCTCTGTTTTCTCAAGCCTTCAGTCATCAATACATGTAATGCTACAGTGTGTGGCATCAACGCTGGTACTCCTGCTGTATCTGTTGTACACTATAATGTTTCTGCCAGATTTCATGACAATCCTTTGACACTTGTCGAGCCATTTTCCGCGACATGCTCAAAAATCTTTTGTCTGCTGGTGGTGCTAGTTGAAAGATGAGAGGCTCACCAAAGTCTTAAGGATGTATCCTCTGGGGAGCATCATTGCCGCGATAGGAAGCAACCTACAAATCGACATTGCCGTCCCTAGATCCACCGAATAGCGAAAATGCACTATCATTTTAAACCACATCACTGCTAGTGAAATCGCAGCTAACTTAATACTAAATCCTTTAAACGTTTCCACGCTTTCTTGTAAAAGATGCTCAACATTCAGGACTTCCACACTGTAGCATTCAGATTCTTCCCTTCAAGAACACTTCCCTCCAGCCGTCTTCCCGTTGAGTTGTTCCTTGTTGTCCAGCTTGTGTACCACTCTGAAGGCCTCCAGGAACTCAGTGAAGTCTATGCTGCCGTCCTTGTTGAAGTCGATGCTTCGGGCCAGGTCGTCGATGGCTCCGTCGTCGATGTCGACCCCCAGGTGGGCGCTGAAAAGACGCCAGGTGTGGCGAAACTCCTCGATGGAGATCAGACCTGAACATGACAACACACATTCAGTACACTCATGTGCGGAAGTGATAGAAATACTTTTTGAATTATTGACACACTTCAATAATTCACTTTCTTTTTACCTGAATGGTCTTTGTCTATAATGTTGAATATTATCTCAATGTCTGTCCTGTATCTGAACAGAGTTTCAGCCAAGTTTGGAGTCACCTACAATTAGAAAAGAGAGAAAGAGAACTGTAGATAACCTTTAGCTGAGTTTAATAGCAGCAGTGGTAGAACAAGTAACTATGATCCTAAAAGTACCAGTACCACTAGGGAAAGATTTCACTTTACAAGTGAAAGACCTGCATTAGGAATTCAGAACTGTGTTTAAGATGTAAGAAGTATCTCAACAAGGTGGACAGTCTGGATACAACAGAGTGAGTAGATTAAATCTAACTAGAAAAAAAATCCCCAAAATGGTAAAAAATGGAATATGAGGATCTCAAAATACCCTTTAACTAGAGTATTTGAGTAAATGTACTTGGTTGCTCTGATGAGGATGACCCCCTCACCTCTCTTACCTGAGTCAGAGGAATCCCCGGCTCCATGTCTTCAAAGCAGGACTGATAATCCACACTGCCATCTGGTGCCAGACGGGCTAAGTGCGGGCGAAGGGTCCTCCACGGCAGATCCAGTCTCAGTATAGACTCAAACGCCTGAGCCCAGTCACTGACTGACACACAACCTGAAGAAAACACACACGAAAAGATACATTTGCATCTAACAGATATACATGTCAACCTAGTTAAATATAAGCAAGGCAAACAGAGTGAGAAGAGCGCACCGGTGTTGTTCTGGTCGTACTGCTGGAGGCTCGACAGCAGCTCAGAGCGATGGGTGAACAGCTTCTCCTTCAGGGCCTTGAGGGCGGAGCCTTCAGCAACTCTCACTCTGCAGACGCACACGCAAGCACACACAATGCTGAGCTTTCTTACGTAAATGTTTGAATTCAAAATGCTTGTTTTGACCGCTCAGCAAAGATGAAAACAGACACATGCAGAAAATCCTCACAGTGGAGGACGCTGGAACCAGCTGGTAAAGAGCTGGTATTCATTTTTAAACAAGCAGAAACACGGCTGACCCCTGTTGTACCTCTGTGTCAGGGTGAGTTTGCGTGTTGTGCGGCTGACTTGGTACTGGTAGAAGCGGGGAACCAGTTCTCGGCCCACTTTGATGTATGCGCCACGGTTGCTTCCCTCCTCGTAATAGTTTGACGCTGAGAAAATAGTGATCACCTGTGGGACAAACATGCGCAAACATTCCTTACAGACTCAAACATTTATTTGGACAATCTGAATTAACATCCTGCATCCCTCCCGTCTACCTGTCCGCCGTGACAGAACTCGTATCCCTCCTGTTTGCACTCATGGGATCTGATTAGCAGCTGGAGTCCGTGCTGGAGCAGCAGTCTGCGGGTGACGTCCGGGCCGAAGTAGCAGCCTCCTCCTCTGAATGTGTTCGGACTGCAGCCTTCTTGGGATTTAGGGTCACTCCACAATATATCCACTACCTGCAGGAGAGAGGAAACGCAGATGAAAGTGCTGGACGAGGCACAGGACACTACGGGGCGCTGGATCCAATCTGACCTGTCTCCATTCCCGATCGTGTTGTGGAGGTGGAGGAGGGGGAACCGAGGACAGAGAGTCCAGGTAAGGCACTTGGAGGACATTGATAGTGTAAGGCATGCTGGGAGAAGACGGGCACGGACGGGGCGAGAGGCACGATGGAGTTTGAGGGGAGCAGAACGAAGAGGAGGACGAGGATGATGAGGAGGAGGAGGAAGAAGTGGAGGCTGCGCTGTCTTGTCGGCTGTGCCCGCATCGCGTCTTTCTACAGAAATAAAAAGGGACAAAAGAGAGGGTCTGTCACTTTAAGCAAGAAGTCTTATTGCACGCTTTAAAAAAAACACCTGTAAGCGGTGGGCTGCTGTCAGACCTCGGTTGGTTTTTACTGTGGCTGCTGGGACGAGAGCCGGCCGTCGATCTCATTCTTTTGCAGGAATGACCGATGTCCAGCTGCTCCAAACTGCGTCTGGGAAACCTCAGGGCAGATTTCACCTGGAAGAGGAGAAAAGGGAAGACAGAAATAAAGTGAGGACAAAGGTATTCCAAATTGAAGATCAAACCGACGTGTCTCGAGTGTCTGAGGAGAAGAAGGTAACGTGCCGTACGTTGTTCAGATTGTAAAGCTTTTTAAGACAAAAACTGACTGGACTTAACAGATGTGTTAAGTCCAGTAGTACAGTACCAATCTTAGCAAGTACCTTGAGAAGGTAAGAAGCCAACATAGCCACAAATTATTGTACATTTTGTTGCATCTATTTCCTCTACTTCTCGAGTAATTTGGTTCATTTCCCAGAATGACTTTTCAATGAAGAAATAGATGATTATTTTTCATTTGTGTGACGGATGAATTATCATTTCTGTCGGCCAATCGTTTAAAAGAATAAAGGAAATCACATAAACAAGGTATGTGATGTACATCACTGAATGTTGTTTGAAACACCTCAGGTATTCAGCATGAACCTTGTCTGCCAGATAATCATCAACATTTTATTTAAATGTTGTTCTGAACTCTAGTGCCCAATGCTGATTTTTGCAGCTAAAAGAGTACAGGTTGCGTTCTTGTTTCTACTTACCTTGTGTCTTTCTATGGAGCTGAGGAAGTCCAGGTCGGTCTGGTCTGATATCCCACCGTGAACGATCAGGATCTTTCCGTCGATGACTGTGGCAATGGGCAGAAGGCTGAAAACGTCCTGAAACAGCTGGAGGATCTCACGTCCATGAGTCTGCACACAGTGACAAAGGAATTAATCAAAGAACCGTTGGTCACTGCGCCATTTTATTAATCCAATGCTAAAATCTGCAGAGTCATGAACTGAGCTCTGTAGCCTATATACATAATAAAGGCAGAATAAAGCCATTTGGCTGGACGTTACTGTACCTTGTATTTCTGCATGACTTCCTTTGTAAACCCATATCTGAAACAACAATGTAAAAACATATCCTAATTGTACTACCCTTGTGTTTGAACAGATGAATGTTTTTGTTAATTTCTCGTCTAACCAACCTGAGGTTCATTATGTGGTCTTCATGGTTTCCTCGGTTCAGGTGCATGTAGTCGGGGTAAAGCAGCAGGTAGGCAAAGAGGAGGCTGACCACTTCGATCGACTTTTTCCCGCGGTCCACAAAGTCCCCGTTGAACACATATGGTGTCTCCGCAGAGGGAAGGCCATTCTGAACAGAAGCGAGTCGTGAAACTAAAACCAGATCTTGAGTGCATGCTCTCAGCTGTCTGATGTGGCTTCAACTGTCGCGCACGTTTGCTTGTTTACATCTATATAAAATCTGATGAATCTGAACGAAATGTTTTCCTGTAAAATAGGTAGTGAGTGATCCTAAAGAAATGTGTTGTACAGTAAAATAAATATAGCTTTACAGTACCTTATAAAATATGAGAAGTAGGTCATCAAGCCGCCCGTGCAGATCACCTGTACCAAAAAGGAAAATCTCAGCAATGCAGAAATGTGAATCTTATTTCTGGCTTAACTGATCCCTGATTAGCAGAGGATGTCTGAAATATTCCTCAATGGAATTAAAACACTCAACCGCCGACCGGTGTGTGTTTTCTGTTTCAGTCACAAGTATTCTTGAGTTTAATGAGATGCGAATCTGCAGGAGGAGGCGGCCGAGGAAGAGTCAAGTGCCCGATCAGTGTGCAAATAAACAAGACCTCCATTCTTGGATCGCTGCCATTAAGATACTGTCAAATGTATTTACAACACATTTACAGACATCAGCAGTCACTTAACTGATAAGCAGGTTATTCATGTGTTCAGAAGCCCACTGTGCCGTGCTGTGTGGCGGGTGCACAAGCAGCGGCATCACAGAATCCAAACGACGAGACTGAAACATTTTGACAAATAACTTTGAATCTTGAATTAACAAGAAACTGAGGTCACCGTCACCCACCACATATAGTGATCTCATTGGTGTAGGATGTCGACAAGTGGATGATGTTGGGCATCTGTTTGAGGAGCTTTTTGGTCTCGTACAGCAGCTGCAGAACATATCTGGCATGTAGGGTCTGCAAGGAAGAAGAGCAATGAGGTCCCTAAAAGAGCCAAAACATCTATCCAAAGCAAGAGAGAGAGAAAGACCCTATTACTGTAGGCTACCTGTTGCTCCTTAAATGCACTGAGAAGAGCATTCGTATCAGAGACGGAGAGAGGAAACGAGAGTCGGGGTCCCGTGTACGACTCTGGAACGGGGATCAAGTTGTAACAGATCTCTCTGTCTAACCAGGGGTCCACCACCGGGTCCAGCAGCTGGGAGATCAAGTCTGGAGGACACAGAGGGAGCAGCTGTGAACGTACAGTACTCAGCTCATTCTCACTGATGTCTTTAGAACTTGACTGAAATCAAAGATAGAGGTCCACAAATACACAATGCAAGAATGGCGTACAGCATCCTTTCTGCTCTGAAGGTTGGATAATTGTAAAAAATGCTGAATAATAAAAATAGGCTGTAGACAGTTTGCTGGTTTAACCAAAAACAGATCCAACGGTGCCATTAAAAAAACGTTGTCAACTCTTTAAAACTTTGAAACTATTCAACATTTCAGAAGGAAATCTTTACTTTTTACTCCATTACATATATTTGATACCTTCAGTTACTCTGCAGATTTAGATTAATTATACAAAAAATAATTCCCAAATACATTTTTATGACTTGTTCAATCAAAAATTGTTCAATCAAATTTTGAATGCAGGAGTAAAAGATCAGAGGACTTCCCCACCACCACCGCTGTTGAACAGCAATCGGAGTGTGTCTCTCAATTAACGGATGAAGTAAAATCTTTATATATGGAGATAATAATGTGGAGTTCCCTGTACTAAACAGCATGACACAACACCACATCCACTCTGTGTGACCTCACTGCTGTATTAAAAGACCACTCCAATATGCTAATAAACCTCTAATGTATGCAAACAAACGAGGCATGAGCAGGCATCTACCTCCAGGCCTATTTCTCTTTTGTCTATTTCCCCCTTTGTGTCTTTAAATGTCCTCTATTCTGCCACACACACACACACACACACACACACACACACACACATGGATGCAGTACATAACAAGTACAAAGAACAAGAGTCTGGCCTCTTTGCATCACTTATGTCGACTCAACGCAAAACCCACGAGGAGGATGGAGTGTAGATGTTGGGTAATAAGGGAAGACATAAGGATGAACCTGTCAACGGATCATCGGGCCTTTTAGATGGATGAGATGGTCAATACATACTTAAGCCACAGCTGTGTCAGTGCAACACACCAACACATTGGCCTCCACATTCACAGTAGTTGCTTAGCAACAGGGTATACGCAATGGGTTCTCTAATGTAGACCAAAATACAGAGGCATGACTAACAAAACTAATACTGTAATATTCAAATTTCATCTCTCACTATTTGTATTTACCTAAAGCATTAGCTGGACCCATCTGTCTTTGATCATTCAATTTCACATAATAGCACAACAGCATCAAATGAACCTAAACAGAATGTTTCAAGCTATAAAAACAAAACATTAATAAAAAGGTGAAACGGCTCAAACTCACATAAGCTTCAGTATATCTGAGACACAGGCAGCCCTGAACGCTTTGTATGCACAGTGCAACATAATAACGTGTATGCCTTCATATCCAAATGAACCCTGTTAGAAAATGTTGTTTTACTACAAAATAAAATCAACTTTATCTCCAATATTACCAAATAACAAGGATGAAGTCAGACATTTCGATACAAATCATCGAAATATTCTGCGGTTAAAAGAGTGTTTTGGCTCCTGACCTGGTCCATTTCCGTTCAGCTGAGTGAAGTTGTCGAGCATGAAACTGAAGAAACTGGAAAGCTGAAGAAAGAGAAACAAACATGTTTAAGTTTTCTGGGGCTTCTGAAAATAAGCTTACATGTGTACTTGAGTTTTTAAGCAGGAGGGAGTGCCTTTTCTGAGAGTCACCTGTAGCTGGTCCTGTTCCCCAGCATATTCAATGGACTGGAAGATGTTCCATGTGTACCTGCGCCTCATCTCCAGACGGGCCATGTAGCGCCGGTACCATCGCTGGATCAAAACAGCTGCCTTCATAGCTACGACAAAAACACCAACTGTTACATTTCATTTAGAGGGGAAACATGTTTAAACACCTGGAGACAGATACATACAGGACATGAATATGACAAGTGAGACTCTTATTTTGTATTCTTATGGAGCACAGCATTTTAATTACCGTACAAAGTGACAAATGAGGTAAATGTAAAAATGCTCACAGATATATATACACACACACACACGAATGTACACGTCACGTATGTCACGGTCTGATCTTTAGAGATGAGCAGGGTCTTACTTAGAGCCGGGCTGGGACTCTTAACTGTGTCATCTGTGAGAAGAAAAAACTACAATTCAGCAAAAGAAACTGGTAATTGACTAAAATCATGCACAAGACAAAACACACACACACACACACACACACACACACACACACACACACACACACACACACACACACACACACACACACACACACACAATGAGAGCGATAACAAGACACAGGGGAGGTCATGAGCAACAGTGGGACTGGAAAAGCTACGCAAATGAAAAGAGCTTTCAAGTGAAACAGCACTCATTAAAGAGAGAAAGCAGACTGTGAAGAAAGAAAAGCACCATCTGTCAAACATCTGGTGTGTGTGTGTGTGTGTGCACGCAACAAGTCTGAGGAAAATTTACTACCGCAAAAATTAATTACCATCAGATTCATTCTGCATAATGTGACATTGAGATGCGTAAAACTGAATCATAACACTACTGCCACGACGACTGCTAATAATACACTGTTTAAAGAGCACAAATTAAATAATGTTACATAATACTTCACAGACGGGATCAACAAGCCAACAACGCACAAAAAGCACAGCAACTAAAGACTATTTTCATCATCGATTACTACAAACCTTTTGGCCCATTTTTGCTAAAAAATAAATTGACTGAAATGATAAATCAACTATCAAAACAGTTTTCTGACATTTGATTTTTCGACTATTTTGTTTGTTTTCAATCTGGACTGAGGATTTGTACTGTGTGTATGTCAGACTGCATGTAGGCTTTAAATGTGAATCTAAAAACAAAAGCCACTGAAAGTCTGTAAGGACACAAACACAAGTTACACTTCATCCCCTTCCATCAATTATCATAAAAGCCTCATCTAAGTTATTTCTAAGCTTGCACTCCAATTAGTATCTGACAGGTATGGAATATGTGTGCTCAGCTGGTCTGTCCACAGGCCAGATGTACCAACATGTCTGCTCTAGTGATGCCAACATGGTTTCTTCACGCCTTTCCCCAGGCAACACACATAAGTCAAATGTTCCCGCTGACGGGGAAGGAAAATATGTGTCAGTCCGGAACCATAATGGCAGCTATACCTGCAAAGCATCCTTACCGGTCTCCAACATTTTCCCTTGTGTCTCCGTAGCAACGGAGGTGCCGCATCCCATGATGTCCAACAAGGAGGTCCTGGGGGTCACATCAATCAGTTTTTCCCAAGCTGGGTCACATCTGGCTGGTGGCATGCGACTGCTGCCATGAGACCTTAAAAGTAATATGTCATCATCAGTCAGTGGTTGTCTAAATGGGAGAAATGGGTTTCACTCATTAGTTTATTAAAAGTTTCCTAAATTCCTAGAAACGCTTTATCCAGTCTGGCATCACAGCAGCCAGGTTCACTTTTTTGTCTTATGTTGGGTCATCTCTGACTCTGACCCATGTGAGCTGTGGGGGTCCCAATTGATCGATGATCAACAAATGTGCAACATTATGCTTCGAAATAAAAACCTCACAACGCATGATGCAATAACGCAGCCATGAGGACTAATCAAAACGGGAAAGGTTGCTCATTGCGCATCATATGCATGCATAGCAAGTACATCATCACAGTGTTTGTTTTATTTTGTTCCTACCTGCAGCTTGTATGCGCGCGATCCGGAAATCATGAATGGGACGCGCAATCCATGTGATGCACACAAAACAAATAAAAGACTTGCATCAAAGCTGCGATCACAATGTTTCGCTATGTACGTGTCCTCCACGTGAGGCTGAGAGGAGGTTTGAGTTCAAAAGGAAAGATAATATTAGCGGTGAAAGTGTTTCCAGAGAAGATGCGGACGCTGCAGGAGCTGCTGCTGAAGCTGGAGGAGGAGAGGAGAGCGCACCGAGGAGGCGGAGGCACCAGGTGGATTTAAAGCATCGACACCAGATCACAGGATGGAGAGCCAGTCAGCTGTTCCTCCTGAAAATAGCCCACCTCTGCAAATATTCATCAAGTCATTTCCACCATGACTCATTTCATAAATCGTTTGTGCCTCATGTAGGTATCCAGGCAGTAATACAGCAGAACATCAATATTTGCTTTGTAATGATAGTGGAGTAAAGTAAACCTGAGCAGAGAATGAAGTGTCGCTCAGTGTGTGTTGTAATCCGAGATACTACTTGCTTTGTTTACATAGCGGAGTCGGCCACACATCTTTTAGTGCATGCTTGTAAATGTGAGCGTGCCCTGGCTAGCTAATGACCGCAGCTCTGCACTGCTCTCATATAGTTACAGCTAACAACGCCACCCCGACCTGCGGTGTCCTCGCGGAAGCTTACCGTAGTATTTCCTATTGCCCATGGACCCTCCGGCAAGTTTAGCCATGTGTCAGCACTGTTGCCATTGTAAGCTATTATGTTGAGTACTGAGCTATCTAGGAAGCAGTGTTCCTGTGTATGTTTCTGGTGCTTTTATTGTAGAGGATGAGACGGAAGAAGAAATAGAAAAGGGGTTCTGGCGCAGTGTGTGAGTGAATAAAGTGTTCAAACGCTTCGTTGGACCAATATCCAATGGGAAGCTACACATAAGCAACGTCATGCACAACATTACGGACTAGTCATGAGGTTTAAGATATCTGCAAATATTTTTTGGAGTTGTGAAAGCACCTATTTTACTCTAATGGGGACCACACTTTATTAACTGATCATTCTGTATTGAAGACTTTAAACTAGCAATTGAGACCATAAACTGATGTTTACTGAGGTAATAAATCAAGTGATAATCCGCATCATTTTCTCATAAGTCTTCTATACAACCAGATGGTCATGAGAATTTTTAGTCAACAAACCTACTTGGTTGGTTGAGAAATGATCATGAGCTGCTTGGTTAAAACGTTCAGCAGTTCTACGTTTTGAATGCAGAGCTGACATTTAGCTTACTGGATCTGACCTGAAGGTGAAAGTTAATCTTCTATAAAAGACTGAAACTAGCCATAAGGCATGTCCCACTGAATAAACTACATGAGCCAAAAATGCAACCAAGGAGAACAGTATTTCAGCATGTTCCATAAATCAGGAATTTGCATTAAAAACCCATCCTTACACCCTGTTAAACAACAGATTTGTCATTAATAATCTTCCATAATTGATCACCTGTAACTTACCGCTTGTGGAGAGTAGGCTACTACATTTAATTGTACTTACTGACATGGCATGAGCATGAAATACTTGCATAGAAGGCAACGGATTAAAAAATAAGTCTTTAATGATAAAAGTTAGTAAAATATTGACATTTTCCAACTCTTCATGCAGCAGCTCTCGTACGAATCCTCCGTTGTACGAGTGTGACAGCAGCACTGATCTCCCGCAGAGTGATCACTTTTAGTCTGTTGGTTTTGGACAGCCGGGAAGCCTCTGAGCTCACCAGTCTGAGCAGGACTGGTTTGGGAAAACTGAGCCGACTGGCCAAGAAGTCTGGAGTCCTCATCCCAGCCGGACTGGCCTGCTGAAGAGATGAAAGTTTCAGGTGGGTTGCACTTATCCCTTTTCATGATCTTACTTATTGCAACCTGCATAGTCCACTTGGAAAGACAGGATTTCTTT
Organism: Pholis gunnellus; assembly: GCF_910591455.1. Taxonomy (NCBI): domain Eukaryota; kingdom Metazoa; phylum Chordata; class Actinopteri; order Perciformes; family Pholidae; genus Pholis; species Pholis gunnellus. The sequence goes on along the minus strand of NC_136528.1, from coordinate 26,815,442 downwards.
TTTTTACCTTCTGTAATATTTAAAATCATCCCACGAAACACAATCATTTTTAAGCACCACACGTCCAATGCAAGTCTTCTCCTCCACTTCAAAGGGGGAGAATGTAGGCCTGCTTTGCATAATCAGGTGGAGAACAGCTTTTTACCTCTTTATGAGCTCTGTAGATGAGAGCCGAGTGACCTCGATTCCTTTTCTTTGTTTGTGGAGGAATCTTGCGCGGAGTTCGGACAGGAACCTTCATTTTGCCTTTTCAGCCTTAACACTTGCAAAAAGAAATTAACTGATGAGATTTACAGCAGCTTTTTCAAAAAGACAGCAGGACCGAGAGCATGGCAGACGAGAGTGTGTGAGGAGTGAAAAGGATGTTTTAATGAACACAAATTGAAGACAGCTTTGCTTAATTAGGCTTGATTACGTTCACCTGGCAGGCTGTGAAACCCTCAGTGAGCGTTGAGACGTCTTTACCCGACGATGGAAAAGTATTTTTAATATAAGATAATATTGTTTACAAAGTTTGAATGCTGTGTGTGGTCTTATTGTTGAGATATGTGATTACATCTTGTAAATACATTTATTTTGTTATTCTGAAGGGAAAAAACTGAGGCTTTTCCCTCATTACATATCCCTCATTACATATCATTACATTACCTCATTACAATTATTATGACCAGAGAAATAAACTCATACAGGCTTTTCTCTCATTTCACAGTATAATTAGAAACTTTCAGCTGTAAGTTTGTAGATTTCCTCGAGTTAAGTTGGGATGTTGAAATGTTTGCAGATTTGATTCTTGGGTAAACTTCTTTGTTTGTTTAATGGTGTCTAATATTCATTTGACTATCCAATAATTAAATTGTTTTCTTTCTCCAATTGTTTTTCAACAGTAATGATTTTGATAATGAGTTAAAAAATAATCTGATAACAATACCAGCTGATATGATCTTTTTTTTACATAAACAAATAACATAATCAAGCATTTTGGATTTTTTTTTAATTTGGCAATATATGTTCTGAGTGGGACTCTTACAGTTAAAAAATTAACTTGTTAGTGTTTCTAAATGATCTCAAACATTCTGTAGCAGAGCTTTCTTGTTACTATACACAGTATTGGCCACCATATAACAATATATAAGTGGAAGCTAATATCATCTGTCTTATCAGTTGGGCTCTAATTGTATCATTATTTTTAAATACATTTAAATGATATACATTTATTAAAATAAAATTCTTGTACTTTCTTTCTTATTTTCTTTCTTAAATATTATAATTAATCTGATAATGCAAATGCGAAGTGCAGCAAACATACAAGGACATACTATTCGACCTTCTGGTCAATTATATGGATCACAAGTCCCAGCATAAGCCATCACCCTCCAGCAGACACACACACACACACACACACACCCCAAATCTGTCACATTGACCTCACTGGCTTTTGTTTTTTAGTGCAGGATTTTTGACTTGACCTTTTGTGGCTGTGCAGTAATTTCCAGAATGTATGGTGGTCGTTTATGGTGGTGGGTGAACAGCTGTAGGAGGGGCTTTGTCAGATAAGGCATTAGGTAAGGCCATTAGTGTCCCGTGGATTATTGTAATCCAGCCTCCCTATCACTGCTGGTGGCTCGGCTGCTCAGTCTACAGTTGGTGTCCTCTGGTTCGGAGCAGGTTGGAAGATGGCTCTCTACGTGCATCATTTCCTGCTGGCCCTGCTTCTGGGAGCTAACGGTACGACTTCATTCTTTTTCACCTTGTGCTGCTATTGAGTTGTGAACCCATAATCTGTGTGATTTAGAATTGTAACATCAGGAGTTAAATCACCTCAAACTGGACAATATGCTGAAGAAAACCTCTGAAACTCAGATGTCAAAGGACAAACTTCCTAACTGAGAAAAATATATCACATTTCCTCAATAATCGTGTAGATTATCATGCAGGTTTTCCTTGGTGACACTATACTTGATTCTCTGTGTCTGTGTTGTGTTTATTTGCCTATTCTTAATGTGGATACATTGACAGACTGATGCACAGATTTTGTTTGCTAGATTGGGTGACTACTGTGTCCTAACAGTCTTTTTTTCTTCTTTCTGTCCATCTGCCTGAACAGTGCTCATCAGCATTCATGCTCAGGAGGTACGAAAAAAACTCAGATTAATATCAGAGATGACTGAACACTTAGAGAGTGTTAAAATCAGTAGTGTTTGCAAAAAATGTTGCTCACAGTTGTTTGTTTTTTAAACATGATCGGCCACACCAGAGACATCTCAATTTTAAATTTAGCAACCTCTCTACAGTTGACTTTGGTCAATTGATTTTAATTTTTTTAAATCACTGGAAATCTACTGAGATGACACATTATAAGGTTCAGTCTCTTTGCTGCATCATTGTCTTTTCACTCATATTAAAATGATTCTTTTTACATTATTTTTTGCAAACCAGCTGTATTATAAGATAGTGGTATTTATTATGCAAATATCTTTGCCATTTCTGATGACACTACTTTGGATTGCATCTATTAAATTTAGTTTGTGTGTGTTTGTACAAGGCGGAAGTGTCTGAGGCGTGGACCAGCAGGTCTTGCAAATGTGATTGTGAAGGGGGTGAATCCCCGACTGAGTTTTCCTCCATTGGGACCGGCTCTTCCATGGTGCGAGGGGTGGACTGCATGCCAGGTAAGAACCATCTATACCGTGCCCTCTCTGAAGAAACACTGTTTCTTTTTGTGCCAGTAGTCTGTAACTGTCTTTGAAATATACCTATTCATTTTGTTTTTACCATTCCTGATGAATTTCACATCACATGTGCACTTTACTGCACACCGAGCACACATTTTCTCATTTCTAATGAGGCCACTCTTTGATCTAGTAATTAAGTGACTTTTGTTGATTAGATGACGAAATTGAATCATTAAACTAATAATAGTACTTGTAACAAGGACTTAATTGTGATGTCAGTGTTTGATTCAGATAATGAACACACAAAGCTGACGGAGAGAGTGGACGAGGACAAGAATCATACGCTGTATATCTGACTTTTTATCCTGCTGGAAATCTAGTGAACAATACAATAGGTCTGCAACTGACGATTTTATTTTATTTTCTGTGAATCCAACACATATTTCTGTTTGGGTTATGAAATCCAAAGAAAGTAAATTTACCAGAATATGAAACATAGTTAAACTGCACATATTCAAACTAAGCAAATAATCGACTATCAACACAGCTGCTGGTTAAATTCCTGTAGATCAATAATCAATAATCCATGAATCATCTACAATGCAGATGGATGGAGAGATGTAATGTGTGCGATAGAGGCCGAGAGTAGGAGAATCTCCATATGTGCATGTGCACATGCACGAGTGCATTATACTCCAGATTTGACGCAACAGGGGTGGACATGCTCCACTGGACATCATTAGAGAAGATGACGAAAATGTGGTCTGCAGCGAAATACACACAATATTTGGCAGATTGTTTTTTTCATTCGTCCTTGAGCTTGGAAACAGCCGTTGACAAAATGATCCATTAGTAGCTGTTCACATCATATTCATCAGCAGATGGAAATCTGAGGTTTAACTTTCCACCAAATCTCTGTGAAATCTGCAAACCTGTTTTTGAGATGTCCCGCGAAGCAAAATAACAAACACAAACAGAAAGCCCTGATGGCATCCTCATAGGGCCTGAGATATAAAGATCAGACTTGAATCATGGCTCGATGAGAAGAGAAAGGCAGAGATGTGCAGTGAACGTGTTTCCCTCAGTTAGTCAATGTGTGTCAACTGAGCCACAATTCACATGGCAACCGGGGACGGAGAGGAGGAAGAAGTACAGTAGATCTCAGATCGTCATGCTCAGATTACGGTGCTCATAGGAGACTCTGCCGATTGCACAATCACAGAAACCGGCAATCACCACGACATGGACCCGGTGATGATAAATGATGAGTGAGACAGACTTTTCCTGCACGGCCTCTGACTTTATTCCAACTCAATCCATCGTGCCGCACCACTCGGTTTTCCCATTAATTCAGACATCAGAATATGTTTTATTCCACTCTTGAAATACATTAAGGCCTTCTATGGAGTCACCCGCATTACTGTTATGTAAACACTTATCTCCTGACTCACACAGGCGCTGCTGCTGCTGCTGCTGCTGTATGCGTTGTAATACTGGGGATTAGATAGGATGTGACCCTGTGCCAGATAGGCTTAAGCCAGTAGTAAACAAAAGCGCAGCAGGTTTCTGCTCCGTGTATCACACAGATGTTATTTCTGAAATTTTAGGGAGAAAAAAAACTCAGTTATGTGCAGCTCCCTCATCTCTCCCATTCATGCATTTATAATGTGTATTTACTAAGTCAACAAAGGACTTGCTCTGGTGTGGTTTTGTAAGTGGTACGGCAGATTGACAGATCAAAACATGGGAGCAACACGGCGCTAATTCTGTCGAGGGTAGAACATGGCCATCTGTCCGCCTGCCGCCCTAATGGACATCGCTGATCTCTCACTGTGGAGAATTAAATTGCAGGCTTTTAGGATGGGATATGGGTCACACTGGGTCTGCTAACGACGGGGGCTCTGGAAGCGGGAGGGTGTGAGGATGGGAGTGGGCAGGGGTGAGGATGGAGGGATGGAGAAATAAGCACCTAGAGAGGCTTATTGTGATGATCATTTGCTGCTCACATCTCCGTGTTTTACTGCTTAGCTGTTGGCAGACATGTTTGTGTTCTCCTTCTAACGGGGTGGTGACCTAGACATGTCATCAACTGAAATACAAAAGAGATTAAAGTGAGACCTCTGTTTTATAACTTTGTCTCTGATCCTCCTGCAGAGTGTCCGTACCACAAGCCTCTGGGCTTCGAGGCCGGATCAGTGAGTCCAGACCAGATCACCTGCTCCAGCCAGGACCAGTACACCGGCTGGTTCTCCTCGTGGCTCCCGAGCAAGGCCCGGCTCAACACTCAAGGCTTCGGGTGGGTACACGCCAAAGTGTAAACTTTTCTCTCCACAAAAAGTGCCAAATAGCTGCATGTATTTTTAATCTCCATCAGTGAATGTTGAGATTGCCAAAAGCTATATTTGTTTGAATTTGAACTCACAAAAATGTTGTTGGCAGAGATGTTCGACTGTTCTAACACTAATAAACAAATGTCGGGCACTTGCCATCTGTTAGGAACAGTGTCAGAAAAAATGCAGTCAAAGAGAGAGATTAAAACCCATCTCTCATTATGTAAGATCAAAGGCTGACGGGCCAATATGCTCTTGCTTAAAAACATTTAGATACAAATAAGGTGGGCAATGCAAGAATATATATGCTCAATAAATATATTATTATATATATGCTGACTCTGAGGAGCTGTTATGTGAAGTGTTGAAGGCTTTCTGCTTTTCCCCTGGAATATTTAAGGTTCTATTGATAACATTTATGTATATATGTATATATAGACAAATATTTATCAAAAATAATATATGCTCAGATTTTAGAAAGTGGACAAATAAGATTATCGCTTTTCCGAAAAAAAGTATTATGATTGTCAATTATCCATTTTTAAAATATTGACGGGTCCAAAATGTTTGTTTATCTCTGTGAAAGATATCTGAGGTTTGGTGGCAGCTTCTAACAAGGCTTGTGAGCCAATAGTATAAGGACCTCGATATCACGAGGTATCTCTGTGCCGTCAGCGATCAAGAGACCAGTTAGTGTGGGAAAAACACACAAATGGCTGATTTTGATGTTAGTCTGGCTTCACTTACCGACTATGGTGTCTGACTGCTCTCCATCAGGCTACGGAATATGTGAATATTTACCATGGCAACAAGTGATAACAACCCGTTAGCGCATATCAGCTATCTTAATAATCCCTGGAAACCAAGTGTTTGCTGACCTCCGGTGGTTCTTCTGCTTGGCTTCTCACCTGCCTGGAGCGGTGTACAAGTTTACTTCAAGACCCCATGACATCACTATTGGGCGTGGTTACAGGTGTAACCGAGTACTTTTTAACCAGAGAAGGCAGCAAAACACAGGTGTTTTTTTAGCCTGGTGTTAAGTTGGCTCTTTAAGAAAAGAAATGCATGAAGAGAAACGTTAACTCAGTATATTTTTATACAAAAGGAGGGAATAAATAGATAAGAATGGTAAGAATGAAAGCCTCCACAGAATATAAGTAAAAAGAGTGAATATAAGAAATATATACATAAGCACATGTACGACAATACTTCCATCACACTGTCATGACTTACTGGGACACCTGAATCGGAGCCGTAGTTAATGTTATCAGAAACACCTGTGCTTTCTCTATGCCGAGTCAAAATGTCTGCTGGGAGAAAGGGAATCTAACCAGCTCTAGTTATGCACCTTTACACACATCTATGTTACCTGCTTTAAGAGAATATCAACAAGTCAAACTGAACCATGTGTGCATGTGTTGTAAAGCAGCCAAACTGCTGCATTATGTCCAGTGTTTGTGTTTCTCCTCCAGCTGTGCCTGGCTGTCTAAGTTCCAGGACAGCAATCAGTGGATGCAGATTGACCTGAGGGAGGTGATGGTGGTGTCAGGGGTCCTCACTCAGGGCCGCTGTGACGCTGAGGAGTGGATCACCAAGTACAGCGTTCAGTACCGCACCGACGAAAAACTCAACTGGATCTATTACAAAGACCAAACTGGAAACAACAGGGTCAGTTGAACCCAGTCAAAAAGTATACGTGGCACAAACAAAATGTGAAGCTTGACATGTCGGTCACCACTGGTCTTGTTCTGACAGGAAACGGGGATGACATAATTAATTTGAAAATATTTAAACTTTTACAGGGATATGGCTTTAAAAATGTGACGAAATCTGATCTGAAATCTAATGGAAATCTGTTATCTTCAAATTTTGTATATGTTTTAAATATGTTTTACTGAACAACAATCAGAAAAAATTTTAAAGTCATTAATCAAGCAAAAAAGCCAAACATTTGCTGGTTCCAGCTTCTGAAAAGTGAGAATAAACTGCTTCTTTTTTATTTACATCATTGTGAATAAAAACTTGTTTGGTTTTGGCCTGTTGACAAAACAAGCAATTTGAATACGTGATTTCTTCACTATTTTCTGATTGGTTATAGATTTAATAAGTAATTGATGAATCAATAAATATTTGCTGCAGCCTTACATTATAATCATTATCGAAATTATGAATATTAACTGTAGTAACTTTAATGTAAAAAGCACTATCTTTAGTCTGTATTAGTGTCTGTCTACATGAAACCATCCTGACCTTTCACTCCTCTCTCTCTCTCTCTCTCTCTCTCTCTCTCTCTCTCTCTCTCTCTCTCTCTCTCTCTCTCTCTCTCAGGTGTTTTATGGAAATTCTGACCGCTCCTCGTCCGTGCAGAACCTGCTGCGGCCGCCCATCGTGGCGCGCTACATCCGCATCCTCCCCCTCGGATGGCACACACGCATCGCTCTGCGCATGGAGCTGTTGCTCTGCATGAACAAATGCATCTGAAACTCTCCTCCCCGCCAAGGCTTCTCCCCCAAATCTTCATCTATTACTAAATCGCCCCATCGTCCGATTGTGTGGTCTGTTATTATATCCACAGATTTGTCCCCCTCCAGCTACATGTATAAAACCACAAAGTGAAGATACACACAAAACAGTTTTGTACTGATGTGATCTAATTTAAATGTTTGTTCGATATGCTCAATGAGCTTTCATTCACTCCTCTCTCCATTGTCTGTGTTCAATCAGTCTCATACATGGGGGCTTTTATTTGGTGAGTTCTCAATAGATTGTTCCAATGGATTTTGCAATGAAATGGCATAAATTCAAAGCAATAATTATGCATGGAGAGGGAGAGGCGGCGTTGCCATGGAGGTTGTATCCAACGGTCTGAGACAAGCTCTTCCAAAACATTTGTGTCCTCCTGTGAAATTGTGTCTGCTTCTCCTGATATTTAACAATAAACAGGGACCTCTCCTCCTTATTTCCCCTGAAGGATGAGGCTTGTGATAGTCTACATGTTTCTTACTGTCAACAAATCCCACAAAAAGACAATGAGTTCGTCCTAACAACAGGTATTAGTTGTGTAACCAAAGCCATATCTAGTATTTTTTACAGATCTATTTTTATTATTCTCCAAAGCTAGAAACACATCGATGAGCCACATTGTTGCATATGTGCGACATGAGCCTTCATAACAAAGAACAAGGACACTGTAGTTTGTTTTGAGTCAATAACATTAGAGCCTGCTGCTCTAATCACTCAATGGTTCAATATGTATTAAATGTGTAGTAATCCACAGATGAAAATAGTCCCCAACAAATGCACTGGTCACTCCTGTTTGACTAAAGTTTTCTAAAAACTTTACAGAGCCCAGCTGTTTTTGGAAATCTGTGATTGTGACCCCATCTTTGGTTTGACCAAATGGTCTCACGTCTGAGTGCCACAGACCAAATAAAGAAGCAAGAAAGTCTTGAGAAAAGGACTAACATGTTAATTTTGGTCCATTAATGGGATTTGTTGATAATAAGAAAAATGTGGAATCATGCCAGACTTTTTCTTTAAATATGAATCTGTGAATATCCTTTCTTCTCTTACCTGTTTGTAAAAACTCACATTTTTACAGATCTCACTCTTCAGTGCTATATAAAGGTCAAGGGATGGAACATTCACTACTGTTCTGATGTGGGTTTTGTATTGTGGTTAACTCCTGATTTCTGTCTGTAACATTTCAATTCAGTTTCTCATGATACTTTGGGAATACACTGCAGCGTCTTATTTACTCTGAAGATGTGTTCTTTATTGTATCTTTAAACCATTTCCCTGATTAAATTAATACTAATTAATACTCTGTTCTCATGATGTGTCTGTCTGTGTGACAAAACAAACATATGAGCCGTTCAAAAATGTACAGTTGGCTTTTATTATGAGACCCTATCACTTTTAAAGTAGAACGGTCAGTATAGATACACTCTATTATTTCTATTTACACCCTGTAAGAAGTGGGAAACAGCTTAATGAAGGGAAAAAAAGAACTGATGATTTAGGAAACACATTCATATTAGTGAACAGAAAATCTTCTCATCTCGGTTGTCAGCGTATGTGACTTGCAGGGGGGGGGGGGGTGAAGCCTCCATTTCCATCTGAAGTGTTGAGTCAGTAAGCTAATATAAGGCTTCGGGTCACTGGCAAGGCAAGCTTTGTCATCACTCTGTCCCATTAATGAAATAGGCAAACCCACGTCAGCAGTCATGTACAATCATTAACGATCAGGATTTTCAATAATACACAACACCGGGCAGATTTTCCTGTTGAAGGAATGTTCAAGGACAAATTGGAAATACAAAAAGAATGTATTGCAGAGCGATTTGTATGTGATATTACATGTGGACACTCTAATCACAGTCTCCTAATGGAAATCCTTCTCTGCGCTATATTTGGCTCCAATTGAACTCGCCACTGATTTGGCCAGTACAATCTGCATCAGTCTGAGTCTCTTTCTGAATGTTATTGCTTTCAATCAGCCATGTAGTCAATTGGTTCATTCCTTTTTTTGTTGTCCTTTTTTTTTTTGCTTGTGTATTTTCATCCATTGTTTTCATCCATTGGACCATTTAGAAACAAAACATTAAAATCTTCCAAAATTCTCTCAGATGTTTTGAATTGTGCACAAATCTTAAGAATAAAAGAAAAACAATGCAGTATTTTTTTGCCTAGGCCACAAATAGTGTTTTGTTCTGTATATTGTTTCATCATCCACAGGTCAGTAGACAACAAGTAAATGCTTTAATGAATAACCTAGCGGAGTAAAATCATCCCTGATCATGACTATTAATATTAAAAACAAGTTGTAATGCGAATACAGTAGGAAACCCAATATCAGATGTACAAAAGGCATTTACAAAAAACTTTGATAACACAAGCTTTTAAAATGCACACTGAAAAATGTAAACACACACTAAAGGATACATCTGGTGGTATTCCATACCTTTCTTATTGTCGACAAAATCCAATGAAAAAAACTAAACCAACAACAAAACATTGCAAGAGGCCCGTTAGTGGCGGCATTTTGTTTCAGGTCCCAGTGAGACTTGAAATACGAAGCAGGAAGTCCAGTTTGATGAAGAGATTGATGCGTTTAAAGGCGTATGCGATGCCAAAACACTGCACAATAGTTTATAATACTCTGAGACGGGATTTTGAAACACTGGAAAGTTATCACTGCTGTAATGATTTCATTATTTATCGTCGCGACGGTTACAGACTACAAGTAATCTACCATTCATTGTTGGTTTTGGTCTTTTCATGAGATTTGTTTACATGAAGAAAACGTAAAGATTCCACCGGACTCAACATTTCAGACCTTACAGGTTGCAGGTGAGGTATGCCTTTTTTGCTGTATGCTCTCCTCGAATCTTTCACACTTAGATGTTGTATTTGAGTTACCCAAACCTCTGTTTAAGAGGCCAACATTTCACCGCTAAAGTTAATGTCTGTAACTTGCTATTAAGGCTGTAGACAAAACCAACACAAAGCTGGAAAGCTGCTGTGGCTGATGAATGAACTGAGAGACTAGAAATGGGGCTTATTTTGAAATGGGGACACTGAGAGTGGGACATAAAGTGAACCGACAGTTACTGTGTGTAGAGCACAGAGCCTAACAGTCTCACTCTGGCTGTTCTGCTACCGAACCCTGCTGACAAATAGCCCATCACAAAACTTCAAAACAAATGTCATGAGAGCGATGCGCAGATTTGTGAGAAATGTCCAAGATTAGTTTTTTCCCCACCTTGGGCAACAAGTATTCATCAATACTTCTTTACATTTTGATGAAACAAACAGAAAGAAAGGTGAAAAATAACGTGATATAATCTGTTAATAACATATCAAATTGAACAAAAAAAAGGACACTCACCATTAATAAATATTCCTTTTGACACACTGTATTATCAACACATAAATATCTATGCATTTCTTTGTGTCGAAACTAAAGCTCTTGCAATTACACATTTAATTACATAACCTTATAATATTCCCATATAGCCTACATACTGTGTCATTTATAGCTTATATCCTTGAATTTAATACAAATAAATATTTAATAAATTATGTTGATATAAATCTTTTTTTAATTTTATTGTTCTTATCAAATATCAGAGCTTGAAAAACATTTGAGTTCATTGGCCACCCGTGTGTGATGGCGGCTGTCTGACGTTTTGCTTTGCTGTAGTGTCCTGTGAGCAGAAGATGGCAGCAAAGAGGCCACGTGGGCAGTGTCTCCTTGACAGGAAAGGCCAGCTTATTCTAATGTTCTAACCTTGTTAAGTAGAGAGAGAATAACATACAACTGATACGGTACTGGCATCCCCAGAGGGAATGGGCTCCTTTCCTGTCTTTGATTCCCTAAATGACACCGTTACTGGTCTTTGGCCTCACGTAGTCAGAGACACGAGCATCAGCACGCAACTGCGTTTCTGAACGAGGACTCGATCCAGTGAAACAGGCTTTCGTGTAAACTTTTACTACAGTACCGTGACGTCTGGCAGATGCTTCCAGGATGGAGACATGTTGAAGGTGGCGTGGTTTGGGAGAGAGGGAGGGGCTTACAGCGCGGTCTCCTTCAGGTCGTTGAGGTTCGGCATCCTGGTGCGGGAGGCTCGGGTAAAGGTGGGTCCGTTCTGCCCCGGTTTGATGCCCAGCTGCTCTGGGGTGAACTGAGCGCCCTCCGCCCGCTGTAAGGCCGACACGTGCCAGCTGGACTCGATCTGGCCAGGGAGGGGGTAGCTGGCCTTGCGGCTCTTGGCCTGGGCGGAGCTGCTCACCCCCGGGTGGCCCCTGCTCTCGGCGTGCCCTCGGCCCTCGGAGTAGCCCGCTTTGGCGGAGGGCTGAGGGGGGTTGGGGAGGGGGGCTTGAAAGCGCAGGTCTGGAGGAGGAGGAGGAGGCTGTCCTTGGTTTGAGGAGGAGGGGGAGAGATGAAGGAGCCTGCGGAGGGACTTGAGGGGTTGACTCTGTTAGGAGAGAAAGAGATACAGTGAATAAATGGGTTAGTGTGTTAGTCCATCCACCCGGTCTGTGTTCTTTCCTAGTTAAGACCTACATCTTCTAAGTAAATGTAGGTTTAATTGTTGCAGGAATAGTGTGCATAATGAACAAGTCTTGGTGTTTCTACAAGGCCAATTCTCTCTTTTGAATTCCAGTTGGGGACTATGAGGAGCTGTAAGGGACTTAGACCTAAACATCCCACCCTCCTTCTTTATTATTACTATTTATTTGTTATGCTATTCTATTTCATTTTACTCTGTTGGATCAGTCTGCGGTGAAGACCTGATAGGTTAAGAGTGTTTTCTTTAAATAACAAAATCTGTTGCCACAAAAGCCAAAACATCTGTTGTTGCCATCTGTTGCCACAAAAGCCAAAACAAAAAGGTCTTTCACATTTCATATATCATGAGCACAGAATTATGTGACTTACATAAATATATCATGAGCACAGAATTATGTGACTTACATAACATGATTTACATATAATTTATGTATTAATGATGGATACTAAGGGTCTGTTTTGGTATTATGATGAGGTCATTTTAGTGTCTCCAGTATGTAACATTAGGCTACACACCTGAGAGTGCGAGTCCACTGGTTTGTCTGGTGGCCAGTCATTCACTCTCTCCCTCTCCCTCCCTCTGTCCCTCTCTCTCTCCCTCTCTCTTTCTCTCTCCCTCTCTCTCTCTCTCTCTCTGTCCCGGTCTCGGTCCCGGCTCTGCTCCCGCTCCCGGTCTCTGTCTCGGGATCGCTCGCGGTTTTTCCGCCGGCTGCCGTGGTGAGAGGACGACTTGGAGCTCCTCTGCAGTGACAGGTGTTCTTGCCCGTTACCAGGAACCTGACATTTCAGAAACATAAAAAAACTTTGTGTAAATGCTACTCTCTCTAAGGCGAGGTTACCCCGATCATCTTCATCACACAACACGTGTCACTCAAATCACGGTGAGGTTCTTCATGCACCTCTGGCAGCACCAGACGAAACCCAAGCAGGATGTGATGGTGATAAGTGATTACTTCGTACAGAAAAAAATGCAGTTTTGTGTCTAAGTGTGTTTTCACAAACTATAATATACAGTTGGGCTGCAACTAATGATTCATTTCATTATCATTTTTGTTTATTAATAAATTCATTGTTTAATCTATAAAACATCAGAACAAGTACCAAAGCACTCGTTTTGTCTGATCAACAGTTAAAAAAAAGATTAAATTACAATAATATGAAACAGCAAAGAAATGCAAATGTTCATATATTATTATATGATATATAATATTTGTTTAATTTATTGTTTTAATATTTAGATTTTTTTTTGCTTGATAATCGACTGAAACAATATATTCAGTTCTCAATCAGTTGGATGATAAGAAGACATTTAGATGCTTTTGGACAGAGTCAGGCTTGCTGTTTCCAGTCTTTTTGCTAAGCTAAGCTAACCTGCCGCTGTCTGTTGCTTCATGTTTCATGGACAGATATGAGAGTAGTATATTGACCATCTCATCAACTCATCGGCAGAGAAAGTGAAAAAAGCACATTTCCCAAAATGTCCAACTACTGCTTCCTGCAGCGCAGCGCAGAGTCCATCAATGTGTCCAGTATGAGTTTGCATGCATGAGTGTTGAACATGTCCATGACCCTCATACGATGTTATATTAGAAAAGGATGAGTGTTGTCTCACAAATGCAACGTGAATACAAAGTGACCGCATTCAATAAACGTTATAGCAAAGACATGATGGATGCACAGACACCGTGTGGCATTAAGACTCAATATGTAGTTGAAATCCTTTCTTAAATTGGAATTTTTCCCGGTCAATCAATCATGAAGCTCTTGAGAAGATTTCAAAGCAGGTGATTCTGATGAGGGCAGTGCGCGTTAACATGCAGCCGTAGTATTGAGGTTAGATTACTGGTGAGGCAGGGTAGGGCGTGGTAGGTTGGTGTTGTGCCATGGGCGAGGCGACTACGGGTAGGACTTTGACAGCTGAGTTGTGCTTTAAGCTATTCTTAGAGCTAAAGAGCGGGAAAAGGCTTTTCTTGATGCTGGGGTTCCTCCCGTCCTCCATGTCCGTCTGTGGAGCAGAAGACGCACAGCCACAACTCTCAACACAAATCTCTGGTGGCAAACAGAAAAACAATGCAGCACCTAATGCTGACCCATCTAAAGAGAAATACCACTGAGCAATAGATACAACGAGAAGAATCAGTAATAAGCATGAATATCTGATTAAGATAAACAGGGAAGAAAATAAAGGGTGGAAGGTCAGACTAGCATTTAAGGATCATTCAGTGTTATTGTTTTTTTTTGTTAGCCATCATTTCTACCCATTGTCACATTGTGCCACCCAAAGTTATCGACATTGCAACATCACTAGATGATCAGACAGGTTGTACACATTCTGCCAGGTTATCTAAACCACTATGTTTGGAGCTAAAACTAAAAGTGTGTCCGACATGTTGGCAATAATCAAAAGTGTGTTTTCATCATTTTTTTTACAAACATTTTTTCAGTTTGCACATTAAAAAAGGAAATCGCGGAAACACTAAAAAATATTTAAAATTAGGCAAAATATCGCAAAAATGGAAAGTTGGTGTATCGATAAAAAGAAACGCAACGAAGCGCAGAGGAAAAATGACTTAACGGATCAGTCATGTGGTACATAGAAGAGAGACGATCTGTGTGGACCAATGAGGGGCCTGCATCCTTCCTAACTAATAGATTATAGATTCCTGCAACATTTCCACTGTTTTACGTTTGAGTGGCATACTTGTGTAGGTGAACAACTTTGTTGAGTGCAGCAGGTCAATGTTGAGGTAGGAGGCTGGTCTGTAAACTGTGATAAATGATTATAGTTTGGTAATAAGTTTACACATCATGTTTGTTGTCTCCCCCAGGTAAGCATTTTCTACACTACAATGAACTTCATGAATAAGGGAAACAACACATTGAACCAAAATAAATGACTTAGATGGTCTTACTATTTGTGTCTTCTTCTTTTTCTTTTTAATGGCTCTGAAGAAGCCTTGTTTTTCCTTCTCTTTGGCGGGCTCTGGAGGATTCATGACCATTGCTTCTGCGGCGGTCCTACGTGGAAAATGTGGAGACATTTTTCACGCTGTGTTATCTTTATAATGACAAGCTCAGGATTAAAACCACCAGACCACCAGACACATTTCTTCTTCTTTCCACTGGCCGTCACTCTCATGAACAATGAATCAGTCAAACTGCACTACTGCCTCCATTCTGCACGATCACCTTAATTCCATGGACACTGTTGTTGTATAGGGTTATGTTCATATATATATACCCTTTTTGAATATATATTTATATTGTACATAGTCGTTAAATATTTATTTTTCCTGTTTATTTGTAAATTCTGTGTATGTACGTGGAGAGCAATGTAAAACCAGAGTCAAATTCCTTGTATGTGTACATGGCCAATAAAGCTGATTCTGATTCTGATTTTTAAAATCTGATGTATCTTAATCAGTGTTGTGACAGACTTCATGTGACAGTGAGGAAAATATGTGAGGTGGTTTTAGGTAATTAGGTAATTTATTTCATTTATCATTAGATGTCTACCTCTGAGGTCAAAGCGCTGCATTGTAGAAGCTCAGTTCCTTTTTCACAACAATAAATGTCGACACAGTTTCCTCGACACAACCTTGAATGTACATCTACTGTATTGTAGTCACAGTCACATGCCACGCCAGCTCAAAACAGTAACTCCTCACCAGTCAAAAGCCGTCTGGCGTTTGGAGTGGTTGACCATGGCAGAAGGGTCTCCGGGTACACCGGGTACGACCGGCCCTCGACCCTGACCGACACCGTCATGGAAAGAGGAGGAGTTGTCAGGTCTCGGGGAGGGGACTGAGGAGGAGAGACAAAGGATTTTAAAATGTGAGTATCTCTGCAGATTCTTACTGTCTCTGATGTTAGCGATCTACGATGGTTGATGTGTTCTGGGAGTTATTCCATAATGTTTTATTTTGCTGCGCTTACCTTTGCCAAACTCCACCATGTCTGCCCTGTCTATTAAAGCCCAAATTTACATGTCCGCCTCTTGTTTTTATAATTGTTGTTATTCTATGATTCTAAAACGTGTTGAACAGTCAGAAACCCCAAACTTCTGTATCAACCTTAATGTGACTTCATGTCATTCGACAAGTCATTCATATAGGAAAAAAACACCACGAAATAAAATGAATAAGCCCAGAAATGCAAGCGTTAACACTTTGAAGTATGTTAAAGTTGGGCTTTTCCTTTAAACGTTTCCTTTTGGTCCATTTAAGTTCGTTTTTTTCCCACCTTTCTCTTTAAATACTAAACAGTTTTTCGTGTGTGCTTACTGTCCCCAGAGTCAAACATGTAGAGGAAGTTTCTTTGCACCAGATTTTATTCTGTTCTTTTAAGAGCCTTCCCTTAAATAATGGAACTGTCCACTAAATCAACTGAAAATGCAACACAATTTCAATGTTTTTAATAGAGGTATAAAATGATGGCTTGATGAAAACCAGCATTGTTCTTACACCTAACACCCCTGCAGACACACCTGTAGTTTTTATCTTGCGTATATTTTGTGGATAGATTTGTGGTATTTTTGGATGCATTTATTTTCTTTTTTAATTTAATTTAATCTTTATTTTCCTTCTCCTTTTAAATAGCCTCCTGTGTATAGGTGCAGCAAATAAGTGTTTTGCTGCAAACACTATAAGAAGTGCATCTGGTTCTTGTCCAAAAATGCATGTTACAGTTCTAAAGCTATTTGATGTCCATATCAACTAAAATAAAATAAAATAAAATAATAAATAAGTACTTTTTAATTTTTCTGTTGCCACAAGACACACAGCTTGTCTCTCAGTGAGTCCTGTCCCTTACCTCGGTAGAAGCTGCCTACTCTCCGAGGCATGGACTCAGTGAAGATCATCCGGTTCTCTTTGGAGGAACCTCCATCCTCCACATGAGGGTCATGATACATGCCGACCTAAGAGACGCATCATGCGGACACACAAACGCACGAGTACACACATGGACACAGGACCATACAAAGTTGCTCAGCATCTTCATATTTGTGATTGATAATCTCATTTATTCTCACTTGATCTTTTAACGCTAGCTAGCGCATTCACAAGACAATCGGGACAATCTTAGAGCTTTTTCAGCAAGGTTACATTTATACCAGCGACAACGTGCGGTGAAGCTGTTGACCTGAGTAGAAACAGAAAAAGCTATGGAAACGAGCGGTCAGAAGAGCTACTGTCTGTGCTGGGTGGACTGGCTGGAGGAAGGGGGGTCGGACCTCGTTTTTAGAGCGCTGTGTATGAAAAGCAGCAGTGTTGTCCCTCGTAGAGTCTTTGATGGGGGCACAAGGGTGGCTCATGTCTTTAGGGGACTGCTCACTCTGTTGAGAAGACGGACAGGCGCAGGTCAAAGCAGACTGGAAAAGCAGCATGAAGCAGTGGCAATGACAATGTGAAACAGTGACAGTCCCTGCACACACACACACACATCAACTTGCGACATACACACATTTTCAATACACGTGTTAAAGGAAAGATTCACCCTTAGATACTAATGCATCAGAAAATACCAATTTTTGCTCCCGTTTCATTCATTTCTCAGATTCACTTTCAACAAATCCTAGTAAAGGGCTTTAACTTCAGGTGGAGTGCTTCAGTGATGGTGGAGCAGCAACAGGTTTCCCAATACTTCCTAAAAACTCTTGTGGCAGCATTACATTATGGTCTCTTGAGGCTGCTTGTGGAGAAATTGAGTTCAAATGTGAGGTTACAGTGAAAATACATATTGCGAACTGCATATTTATTGCCTCTTGGCTCATCTTGTTTCATTACTTGTAGTTTTCCTTTTTACCTTTGTGTCCTCTTGGCATGGTTATTGTAGTGGTTTGTCTTTCATATGTCATGTGTCTCTCTGTTTTTTTACTGTGCGACTAAACCAGCTAATTAAGTTATATATTTAAGATAAATAATCATTTTAATTTGAAGATAAGAAACGTAATAATTACTTATAATGTTTTACCTGTACAAGGGTAACTTATGTTAGCCACAAGATCGCATCAAGTGCTCTTCAGACGTTGTCTTTTATTACAACAATCACACAGATGTTGCTGTTACCATGGACACGGTAAAAAGAAAGAAGTAACAAACTATTTGTAGCCATGGGCAATGATGAAGTCCAAATACCCCACCAGTCCAAGGAAATGTTCTTTTTACTTTGAAATCATTTGGCAGAAATGTTTTTTACCAATAAATGTTCAACCCCTATTTTTAACTTTGAATTGATCTCCTATACATTTAGCTATAAATATTGTTTAAACCCTCTCTACAATGACAGATATGTACTTCCGGTGGAAATCTATCAATAACTGACACTTGATGTCATTAAGATGTGACTTCAAACATCAATAAAAGTCAAAAAGGATCCTGCACTCTCTGTACACTGACCGTCTGCATTGATTAAGCTGGTAGCTCCGGTAGAACATTTATTGTCTACATATGTCTTTTTGTTGAGAAAATACATCATTTTTCTTACGGTATTATTTTAGGGTGAATGTTTCCTTTAGCTCCCACCACACTCACAGGACTGTCTGCCACTAACCCTCGTCATGTCATCTGTGCAGTCTTCTCTGGAAGAGCTCACTGAGTGTCCAGTCAGGGTGGTTCGGTGCTGCAGTTGGGGGGAGAGGAGCTGCAGGCTGCTGGCGCGCGTCGGTATCGCCTGCCCTGGCGGAGGCAATCCCGCCATCCCACCCTCGATCCCGTGCGGCCGGTGGCGCTCCCTCCTCACGTACATGGAGTGGCGTTGAGGCCGTTGCTGAGAGGAGAAGGGGGAGGTGTAGCCCAGGCCATAATGATAAGACTCATGTGGGGAAGGCAGAGTGTGAGTGGAGGGCATCCCTGCTCCTCCCGGGTCTAAGAGCTCCGGAGCACCGGCCTCCTCTGGAGCAGAGGGGAAAGATACACGTCGTTAGAACTTCATGTCACGATTATTTTCTGCATTGAGTATTCTGTTATTTAGTTTGATCAATCATTCAAACTGTGTTATAAACTGTGTGAAATGCAAAATTCAAATATCTTCTTTTGTTCAACCAAAAGTCAAAAATGTATAGTATTTAATTTACAGAGACATAAAACAAAACAAAAAAATGTTTATATTTGAGAAGCTGGAACCAGTTTGACATTTTGTCTGATGAATTCACTAAAATCACTAATCATTTATCAAAACATGTCGATTAACCGGCTAATAATTTCAGCACCACGTGTCAAAGTTTATTAACGGCTGACATTTATTCCATGTCAGCCGTTATAATTACTGTTCCAAATACAGATAATATACTGGGAACCGGTCAATACGCTGATAACATTTTATTTTATTTGTGAAAACAAAATGCACTTGTGTATCATGAACTCGTTGTATCCTGAAGATGCTTTGTTGAAACTTTTTAGACTCTTATCTTGTGATTCCCACACGCCTGCCTTTATACTTCTGAACTGTCTCTGGTGAAAAGTTTAACCAGACATGGTGACCATTTTAAGAGGTCTGCATAAAGACAAGAGCTTTTAAACCAACAACTCAAAGTATTTTTCTTTTTTTCTGCAGGGATTGTATATTAATAATTTGACGACTGTCTGGCTTTCTGTTTTTGTCATTTTTCTGTTTTCTGTTGGGTGAGGGTGGGTGTCGAGATCTACTGTTTTATGGATCTAAATACTTTTAAAGACCTTGAACAAGATTGAATAATAAAGGCTGGTTGAAGCCTGAAGCCAAAGGCACATTTAATTCAGGACAATAAAGTTGACTCATACAAATTAGGCTCTCACACCTACCTGGTGTGAGAGGTTTATGTCTGGATTTGTGTCTGGATGAGGAGTCCAGCGTGCTGCTCTCCGTGCGGACATTGCCGCTGCTACGAGAGGCGGGGCTGTGCCCCGATCGATCACTGTGCCGAGCAGAGGGGCTGCCAGGCGGCCCCTGGGGAACTGAGGGGGCGTTGAGGTCTAAACAGCTGGCAGGAAAGAAGCGGGCCCCGGGGCCCATCCCTGCTGTCGTGTTGGAGTTGGGGTCATCTGGGTGGAGTCGACCGTCGCTGAGGTTCCCCACGGATTTGGCATCACTCAGCGCGCTGTGGCTCTTGGACAGGCTGAGGTAAGAGGCTGAACTCTTTGAAGAGGAGGACATGGATCCGTGGGCAGAGTCGGCCATGCTGTGGGTGTGTCGGCCATGTTGCTTCTCTGCACCAGACTGCAGAGTGTTAGTTTTGCCTTCCAGGAAGGTGTGGCGGCCGACCTGCTGCTGCTGCTGCTGATGCTGCTGATGCTGTTGCTGCTGCTGCTGCTGCTGCTGCTGCTGCTGCTGCTGGTGCTGCTGCGAGCGAGAAGAGCTGGGTTTGCCGTGGCCGTACTTGGCCAAGTGTCCCTGGTCTAGCAGCTTTGTGGAGGGTCCTAAGCTGAAATCAAACTCTGTCTTGCCTTTGGCTTCTTTGGGGCTGAGGAGGTGTGGCAGGTTGTTGTTAGCCAGGTCTTTGTTGGATGAGGCAGAACGATTGAGGGTCTGGGACATGTACTGGGCCTTGGGGTGGAGCGTCGGACTTAAGCTGGACGGAGCCGGTTTGTTACCGTTGAGAAAACTCTTGTTGCCAAGGTGATGGAGGTCACCATGGCGAGGGAGGCTGGAACATTCTTTGGTGTTGGAGCGACGGCTCGTGCTCTTAGTGTGACTCCTGGAGGGGCAGAGAGAGGGATGGATAACACTTAAGACTTCATCTTAACGTCTTAGTCTTTGTGAATGTTGCACTGAAGATTCTCACCACAGCTCTTATTCCAACAATCCTACTTCTGCTTGGGAAAAACAACTTACTTAAGTTGGAATAAATCTATATGTTGATGTGACATCTTCTCTCAGGAAACAATGCTTGTGTCAAGAAGCAAGCAATTCAACCATTATAGCGAATTGCTGTGATTTATTCACTTTAAATTACAATTCTCAAGAAAAGTCTGAACAAAAACTGTAAAGTGCTTTGAATCAAGAGCCACAAGAATTATATTATATCTTTAAATTATATCTTTAAAAGGGAGCTTACTACAGTATCGTGAGTCCTTGTGAAACAGATGGAGAATATGTTTGGGCAAGTATGGACGGTATATATAGTCACATTGATCATAGTTCATGAAAGAAACACAGTTGCAAAGCTCACATGACAACACCTATATAACCATATGGGCGACCGTGGCTCATGGGATAGAGAGGGTGGACCAGTAACCGCAAGGTTACTACATGTGCTGTGCCGAAGTGTCCCCGAGCAAGACACTAAACCCCTAACTGCTACATGATAAAGAGTTTGCTATACCCTCAATATCATCCAGCCCTATTCCCTGTGTTCACTTAGTGGAACTAAAAAAATAGGATTGTAAGAAGACTGCATGTCGAAGCTGTGACAGAGAATGAAAGGAGTCGGACCTCGTGGGGACTGTGTTCTCTCCGTGATGGTGTGTTTTCCTCTTGGAGGAGCGAGGCGGGTTGGGAGACGTAGGAGGAGGCCTCTCTGCCTGCCTCAGAGGCTGGAAGGCCGGATGGTTCAAACTCTGCTCCGTCAGGTAACGCTCAGTTGGGTTTAGCAGCAACAGGTTCTGATGGGAAACGTGTATTGATACCGATGTTAATGATTGACAAAGGTTAACAGGAGCAGAAGAGGATAGATTAATGATGGACGACACAACAGGTCCATGTAAATTCAATTGAACACATTTTGAGTTTGAGATCTTTTACCTTCATCAGATCCAACATCAAACCGCTCAAGATGCCTTGGTACCTTCTCTCCAAAGTCTGAGGATGAGCGACTGAGGGAAACTGGCAAGCACACAAACACACACACACACACACACACACACACACACACACACACACACACACACACACACACACACACACACACACACACACACACACACACACACATCAAATTTCTTTTCAGTGCATTTGAAATTACTATTAAGATTTTCAACATACAGTAGATGTTCCTGCCAGTAAAAACCATCTCTCAGTTCAAATCACACAGAAATCTATCACTGGATCACACTAAACAAACTACCAAATCACACACACACACACACACACACACACACACACACACAGACACACACACACACACACACACACACACACACACACACACACACACACACACACACACACACACACACACAAAGTCTTGTTTGGCCTTCTGGGACATTTTCTCTTGTTGCTAAACTGAACACCAACCACCTATCTCATGAGTCATAGCAATCCACTCAGTCATGGTGCTGGGAACACTGCCGAGAGAGAGAGAGAGAGAGAGAGAGAGAGAGAGAGACAGAGAGAGAGAGAGAGAGAGAGAGAGAGAGAGAGAGAGCGAGAGAGAGAGAGAGAGAGAGAGAGAGAGACAGAGCTGGAGAGAGAAGGAAAGGGGGTAAAAACAGGGAGGAGGAACGTTTCCTACCCTAATTCCATGAAAGCGAGTGTTGTTGTAGAAGAGTTTCATCTGCTCTGCAGGAAGTGGCCCCAAAACCTTCTGGATGGTGAAGAGCTGGAGGTAAATAAAATGATGCAACATCACAGTTAATGTGGCAGTATAGTCTTTTTTTATTTTTAACTGTATTAATGCTGGAAACAGCTGCTGAATGTCTTGATTTAGTGCACACATTTAGAGGTGTTTCCAAGGTCAAAAATGAACTTTCAGTCTCAACTTTCAAGCCAATATGGAGAAGTGTTTAAAGTGTTGCAAAACAAAGGACATTTTAAAATACATGGTCCATTTCCATGGCAACAAGGCAAAATCTACCTGTTGATGAAGATCATGTGAAACGATCAGACATCTACTGAATTGACATTGAGGTGATTTTTTGTCTGTCAACTATACGGATATTGCTGTTGTCTTAATTAAACATCCAGCAGTTAGAAAGCAACAATAGCATTCATTTGGATTGTGAATTGATAAATGCAAGCCCAATATTCACACTCCTTTTAGCTCTGCTTTGGTCTCCACCAACTCTTAAAGGAAGTATAACTGTCCCTTTAGCGGCTAAATGCTACAAGCTAGTTGCTAATGTTGTCTCTTAAGAGCTTCTTGCTGAAAACAGTTGCCAAAAGCAAACCAAAACAGTAAAGTCGTCTTGCGATTGCTTATTTGGTCTGATGCATATGTCATTCTTTGTCTGTGATTTCCATCTCACACGGTTTCACAACACTGTGAAACCCCCCCTTTAAAATACTGTTTTTATTACATTAGAAAAAATATATATTTCAAGCCTAAATTGGCTCTTCGTCAGTTGCAGAGAAAAGCAGGAGAGGACCAACAAATACTTTTTCGTTGACTAATTTTCTGTCGGACTAATGGACCTCTCGTTTCTTTACCAACCTGATCTATCTCACTCTCTCCTGGAAACAAGGGCTGTCCGTCACTCAGCTCCCCGAGGATACACCCCACCGACCACATGTCCACCGCCTTTCCATAGGGGGCCCTGAGATGGAGCGAGACAGAGAAGACGGTGATGTGAGTGATGTTACTGGTGGTGGTGGGGCGGCAAAACTAAAGGATGGACGCTGTGTTCCTGGTGGAGACGCTCATAAAGAAGATGGTCTTTTCTGAGGGAACGGAGCTGAAGAGTCTGGTGAAAAATGGCGAGAGATCTGGCAGCAGAGAAGCAGAGGAGCGGCGGTGTTGGAGGGAGAGTATTTGAGTGGGCGGCATTCAAATGCTGTCTCAATAAATGTTCCAGGGCATTTACTAAATCAGGCTACAGCAGTGAGGCTAGATGACGTTCAGCTGTCTCCGAGCTAAAATGGACATTTAATGCAGCAAAAAGCCTCAAAAACAAGACAAGAAACGGAAATTGGCTCTCGGGGTACGGTGTGGTTTGTACACGGTGATTTGTGTCATATCATCCCCTGTGATCTGATGATTTATGGGACTGAACCTTGTGCACAAAAACACATACAAAAATAATATAGCTCTTACATAATAAATAAAAATACAATATTTTAGAGCTTACCAGAACGTTTTTTTTTTTTTTACATTGACTTCATTTCCGTAAATTTAACCTTGGGAAAATTCCCTACTTTATTAATATAAATAACCAATTAAACACTGGATTATCAACAAAATGGAGAGCTGAAAACAGAGATGTTTGTTCTCAACATCATGAAAGCTGATTTGGAGACACCAGATTTCACTAGACAGGGACAATATGTTAGAAGTGACTTGTTGTTCCCAGAACTGCTAATATCTGTATGTAGCATATTTTAGTGTGTCAGACTTACTCAGTCTCATACTGCAATGCCAAATCATTCTGGACTAGAGCTGCAAAATTGCACAAATATCAGAGGTGGAATTGAAAGTTATGGGAATATTTGGCTGATATTACATATCATAAGCAGACATATTCATTTGTCAAATTCATACAATGTGAAATGTGCCATGTGGTGAGTTAGCAAACTAGCAAGCTAACTAATGATGAAAGGTACTTTTATCATTTGAGCAGACAATGTTGGCTATGTTTAAAGTGAACAACTAATTTATAAATATTTCACACCGAGGAATGAATGGAAATCGATTGATTATTTAATGAATTAATGAATTATTCCTCAATCAGTTGCAGGACAATCAAGCTACTTCCCACGTGGTAACAGTTAGCTGGCAAAAACTAGCAGACCGTGTTAACAAGTTCTAAAGTGTGTAATTCGCTTTAGGCTAATATCTGCTGGTTAACTGTAATATCGTTAAAAAATATCAAATATATATACTTCAGTAATGTCACCAAAACTTACATGAAAGCAGGTAGTCCTTTGGCTCAGTGCAGCAGCGTTGGCAGTAGTGTGGGCTGCACATATGATGGGAGAATGCACTGTGCATGCAGAGGGTTGAAACTGACTGAATTCTTATTTAATGCCATGCTGTCGTGTGTGTGATGGGATCGTGCTGCTGATGAATGCAGCGAACGGGTAATATTTAATTAAATGGGTTTGCTTTTAACCAAAACATGTCATAAGACCTATTATTTTTCCACCTCTACAACATTTTGGAATTTTTGGTCTCAGTTTGTAATGATGATGATAATGATGAGCGCTTTAGTTACAGTTTCTTTGGTATGACTCTCAGTGTCTTCAGTGTTACAGCATTCAGTCATGGCAGGCAGCTGACTACAGTTTTTAGTTCCACAGCAATCCTTGGCCTCATGTTTCCTTACATAAATGATTCAAATGACTTCTTCACAATCAGTTTGATAGATTTTTAATTTGGGAAAATGAGCGCACTGGCATTGGATTGGTTGACTGATACCTGAACTGAGGTATTGGGAACGGTAGAGAAAGAGATGGATCATTGTGTCCGTATCTCGTACAAAAACTGGTGCCCAACTGAATGAGGTCATTTTACTCGTTCTCCTTGTTTCTCAAGTAGTGTCCTGCACACGCACGCACACACACACACACACACACACACACACACACACACACACACACACACACACACACACACACACACACACACACACACACACACACAGACTCACCCCAGCAGCAGCTCAGGCGAGCGGTACCACCTTGTAGCCACATACTCAGTGTAATTGGCATCTGTTCCCTCAGACAGGTTACGAGCAAAACCTGAGCCAGAGGAAGATGGAAATGAACACATTACTGTTTTTTTTAGACATCCAGTGCTCTGTGATAAATACAAATGGCTAATTAGTAAGAAAGTGCAATCAACAGTCAAATCGTTTGGACAGCTACAGTAACAACATGGCCATCATCCCATGTGACCAGACTCTAATTAGTTATGCCACTGCAGGCGGGCTGAGGCCATGCTTCAGATAACTGGTGCACAGAGAATCCGTTTTATGCACGAAATATCACAATAAACAGAATTTCAGCTCCAACAGTGAATAACAAACACATCTCACCCCAGCTGACTCAGTAGGATTGTATTAGAAATAATTATGCAAAGCTAACTGACCGTGGGATTTTGCTAACAAATGTAGAATATACCTGGGAGACTAAATTAATAATAAAAGAAAATGCTGTATCAATACAATCTGTCAGTATTTTACAGGGGACACAGGTGCCCAACATTAATTTGACTTTCTTGACATATAACTCTGGCAGAACAAGTGCTTTTAATAGAGCTTAGTGGCTGATTCCTAGTGGCAAAATTGATCCTCACAACTCTCATGGTGACAAATTAATGGTGAGATTTTTTTCACAGAGAACCGAGCTCAAGATACCAAACTGGCAAAACTGAAATCACAGATATAACTGCAAAAAATTTGACAGCAATACGACGAATGTGCACATACAGCAGCCTGTTCTAATAAACCAGTTAAAGCTGATTCAGTCTGGTAAACAAATAACTTGATTTTTACAACCAATTCCCTTTATTTGACACGGGCAAATGTGCAAGTGCGTTGTTTTTTTACCGGAATGCATATGTAAATCTCAACAACTCAACGTGACAAATATGGCTGCTGTATAGAACAGAAGGATGAGACCAAAGACTCACCAAAGTCACAGAGTTTAAGGACGTCCTCGGAGCTGATGAGGAGGTTCTCCGGCTTGATGTCTGAAACACAGACACAGACAAGAAGCACATTTTAAAACTTAACACCCGACTGAGTGACACTGATATTCTTGCAGCAGATACGTAAATATAGAAGTAAAGATAAACTTTTCACCTCTGTGTACTATCTCATTCGTGTGACACCAGTTGATGGCTTTGATGAGCTGGTAGATGTAGCTGCGGACTTTATCAGGCGGTGCGCCGTTGGGCAGTTCCTCTAATAGCTCCAGCATGTTCTGCAAACCACAAGACAGAGCTAAGACGCGTGGCTGCAGGTTTGACTGTTTATACTGTTGATTATATGAGAATGTGCTTCAAAATAGGAATGTTGCCCGAGATAATTCTCACAGTGGGGGGATTTCTCTCCTCTTTCCTTCTTCCCTGTTTAAACCCTGACCAGGAGAGTGAGAGGGGACAGCATGCTAAAGTGACTGGAGTGCGCTATGAAAATAAACCTGTCAGGAAGTAAACATTTAAGTGGATACCCTGGCAACACAGTGGGGAATACCATTATTCGCAGTTCATATGTTGCCATGGTGATGCTTTTTTTTTTTTATGCTTAACTGAGCAGTCTCAGCATCCTGAAACTCGGAGCCTGGATTAAGCAGAGTGGCGATGAGAATTCATGTGTGCATGTAGCGTGACATAATTATGAGGAGCTGACCCTCTCGACGTATTCAAAGACGAGGTAGAGTTTCCCCCTCCTGCGAAAAGCCTCCTTCAGCTCCACGATGTTTTCTTGCTTCAGTGTCCGAAGCATCTTCAGCTCCCGAAGCGTCGTTTCCTTGACCTCCTCATTTTCTGTGCGGAAATGAAAGAGACAGAGATGATACCGCTGCTCCTCTTTCTCTCTCCCTCCTCATCTCCCTCGCTCACCTTCGCTGTCTTTGAACTTCTTAATGGCCACCAGCTCATTGGTTTCCTGTGAAGATAAGACGACGTGCGTTGTGTTAAGAAGATATAAATCAATTTGCTGGGTCAACAAGGCGACTTTCCGAGATAGGTGGCCATGATAGAAAGACGCATCAAGCATTAAAAATCTGACTGAATAGATAGAAAGTCTTTGTAGAACGGAAGGTGAAAAAGACAAATGAGAGAAACGGTGCAGATATTTAAATTAATTTCCTGCCCACATGAAAAAAAAAAAGATGTGTGCCCAAGTTTCCGGCAGTGGCAACACAAGAGTCGTGCTGTGTGCTCTCATTTTAATTATTTTACCACAGGGCTTTCACACACAAAAAAACCCCAAAACCCTTGGCATAGTTAATATGCATCATAAATCTCCTTCAGCTTCTTGCAGGTTGCTCTGGTTGACCTTGCTGAATTTTACAAGCTGGTTTGGATGCAGATCCAGAGATTTGCCATGGCTTTGTTTCGAAGGCTGTGCTGCAGCTTTAGACATCAAGTATATAGTGTACGGTTTAACTGGAAAACAATAAAAGGGTTTTGAGGTTTTGTTGCAGCATTTCACAGGTCAAGAACATCAGATATGTGTTTGCAAACAGAATACTCATAGAATGATAGCACATGTCTTCATATACTCTTTATCAGGATTTCTGCTGCCTACATGGTGGGGGTCGGGGCATTGGGCAAAATGCAGCGAATGCAACCAAGAAATCATGCTTTTAACACTTTTTTTTTTCTAAGTAGAATATATAGATACATAACATGCTTTCCAGCCATGAGCTCCTTATTAACAAAAATGCAGATTATGGACAGGTTTTGAAGGCCTAAAAGAATAGTGCAAAAGGTTTGCGAGGCTATAAATAATCCTAGACGAATGGCTTTGGATGGAGAATCCATCACACACTTTGCACTGCACGGCATGTAACAGTGTGAGCTTTTTTCACAACATCTGATTAATGTCTGGCTTATTTTGCTGACAACAGCAGCAATTTCGCACGTGCCTCTAAAACTGAGTGGGGTCATTGAGTGGACCTATCATTGCTTTAGCCTGCGTTAAAGTTACTGCTATGTATCCTGGCGTAGTATTTCCTGTTTTATTTTGAAAGACTAACTCCTCCTGACGTTTCACTTCCCGCCCTTGTGTGTTTCCCGCCTCCTTGATTAGTTTCAGCAGTCCCTCCTTAGCCCGGCACACACCAGACCTCTGCTCACCTGTTCCCACATCTCCCATTAGTTAGTTACTGTATACATATAGTGGGCCATTTCCTTTGTTGCATCGTTTGTTTGGAGTTTTGCTGCGGTTTCCTTCCTGCCTTCTGGACTCCATGCCTGCTGTCTCCTCATCAGCATCTGCACTTGGGTTCTTCTCTTGCTACCTAACCGTAACATGTTACTAGCTAATGTTTCAAACTGGGTGTTTGAACTACAGCTGTCAGATGTCATGTGCAAAAGTACCTATGTTTGAATATTTTATTTTCCAGCTAAATGTGTTCATTTCTAAATTCTAGGAAATATCTGCCTGCATTGATTAAATGGAAAACCTATCTGGTTCATCTTAACGTTGGATGCTGAGGCTGGCGTGGGTGACATCAGCGGTCCAGAGATAATTACACCCTCTGTCTCCATCCTCTGCATGTTCTTCTATTGTCCTTTTGTTTACGGAGGGTCAGACAACAGAGTCGGCCTCAGTGTCAAAGAGGCCACGCGGTGAGGAGCTGCACGCCGCGCCCAGCACTCTGGCTCACACAAGCCAATTGTTTAACTGACAACTCTTTAATTAGAGTTGTCTATTCACAGATGTTCACACAAGAGATGAATGAAATGAAACCTGGATTTATAGCCCGAAATTAGTTTCCAGTGAAGGGAAGTACATCTGAATAGCAAACGGAGAGATTTACTGTGTTTACCAAGCAAATTAAAAAAAAAACGGGTGACATTTCAAGCTCCTTGTAATGTGCTGATGATGCTTGTGCTCATGTGTGACATCTCTGCCCTCAACTGATTTACCTTTTTGAGCCACTGTTAAGTCAGCACACCTATAAATAGCCTCAGGCTTGCACATTTTCTGCTGATGACATGAGCAGCCCCCCTGATTGTCCCAAAAGAGTAGAGCTTGAACATTTCACATCAGCCATGATGTGTTACATCATAATATGTTCAGATCTTTTTCAAATGACTCATGACAATTACATTTAACTAGAGCCCATGGTTGATATCCTCAAATTGCTTAAAATGTTTTACCAACAGTCAAAAAAAAAAAAAACTCATTCTGCTGACAAATATTTTAACTTTAACTTTGAAAGAAAATCAAGCAAAAGCCCATGTTTTTACCTGACAAACAATTAAACAATTACTCATTTATCAAAGAGTCAGTGATGATCAACCACCAGTAATGAAATAACATCACTTCAGCAATACAGCACAGAGATAGCGTAGAGGCACCGGGAAACGCTGGCTAGCGTGTAGGTTGAGCTCTTGTCGCTCTCAACACACAAATTCAAGATAACACATAAGCCTCCACATACACACACACACACCCACATACGCTAATACAACACTTCCATAAAGTGGCAGAACATTGCACAAACGCTGCACAAACACGTTGGCTCGGCTAATTAAATGTGCCATCAAACACATACTGTACTGTAAAGTATACATAATGTATACAGGGACACGCATTCATAATGCATTGCTTTTTCTTGGTAGTACAGTTAGTCTCTTCTGAATCACCTGGTTGCGGTTTCAGCCCGGTGCCTATGATTCCCTCTCATGGGTCTGCTGTCGACTCCTAACAGGGTGACCCATTTACCATCGGCATAGTCTCTGTATTCAGTACCTTCATCTGCACCTCTTCCTCTCCATCACACACACACACACACACACACACACACACACACACACACACACACACACACACACACACTCTCTGCCACCCTTTTCTCTTTTGTCCTGCTTCCAGCTGAGAAAAGTAAAAATAACTGCTCTCTCGCAGCAAAGCTAAAAAGCTTTTATTGCCATGGTCTGAGTCTCTACATGTGAAT
This sequence comes from Pholis gunnellus, assembly GCF_910591455.1. Taxonomy (NCBI): domain Eukaryota; kingdom Metazoa; phylum Chordata; class Actinopteri; order Perciformes; family Pholidae; genus Pholis; species Pholis gunnellus. The sequence continues at coordinate 26,784,876 of NC_136528.1, read as the reverse complement.
CCCATGAATCCCTATACAACTGTTATATAAGTGGGAAATATGTCACCTCTTCATAAGTTAGGCCAAAAGAAAGGATTTAAGAAAAAACACACTTTTACAGCTTGCATTCAAATTTTTATGAAATGGAGATTCGCCGGCAACCAAATTCACGGTCCAATAAAAGGAAAAGGAGTTAGAGACGGAAACATTATGAATTCCTGTTATTGGCTTTGGCTCAAGCATGAGAATATATTGAGGTTCAGCCACATTATTCACACGGCTTGTCATTTCTCTAATGATTGAGCTGTCCTACTTGTTGGTTCTTTCTTCCAGACTCTTTGCTTTCATTTTCCACGCGGCATTGAGCAATATGACACATATTCTGGCGCTTTCATGACACAGAATAGAAGTCATAATCAATAACTGTAAACTTCTCTCTCTCTCTCTCTCTCTCTCTCTCTCTGTCTCTCATCAAAAACAACCTAAGATAGCTGTTGCATACAAATAACATTTAGCAAGCCAAGTCATTTTTACTTGCATGTTTGTTCCTCTCTAATCTAGTGCTGATGCAGAGAACATTTGTCTTGCAAATGCAGCTTTTTACTTCAAACAAACTCCTTAATCCGTGCACACACACTGAGACAGACATCTTCGGAAGACGAGTGGAATGTGACAACAAATTTCAGATAAATTCACAGTCGCTTGCATTTTAACGCGCCCCGTAATGCGGATGGTCCTTTCAGAGTTTATCTGCTTCTGCTGAGGTTTCAACTCCAACTCTAACTTGTTCTGCATACCATGTCATTTTGTTCATGTTCCCAGAACATAAGCGTTTGCATATTTAGAGTTTCACTCAATGTATATAATTTATGGCTCTTTTGAAATTTTCATGAGGCGTAGCGTGGAGAAAACTTGGTCAAGTGTAGGGCCTAAAATTAGAGAAACATGCACAAATGGCATAAGGGACCATGGGGCAAACACCAAGCACTCCCAGTACTCCATAATGAATCAGCCCAGTTTAGTTTCATCTCCCCTTCATCCGTCGTACAATGCAGTGTTTGCTATCAAGCACGTCTTCGGAACTTGATTCTTAATTTTTACTTAGAACTGAGGGCGGGGAATAACAACGATGACCAAAAATAAAATCACATTTACTCTTTCTTTGCTGCTGAATAGTCTCTGAGAAAGACATTAGGATATCAGCAGCATTAAACATTTGAAAGATGCCTTTCTCTTCTCTCGTCGACTCTGCTGCGACTTTCACTCCTCCCACAGTAGTCTTTTCTCGCTCTCTCCGTGTGGACTGAGGTGTTTTTCACAAATATATTATGTCCATAAATGTATGAACCTTCACTGCAGAACGTTTTTGATCCGTGCAGCTCAGTGTGTCTCAGTTTGATTCAGCGAAGAGGAGTGGAAGTATTTCCACACGTGAGAAATCTCTCTGAGGTATATAGGTAAAATCTATAAAGAAGTCAAGTGCGGGTCTATTTGTAGAATAAGAAGCCGTTCGCTTTGATAGTTTTCGGTTGATTTTTACTCAAGTATCTCTGAACATTGATCTCTTACTATTCAGCCACCACAATCCAGACTTCTGAGCTGATACAAATGTTGATTCTGTCATTCTGAGTGGCCTTCAATTATCACTGTGAGCTCAGAGCAATAAGCTTCACGAGCAGCATTGAGTGGTGCAGGCTGATGTGTGGATGCTTTTTTGCCTCTCTGGCTGCCTTCAAGCAGGTTGGCTGTATGCACCGTGAGAGGAATGCCTGCAGACAATACTCGGGGCTCAAAAAGCCTGCACAATTAAATGTAATATATATATACTGTATATGTATATCTATAAAGTTAATATTATCCTAAAAAGACACCAGAACTGAATTACATGGTTCTTTTTGTAAAGATGCAAATCCAACGACACTCTATAAAGAAAACTAAAACTATTTGAAGTATACAATACATAGCATTTTTGTTTTTACTATCATTACTCTAAAAAACACAATAACTAACTTGAATTTGTTATCTGCTCGGTTGATTTAAATGTTGAAACTGAACCTAAGCCCTTGGTAGCAACTAAAGTATGATACAAATCTATTTACTTGTATGAGGCAGCGTTGCCCAAACACCCTTCCTGCATGAACAAATCTGTTCTGTTTTGCTTTCTTAGAACTAAATAAACTTTTGTAACAATTGTGAATGTTGCTCAATGTGACAGTATTAACTTACTAACTTCAAAAGCTAATGTCTGTTATAAGAAAATAGTGCCTCAAGCTTGATGAGATGATAATGAGTGTTATGCTGATAGTTATGGTTTTGGTTCAGCAGTACATCAGCTGTTTAGACTCCGTGTGAAGAGCACCTACATTATTTGTAATTACAATTTACAAGTCTTAAATGAATGTATGAGTCTTCAATGATGCGACCCGTAAATATATATATTTTTTTTTACAAATGAGCAGAAAAGAGAAATGCTGTCTTACCTTGTGCCTGCACTTAAGCACCACTCCATACGCTCCTGGAGAAAAAAAATAGAGAGAAAGACACAAAAGATCAACAATGTTTCAACATCTTAATTACTGTTTTGGTTCCATACACCTCAAACAAACACGGTCATAGAACAACCAGTGCAGTAGGTGAGAACCATCAGAAACAATCGTTAATAGGTGAGGCGGAGGCTTACGTACTCTCCCACACACTCACACACACACACACACGCACACACACACACACACACACACACACACACACACACACACACACACACACACACACACACACACACACACACACACACACACACACACACACACACACACACACACACAGTGTCCGCTAAGCACACCATGTTCTCTGTTGATCATCCATATTTCAGATGTCGGGTCATTGAGGTCCATGTTGTTTTCGGAATGTCAGCCAGACTCGCAGTAAATTATTTAATTTTACAAACTGATTTGGTTGCCATTCAAATCACACGATCGACCTAGTAAGGTCCAGTTTGAATGTTTAATTCAAGTGGGGAACGAGGCAAGAAGAAACAAATTGCCCCACATAAACAAAACTAGCAATAAGATAAATATGATCCAGGAGGCTGCATTGTTTGTCTGTTGAGCTGAGAAACATTGACAATGTCAAGTGAAATATTCAAATGGGAATTAATACAGTAACGGGACAAATGGTTTCCATTAACAACAGCTCTTTGATTTATGTATCCCGACAAGCACCAATGTGGATCACAGTTAGTGAGAATTATCAACAGAACAATAAACACTCAGTTACTTTGTCTTCTCACATTAGAGTGAAGTCAGGGACGCATGCCAGTCCAGCTCACTGAAATGAGCTACGAAAGAAATCATTCCTGCACGGTTTGATGTGTGAAGGACTGTGTGTGCGTGTGTGTGTGTGTGTGTGTGTGTGTGTGTGTCTGTGTGTGTGTGTGTGTGTGTGTGTGTGTGTGTGTGTGTGTGTGTGTGTGTGCAGCTAGACTTAAAATATCCTCATTTATTTTATTTTATGACCAGCCATCAATGCTGTCACTGGAGCACGAGTTGGTTCTCCTGCAAACACACACGGAAGCACACTCTGATGGATACAATCGAAGCTTATGCTCATCACCAACCTCAGCATTTGAGATCTTTTCTGAAAAAAAAGTAACATTTTCCCTGTGAGAAAAATTAAATTCTGGTTAGGAAATATCCAATCCCTTATTATATTTTAAACTTGTCCATGGCTTAAACGTGTTCTAAATATACCCATAGAGTCTGATAAAAGATTGGTATAAGCCTAATAAAAAAAATGTTCTACATCCAGGGTCAAACTTAACTCTGCTGCTTTGAATCTTTTTTATTTTTTATTAATCCACATAATCCACTAATTAACTCAAGTTGTTTCTCCTCTGCTGTTCTTTCACAGTGTGGTTCAGTTACAGTCTGTGAAACTCGCCTTTTTTAGCCAACATTCTCCTTCCCTTCTGCTATTTTGCGAGGGCACCTTTGTTTTGCGATTTTTCCATTGGATCGTGCAGAAAATAAGCTTTGTGGCAAACAAACGTTTATGATACTTCAAATGTAAACGTACGTAAATGAACACCACCTTTGTGATTTTTGACAAACTACACCACGGTCGCATGAGCGCGAGTATACACAACGAGGCTGTGACGGCAGACTAGTTGGCATGATGGCGTATTGTAGTCTCATTCAGCCACTTGTTAGAGACCGCACGTTTTGTTTTTAAACCAAAAACACATTCAAGAAAACATTGACTGCAAGACGAGGGACACGGAAGCGCAGAAATGCTAATTTACAGGTTTTTGGACATATTCATTCAGCACTCTTTAACAGATTGATAATGTGTGGAGCCGACACAGCCCTCTAGAGATACATCTGGATATGAGACACTACATTGATGGTAACTTAACCTTGCTTGAAAAAGCAACTCAAAATAATTAGGGAATAAAAAACAGTATTTCTGAGCAGAGACACTGAGCAGCAGAGGGGTGACCATGATGTGACTGTTATTGCACTGATGAAATTAGTGGAAACATACCAAGACAACAGGTAACAATGCAAGTTGCATTAGTTTGCATTAATGGCAAATTAATCAGGAAACAGGGAGGCTTCTTAATAAAATCTGAGATATTTAAGATACAAAACAGGGAAATATAGGAGAAAGGACCTGTCTAATATAAGCCTGTTTCAGATAAAGGTCCGTTTCTCTCAGCAGTCGAGGTAAATAAAGGCCCTGGAAACTATAGTACGGTAAACAAATGACTAATGCTGTCGTTTTCTTCGTGAGGACAGTCTCGAAGGATTACATGCTTCTCTATGAGAAGCGACTGCAATCTCTCAGGCTCACAAACCTTTTTAAATACCCTCTGTATTGTCTACAAATATGAAACAAGACCTGACAACTGTGATGTGCAGGTTTCAGCTGCACAATGCAAACTGCACCATAGGCTGCTAAAACACACAGTAGATTTGACCTCATCTGATCACCAGGATCAGAGTTGTAGGCATCATGTTCTACGAACATGCAGTAAAGCCCTGCGCGCTGTGTAAAAACCACCCACCTTCTCCCACAATGCCAAGGACTTCAAACTTATTCATCACATCACCGAGGGTGGGGGCTCCTCCAGCAGGTGAAATGAGCTGCTCTGGGATTTTAGCGAGGAGACTCCTGCTTCGACCGGCGGCTGATGGAGTGAACTGTCGAGTCCAGGAGAAACGTTGTCTGACCACACTCCATCTTCACAACCTCTTCTTCTTCTCTCGCCCTCACTCTACAGCTCTCTTCCAGCCCTACGTGCTTTTATGTCAGTTTTCTTTTATTTATGGATCTGACTCAAGTAGGTTCAGTTGTCTCCGAACTCCCTTTATTGCATGTCTCGAGGCGGTCCGTCTCGCGCTTATATCCAAACCTCCACACGCTTGTACCTGCAGAAGAAGAAAAAAAGGAGAAGCAAGGTTTTCAAACAGGCTGCCAGAGGGTCACTCCAAGGTCCAACTTCCCATCATGCCTTGCACAGGCAGTGGCATGCTGGTGGTATTCCTGGCGCAGATGGTGGCTAACTAGGGCATGTGCATGTACAGGAAGGCAGCTTTTCCTTGAGGACACATTTGAATCATGGATGACTTAAGCATGACTTCCACACACTCCTCATATTCCATTAGCCACACATTCAATCGTCGCAAGGCTGACAGTCTGAGGTGGATGTATAATGCAGCACTATTAAGCAATGCTGTGCTCAGGTCTAACTTAGTCATTTGCTGCTGGTCAGTTACACCACCACTTTGGTCCAGACTGAAATATCTCAACATCTTTTTGACAATTTTTCATTTTGTACAGATATCCATGGTGACAAGAGGATGAATCCTCAGGACTTTTGTGATCTCCAAATGTTTCCTCTAGTGCTGTCAACCGATCAAAGTTTTCACTTATCCAGTAAAATAGCTCAACATTTACGAGATCGGTTGGCAAAATGCTTGGTACAAACATTCATTGTTTTTGATGAATCCTACTGGTTTTGGTGATTCTTTACTTTGTCCTCTTGCCCAACCAGCAGGTTGTCGATTGAGGTTATTAGAGACAAGTCTCAGCAACTACTGGATGGATTGCCATGGCATTACAGACAATCATGTTTCCCTCACGATGAATGTCAATCCCCCATCAGCCTCAACTGTACTTTGTGTTTAGTGCTAACAGAGTGCTGCAGGGATGACAGATGTTTGTAGGCCAACCCCGAAAGTTAGCATCAAAATGGTTCCCTCTACAACAAGCCAATGGGATTTTTCCATTGGCTTACTGCAGAACATAAGCTATGTGTCAAACACAACTTTATGATACATGTTAAAACAAGATTATCTTCACAAATTAACACCACTTTTATGATTTTTGAAGTGTCACTGCATTTTGCAGAAGTACAAAAACATTAGGCTATAAACTAACTTCCCCACAGTCACGTGAGCGGTGGTATGCACCAGGCTGGGAAGGCAGACTAGTCGTCGTTATGATGTTTTGTAGTCTCATTTAGCCACTTCTTAGCAACCGCCTTTTTTAAAAACACGTAAAAACTTAAAGGGGTAACTACTGACATATTTTATATCGTAGAGCAAAACTTTAAGATCTCTTTATCATGTTAACCACAGAGCTTATTTCAGGCATCAAACCGAAGATACATTTCCAAAACCACTGACTTCGAAACGAGGGAACAGGAAGTGCAAAAAATGCTAAATCATTTCCTGGTTTAGGACGCATTGCTTCGGCACTCTATTAGCAAATGTTAGCATGCTAACACACAAAACTAAAATGGTCAACACGGTAAAAATACATCTGCTCAGCATCCACATGTTAGCATGGTCATGAGAGAATGTTTGGATGCGGATGTTAGCATTTGGCTCAAAGCAGCAACAGCCTCACAGAGCTGCTAACATGGCAACAACTATTAGATGGACTGCCATGAATTTTGTTAAACAAATTCACTTCGGTGATCCCCTTTAATTGCCATCATCAGGTCAAAATCTCTTCCAACACTGTTGTTTTTGACCAAATTCCTGCAAAACTAAGGGCAATTCCATCAGACTTTGCAGCACTTTGTTTTTGTCAACCCATTGTATAATTACCTACAGCTCCCTGTTGCTGCCACATTCAAAATGTTGAACTGAATGGGTTGAAATGTGCGATGATTAAACATTCTCACAACGTAGAGTCTGCCTGTGGGGTAAAATGTTTCCCTATACTTTCATTTCCACCATTTACCAAGAGCATGTTCTACATTTATAAACACTTAAAGATAAAATAGTTTATTTGAGGAAGACAAAAACACAATTATATCCCAAGGCTTACATCTCCTCCTGTCACACATCCAAAAATTGACAACGATAATTAAATGCCTCTTTTGTAATGCGAATGCTGTTGGACTGGAACCATCAAAGCTTCTCACAGTATCAGTCCAACTTCGTTTGTTTAACACTCGATTTATTCAGCAGTGCAAAAACACTTTAATGTTGATTTGGCTCATGTGCCTGTGTGGGCGTTTTCCTATGCAGTGTGCACTCCACACAGCGAAGTCTTTCCAGGGGAAGTGATAAGGTGGATGTTGAGGCCATGGTCATTTAAAGGAAATGTTGCTGCCACTGGGGAGTGATTAGATCCATATGGTATCGTCTCTGAATAGACCCTGCACCTGGAGCAGCCTATGCATTATTGCCTGTAATCGAGGAAAAATGTTACTAAAAACTGGGTTCAGCACAGGGAAGATTTACAGATAAACTGCTGCTCCTTCTTGCAGCCATCAGGCAGACAGCTGGTGCACGGACATAAGGTGGAGACGTCAGGGAAGTCCAGAGAACCCTGACAGAATGGACTGGAAAATTAATCTTCCTACAACACACGCCTGTTGCTGTCTCGCATGCAAAGCGAACGCACGGGATTGAGTGAGTTTGGGAGATTAATTTTAATAGGCAGGTGCATGCGTCCGCGTGCACGAGAATATGTGTGTGCGTGTGTATATGAGGTGCGAGAGAGAGAGAGAGAGAGAGAGAGAGAGAGAGAGAGAGAGAGAGAGAGAGAGAGAGGATAGTAATGCTGCTCTCTCTGCATCGAAACTGCGTCTCTCTCACCGCTGCGTTGCGGAGCGCACCACCATTCCGTCGCTGTCCACGCGTTTCTCAGCCTACACAGCGGCCAGAGCACACACCACCACGTAGTTCACGGACCATGTTCACCACAGTGGTGCACAACAAGACCAGAAAAACGAGGTTTACCCATAAAACCGTAATTAGACATCGTGATAAGCACGCATAAAAAAACCCAAAACAATCCACAGCAGCCCGTCCATCAATAAAACCCCTTTTTACCTGCAGGTGTGACGTGTCGCCTGCGTGAGATGAGACTGCTCAATCTGTGCAGCACACAGCATCATGCCCATGAAAATGATGATGTGGGAAGGTGAAGCAACATCATGTGGAGCGACAGAGAGAGGGTGAAAAATACGAGCCGCGGGCCTGTGCGTCGTGACACGATCAAATGTCCTACTCACTCAATCCCTGGATGGAGACGAGACCGAATCCGCAGGCATAGCGCCGATGAGGGGGTCTCTATATACCGTCAACAGTTCTTCAGAGGCTCCGTGTTCATAGCCTCAGCATCAGCTGGTTATAGCAGTAGCAAAAAAAAAAAAAATCGTCACTCCTCTGAGCGACGCTGCGTACAGCCAATAGAAGCGCGGACGTATGCGCGTTCCAGCAGTCGTTTAACATCCACGAGCTGTGATAAAATACAACTTTGGCGTGAAAAAAATGCGATCCAACTCATCATTTTGTCAAATCGGAAACACGCCTGATGTTGTTCTCGCTGTTATACTACAGCACATAATTCACACTGCCGGCTCTTGACATTGCTGCTGCATCAATCCATGTTGTGTCACTGATTCAAAATCTCCCTGCAGCTCGTCTCCGCTCTCCGCCACCTACACCTCCCCTTCATGACTGTACTAATTGGCGGAACAGTGTGAATTCACTGAATTCACAAACCCTGGGTCTATCAGTTTCCGAATGAGCAGGTGTTCTGGATATTTTGCACACGAGATGCTGCAAAAACTATCTTCTTCTACTTCTTCTTCTTTCTAAAGACCATGTGTTCTGTGTTTGACGTCCGCACCATCCTTACGTATTATTGGTTTTCGCTGCCCAACAGCCATAAATACCTCATTATGTAAGGTATTGATGTGTCATATAACTACAACTATAATACAAGTACATAATTATGAGAAAAATGTTCTTTTCAAAGAGCCTTTTCTTTATACATAATGGCCCTTTGAATGCTGTTATGAAATGATTGAATGGTGCATTATCTTTTTCACAATCGTTGAGATGGAGCTAGCTCCTTATATATCTTACTTTATAGACAGAGCTTTTATAATTCATCATAAACGAATTAGCATTTGTTGTAAAGGTCAGATAAGAGGACATTTTAAATATAGATAGCATTAATGATTCAAGTTAAGGTATAAGTATAAGTAAATGCAGTTACGTGTTCACAAGTTGCCTATATAATGGGATAGTGACTCATCATTATGTGTGATGTGTTATTGCAGATATGAAGTGACATTTTGCTTTTAACTCCACATGAGCTCACACAATGTGGAGCATTTGGTCTCAGTCCTCACTGAAGAAAACCTTCCTGGAACATTTCTTATTTTATAGAAAATGATTTGAAGATTTTGAAGATTGTAATTCCCATTTTGTCAGTGAAAAATACTGTGTGGAAGAGGTTGTTAATCTTAAACCTGCATTCTTCACTTTTGTATCACACTACATGTTACAGATAAAGACGTTATAAAAAAAGCAGTTTAACATAGATCAGATCAACTTTGTTGGTCCCAGGGAAATTAGCCTCATTTTATTTATTATCATGTATCATTTGATATGCAGTTTTCACTGATTAACTGAAAAACAAAACTAATGAGCCAGAGTTAGCATAAAAGGAATGTTTTTATCTGATGATGAAAGATGTAAAAAATGGCTTAAATTTAAAGTAATGTGAGGTTGTAAATATACACATATTAAGTAGTTAAAAGTAACTAAACTTTCACCAGCTGCTTAGGCTACATGCAAATGTATCAATATGTAAAATCTATAAAGTAATATAATCATTATTGAATACTTTTGATACTTAAGTAAAATTTTCTGACAATACAGGAAAAATACAGGACTTTTGTAACAGTCATTTTACACTATGGTGTTAGTACTTTTAAAAGTGTATAAAAAAGGATTAGGGTACTTCTTTCAGCATTAATAATCAATAAATCCAGCACTAATTTCCCTTAATTGGGCTGGTTCGTTGTAGCCTCTATTTTACATAGACTCAATAATGTGTTTTGGAAATGGTGTGTCTTTTTCATTTAGTGACCATTTGTTTGCTTCATTAGCAGCCACTTCGCATGAATCTGACCTATAGTCTGCAGTTGTGTCTCTCCTGAGTCGTTCTCATCACCTTCTCCTGCATAAAAAACAGGAAACAACACAGTCAGTGTTTCTGTTTTCGTTCCCACACCACATGCAGTTTATTATCACAAGCCAACATGAAACAATATCCGTCTCAATAAAACGACTAATTAATAATTCCCCACTCCTCTGTCTGATTTTATTTTTTGTTCGACCTCCAGAGGAAAAACATGAATTACAGCACTGCGTGGTGGACATGCGCGGAGCTGCAGCGAATATGGCGGCTTGCATCTGATAGAAAGTGAGGAATCTCCCATCAAAATACCCGGTTCAAACGGTTGGTATAGCCTACGGCTCGTGTCTCATTATTCTCGTGTGCTGCCGGTGACGGGTTTCTCTCTCGTTTGCGATCTAAAGCGGCGCTCCTATCCTGCTGTTTGTCCCTGTAGTGGTGGATTTGCAGACCGTGTTTATACTGTATTCTGTGCAGGCGGAGAGCTTGGTGCGTACAGTAGCTACATTGCCCCCCCCCCCCCTCCTCCTCCTCCTCTCTTTCTGTTTACTGGATTCCTGCAGAGGGTACACTGCAGCTATAACAACTCCTTTATGATCCTGCAGCCTCGTGTTATCGCGCCCGTTGATGTAACGTTAGCGGTGTTTGTTTAGCCCCTATATACGATGACCACTGTCCCGCATACACACTGTGGCCATAACGCAAATGAAAATGCGTCACGGACTTTTCTTTTCAGATTTCATTTAATCTTTTGCTGATTCAGTGGTTGCCCCTCCGAGCCTAAATCCTGCACGCTAAAAAAAGAAAGAAATGATTTATCAATCAAACAAACACACGTGCGACCTGGTGCCACAGAGGTGTGGAGTAACCTAAACGTCTGCATCAACAGCTGTCTTATTGAAAAATACTCTGTATTGAAAGTTTTTTTATTTATTTTTTGTTTAGGCTTGATCTAAGTTAGCACCCTGGAGGTGACGCCCTGCAGCGGCTCACACTCCTCAGCCTCCCGGCAGTAACGTGATCCTTTTACCCTCCTGTCTCCTAAACGACCCGCCTGAGAGAGAGAACACCAGGATATGCAGTAAGGCTAGGTTTCAGTCTGGTTTTGAAGGTTGATCTCATTGTTGGGTTAAAAAAAAAATATATATATATATATTTCACCTTAAAGTTGAGCTACAAAGTAAACTGCACATAGACTCACTTCGTCAACTCTCTTAAGTCTTCATGATTTAAATGAATAGCAAATAATACAGTATCAAGTAGAGCTTATACGACAATTACGACAACTTTATTTTCACGACCGATTATCATTTAAGTTCATCATCAAGCAAAACATGCTGCTTGAATGTCAGCATGTGCTGCTTTCCTCTGCTATTTCTGCTATATCATTGTAAATTTGGTAATAGTTACATTTTTACTTTTGCCATTTTTTAAAGCAAGAATGTCAGATATTACCTACTTCCAAGATTATTAGTTGATCTTCCAATTATTCAATTAATCAATTCATATTTTTGTCTATAATATGTCTTAACAATTTCCCAAAACCTAAATATATTTAGTTTACAGTCACATAAAGGAAAGAAATGCAGTACAAATGCAAGGCTTGACCCAGCAAATATATGCCATTTAGGTATCCGGTATTACTAATTAACTAACAAAATAGTTGTCAAGTCATTTTTCTATTCATTAACTAATCAATTAATCATCTGATTGATCCAGATTTGCTGCTTTTCTTTGTCTTATGTGATTGTTTGTGAATATGTTGAGGTTTTGAAGTTGTTGATTGTACAAAACAAGGTATTTGGAGACATCTAAAAAAGGAACATTTATTTAAAAAAAACGATGTTATATTTATATATATGTTTGGGCTGTTGATGGTACGAGACACGGAATTGGAATCTGTCACTTTGGGCTCTATACTTGCGATGGGTGTTTTTCACAGATTTCTGACATTTAGACTTAATTAATTAATTATAAAAGTAATCATTATTAGTTATTTATTTCTTAATGGAATAACTCATTAGTTACAGCCTTCATACTGTATAACATTATGTCTTTCACATAACTTCAGGTGGAATGTATAAATTGGTGAAGTAACACAATAAATGAACATTGTAAAAAAGTAAAATGCTTCATAATGCAGTATGAATACTTTATTGTTATTCAAATTCAGCATCACTATTACAAAACATTTTTGAGTAAAGTATAAGGTTTCACCCAAATCTTTTCCCACTATAGAGAAAATCTATTATCAGTAACACTTTGACAGAAAACGTTACCTTTAACATTGCACTGATCCCAGACAAGTGAGTGCCTCATGGGGGTTGTAAAAATGAAGTGCTTCCTGGTCTGCTGGGCATTTTTTTTTGTGTCTGACCCTCTTGAACGAGACAGGCAGACCAGTGCAAACACTGAACCTGTCTGCAGCTGAGCGGAGAGCAGAGAATCCTTTTCATGTCGGCCAGCAGACGTCCCGCATCCACATGTCTTAATGGCTTTTTATGGCAGCTTGGAATCTTTATGGCTTCTTCCCACTCAATGGGATTCACTGCAGAGGCAGAGAGGGGTCTTCAGAGGGAGGGTCAGCCACAATGCTTTGCAGATGCTGAGATGTTCAAGCACATGGCGAAGCAGACAATGTCTGGCTTCTGGATGGATTTTAACTTTTGAATTTCTGGATTTACTTTAGAGTGCATCACTTTTTTTTTGCTGTTCTGGTACTTTGGATTATTTTTCTGCTTCAGTTTTGAGCTATCACTATGTGCGGACTTGGCAGGGAGCGGGACCATGCTCGGAGGGTTTGTGAACCTCAATGTTCAGGCCAGAATTTCAGCGTAAACTGTGTGGTAACAATTTTATTTGATCAATAATTTGTACAGTGCATCAGGAGTAAATGTTAGCTGTGTAGCAAAGCTGCAAACTCGTGGACTTTGAACCTCTTCATTCAAATATGTGTATGCAGTGGGATAATTATTTATCTATATGATTTATTAATAGGATAAGATGTTCTCAATGAGATTTAATGCATCCTTCATGGCTGTTCTATTTTTGATGTGCAAAGTTTTTGTAAATTATAGAATATCATGTGTTTATATCCAAGTTGTGAGTATCAGATTAGATATCACAGGATGACGGTAATGCATTTAGATGGAATATTGGCTTTAAGTTATTTTCACAGCTGGACGCTGTGAAATGGTGCATTTGTTGGGGACTATTTTCAGCTGTGGAATAATACACATTTGGTGCTCTAGTGAATATTTAGTGTGTGTGTGTGTGTTAATGCTAATGATGGAACACGTAAATTCAGCAGTGTGGCTCATTGTGTCTTTAACCGTTTGTGAACAACGATGGCTTTGGCCATGGATTCATTGTTGGTCTTGTCTTTTCATTGGATTTGTTGACAACAAGACAAATATCACCAGACTTGACCTTTTAAAACAAAACTATATTACCACTGTTTAATATTACTGTATAGAGAAAAAGGCACGGCCTGTTTATTTGTAAAGCAACCTTTCAACAACAAGGCAATTCAAAGTGCTTAAGACTTAACAATGGGATTAGACAAGATAAGAAACACATTATTGAATAGGTTTCAAAAGAGTAACATTAAATAGAAGATATGAATAAGCTAAACTAGAATACGACTAAACAGGAGAATATAAATTACACAATAGTTACAGTGCAATAAATGGTACTAAATTGACTTTAACAAAATGCTGTGGCAAACTGAAAAGTCTTAAGCTTTGATTTGTAAGAACTGAGAGTTTGAGCAGATCTGGAATTTCTTGGCGTTTGTCACATTGGATAGAAACGTATCTGTGTTTAGTTGAGATGAGGGCTGAACAATTTGGAAAAAAATATCTTCCAAAATATAAAAAATTGAGCGACTACTTTGACTGATATAGCAATTGCGATATGATTCTCCATAATGGACGGAATGATCATGTTTGCTTCATTATTCTCTTATTAGTGAACATTATATAAAAATGATCATGGTGGGATTTCTTTGGTATGATTTGTACCAAGCAGAGATTTCTTTTTCAAGTTTGTAGAATACGGGACATATCTGCATCACCACAAAGCTAAGTCAGAATGGTATTTTGACACATTCTTTGCCTTTAACACATATTGTGCCTCCTGCAATTTGGATATTGCACTAGTATATCATTCGGATGAGATGTGCAGCCCTGGTTTAGACTGGACAGACCATCTGAGAAGTCTGGATGATTCATAATGGAGCAGCAGATCATACATTTATTTTAACTCAAAACTATTCAGTGCTTTTTAAACCAACAGTATTAAAAAGAAGTATTTGGCACACAAGAAGCTGATGCAAAGCTATAGGGGAAAATACAGAAATACTTTTGCATGTAGGTTTATCATCTTAAAGGTGATGTGTGTCAAAGATGTGTATTCGAGTTCTGAATCTAAAGACCCTGTCCTCCATTTTAATTGCAATGCTGTGAAATATCACATGAAACAACAGTACCCACCATCCCACAGCATACATTACAGTGGGTCTGTGGATTCTGGTATTTTGACGTTTTTGGACTGTTTCTGTCTCCTCCCCAGTGTCTGTGTAGGTAACGTTCTGTCTGACTCCAGCCGCACGTTTCACTTTGGTCATCATGGGCCGAACACCACACAGAGGTAGGCCTCCACAGTGTACTGTCACTGTCGTACTTAAGGCTGATTCTCACATGTACTAATAGGCCTAAATGCCGGTTTGATCATAAAACAAACACAGAAAGATAAAAAAAAACACATAATTAGAATTTGGGTGTTCATTTATTTCTCAGAGCTATTCCAATCGCAGGTTTAAGCCTTCATTCTCACATTAATTACAGTCTGTATTTCAGTAGCTCCCACATTCTGATGAACAGTTCAATCATCTTTTGATTTCAGATCAAAAAGAGGAGAAAGAGAGACAAAGCAGCATCACAGCAGGTTCTCCCCTCGACAAATCTAATGGTTGGCATTTCGGATCAGTTTTTTTTCTCTTCATTGTTGATCCTTTCATTGAGAGTCAGAATTCTTTTTAGTTAATAGCTTTTAAAAATAGAATCCAGCTACTTCTGTATCAGTACTTGTATTAACAGTGATCAGTAATTCAGTCATTTCTGGGGTGGGTTAACGAAAGCACTCATAAGTTGCACGTTAAGCTGCATTTTCAGAAGGTTTTAGCAAGTTTTTGATGAGCAGTTCCCCCAGAGATTACCTTCACCTCATTATCATTTAATTGCATATTTCTTCTGAACTTCCTGAACTGTGCAGATTTAGCAGTGATTGAATGTATCTATGTACATCCATTAAAGTACTATACTTAAATACAAGTTTGACATACTTGTACTTTTACTCCACTACATTTATTTGACCCTTCTAGTTACTAGTTACTCTCTGCTATGAAATAAGATATATTATGCTTATATGACAGTACAGTAGTATCCACTTATTTATTTAGTAATATACAAAGTATCTAAAACTTCAACATCAACATGCTCATAAATGTATTTGTTAGTGTTAAAAATAGAATAATAATATTCTATAATAATATAACACTTTGAAAGGAGACATTCTGCATCATCAGTAATTTTATTTGTGATACTTTAGGTATAGTTTGAAGATGATACTTTTGTACTTTAGTAACATTTTGAATTTAGGACTTTTACTAAAGTATTTAGTAATTTACTGAAGTATTTTTAGACCGTTATTTCTACTACCACTGGTGTCCAGTGTAGTAAGCTGGTAACGGTTAGTAGATTGATATATCGTGGTATTGATATGGAGTAACTAAATCACGATACACCGAAGCTATTAAAAACATTGCCATTGTTGTTGTTTTTTAAATTATTAATTATGTGTTATAAAAAAACAGGGTAGTGGAGATGAGCGAACAGATCCAACTGTCAACACCGGTGAAACTGAAGAAGACGCAGCAGCGAGCGTCAAACTTTAGCGAGCCGAGCGTCTATCTATCTAGCGGATTCCTATCAGTAGACCACAGTAGAGACACAAAAAAGAGTTAAAAACTTGAGTATTCGACTTAACTTTACGTTCCAGGGGCCAAAACATGAGTCCAAATGAATGCTAATGTAGCGCCGTAAATAACGTTAGTAAGTTAGATTAACTGCTGCAACTATTAGCTCGGAAGTTCTCCATTTAAACGTCAAAGCTAACGTTAGCTTAAAGTCAGGTCACTGTTGTATTCAGTTTGTTTCCAATGCCCTCAAGTGGCCCAAAAAGTTAATTTTGGTTTAATAAAATAGCAAATCAGACCTTTTTATCAAAAATGGTCAATGACATTACCTCTAAAATGTTTTACGGTGTTTTCTGTTACACTTTCTTACACCAATATTTAATGAATCAGTTGGTTGTTTTTGTTGTTAGAACCATTCAGGTGGGAAGACTATCTGAGACAAACATCCTCCACTGCAGCATCGCCTACTTCATTCAAACAGGTAATGATTATTAAGGTGCTTTTTAGGCTCCCATGTCATTCATTCCCTTTACATTTTTTGTTGTTGTAATATTGTCAATGTTAGCTACAGTCTGCCATGAACCAGAGTCAGGACAAGCATGTCTAATGTTTCGTAAGTAGGGGTTGTTTAGTTAAAGGTGTTGTTATAAGGATAGGTCTGGTGATATTCTATATTTTTCTTATTGTCAACAACGACCAAAATCAACAATACATACATTCCAACTAACGTCTGTGGAGATAAAGCCTGATATTCCTCTGTGCCATACAGCTACATTGTTGTCCAAAAACTGAAAACACATCAATGAGCCGTTCCGTTGTTGTGAGTGACATATTTCATCATTATGATGAACATGGACATGGAAGCTTATTTTTATATATATATATATATATAGTCAAGCTGGTGCTGTAAAGCCATGGCGGAAAATACTCCCAAACAAACGGTCAATTTACTCCTGTCAGCGCCCAGCTTTATTACAAAAAAGATTTTTTTTTTTTTTTTAAGTAAAAGTATATATTTATGACCCATTTTAAAGATTTACATTTTCAGTTTAAAATTTTGTCTGGGTCTTCCAGTCATAAGTGTCCTCACATTGCATGATAGTGACTGAAGGTCCCTGTGTGTCCCTCTGCAGTCCAGAGTCCCCCCATCTAATGACTTCAAAGCAGGTATGAAACTTGAGGCGCGGGACCCTCGCAACTCAAACTCTGTGTGCATTGCAACGGTGATGGGCATGATGGGTACTCGTCTCCGCCTGCGCCTGGATGGAAGCGACAACACCAACGACTTCTGGAGACTGGTCGACTCATTAGACATCCAACCAATAGGAACCTGCGAGAGGAACGGAGACATGCTGCAGCCACCACTGGGTGAGTTAGCAGATATTTGTCTATATTTACATGACATTTGTTTGAGAGTTGAAATATGTAAATAATTGTCTCAAACTAATTTGTTATTCATAATGTGATAGATATGTAGTGGGTTAACAAGGACCACACTTTCTGGGACTGTCTTTAAGCATTTTATTGCAACACATCAATACATCAGACATGGTAATACCCAAACCTCCCTGCAATTGTAGAAAGACAAAGAAGTCACAAGGTCTCTCTTGTATAAAAGCTTTTCTGTGACAGACCAGAATGAGAAGAGAAAGTAAAACTCACTGAAGTGTGATAAAACAAGCGCTAAACTTCCTGTATAAGACACAGAACATTCTCCTCTTGTAGATAAGTGCACAAATTCTGCATTAAAATATATTTCCTCTCAGTAAAATACACTTGAGGAAGCCTACAGTGAATTAAAGATATAATATTGTGATGACATCATTTGAACCTTAAAGCCCCTACACACTCAAACACACTCACTCAATTTTCAGTGATGAGATCTCTTTTCAGGACTGTGTGGGTAGAGACTGACCTTTTTGACATGTCACAGTAGGTAAAGCACCGGTGTGAATAACTAAAATAAATGATGGCTGAATTCCATTTAGCTGCTTCAATTTCAGCGTCCTGGTATTGTTGGCTCACTGTCACACTGTCATGGCTTGCTTGGACACTTGAGTAGAACAGAGCCATCGTTATTGTTGTTAGTAACGTGTATGATTTTCCTACTAAGACAAGTCAAAGGTTGTTGTAAGATAAGATAAGATAGACTTTATTGTCCCGAAGGAAATTTGTCTTGGAAACATACATACAGTGTCTGCTGTTAAAACAATACAAATAACATATTGCATACATACATTACATACACAGACTGTCGCCAGTCACACAGTACCTACAGTACATGCAAAAGACTGCCACCAGCCAACCTGTTCAGGTGGGACAACTTAAACCTTTATCATATAATTAATGAATGGGCATCCTGTCACTCTCAGGATGGTGAGGCCTAATTTCTGAGTGGAGCTTGTCCAGATCTTTGATCGTTTTCCCAGTTTGGAGAAACAGCTGACCATTTAGCTTTGTAAGAAAAAATGCGAAGCAAATACCAAACAAATCGAGTCACACGGATGCAAAAATCATATGTAAATCCAGTATTGACATAAGAAAGTCCTGCTCATTGACAACACCAACCTCTGTCTGCAATTTAATAAATCTGACCTTGTGTTTAGGTTTCAGGATGAATGCTTCGTCCTGGCCTATGTTCCTCCTAAGAACGCTGAGTGGAGCAGAGATGGCCCCTGCCTCTGCTTTTAAAAAGGTAACGACGACCGGACGAAATAGTAATATTACAGTACTTTCTGTTTTACTGTAGCTGATCAACCTTTGAAGTTGTCAGAATTATTTGACAGATCTGTTGTCAGTTTTCTCCTCGTTTCATGATAAAAACAGAGACAGTATTAAATGGGACCTATTTTTCCAGGTGTCCCAATCCTCTCACAGTCAATGTTAAGAACTCCAGCTATTAAATTATTAAAACAGTGCAAAAAAACCCATTAAACCAACTAATAAAAGCAGATTGTTGTCTATACGCTTGGGATCATAATTGATACAACTATAAAGCTTGACTTAACAGCATACGGGCCGTTTATTTTATACCTGGGCCTTCGGTGCTGTCCTGCAGCTGAAACACACCTAAAAATCTCATTATGACACGCAAGCTACGGTTATTTGTTTCTAAGGGTGTAACAATACACATATTCATATTAAACCGTTCAGTACGAGGCTTACGAACCGAACAATACGTTTGAATAATACTAGTGCATTTGGAAAATGCAGAAGCTTAAATTGTGGGAAATATAATGTTTTCAGTGGACTGGCTCACGTAGGAGACAACGAGCTGTGACCTCTGAACCCGGAACAAAAACAAAACAAAACAAAAGACAGCTCAGGCCCCGCACTTCTGAGAGGCTATGCTAAACTAGTTTAACAAAACAGTAACTCCGCGCATGAGTAATTAACGGACAATGCATATAGTCCAACTCAATATAATTAACACAATGACAACAACAAACTCACAAGAACCAGTCACACATATTCATATGACAACAGAGCAACAAATTAATCCAGCAGACCTGCAGTGGAAAACGCATTCTGCTACACACTCGAGGGAACGGGCCATTCAGATATTAGATGTAAAAAAACAAACCAGTTGACTTACCACATGCTGTTCACTTAAAGACAAACTCCATCCTCCTTTCTTTGTTGACAAAGGGTTTAATCCCACGGTTAAATCCCAACTCACAATTCCGTTTCTTCTCCTTCAGCCATTGAGTGTTAAAAAAAAACATAATAAATAAATAATAATCTACACCAAGCAAAATGCAAAAGATTTCATAATTTCTTCCATATCTTTCAATTTGAACTCTTACTACTCCGACTAAGCCTCTGATGGCTATTTTAAGTTTCGTTTCACAATAGTCACGTGCTCGCCCACTGACCAATCACAGCACACGCTGCACCTCACTGCAGTGTTGCTCCTTAAAACTGAGCTGCTCGTTAATGCTGATGTACTTGTAGGCCAGCTAGCAGGCTCTGGCACATCAAAAAATACGCCCAACATGTCAAACTAAAGATCTGATTGGTTGAACACTATCACAATCAATAATATCGTCCACATTCACTTAAACTGCACATTGATTCACTGGTGAGTCTGCAGGCCTGGGGCCTCTCTTCTACCTAGAGACAGAGGTGAAATCTGATTGGATAGAAGCTCTACTTAAAACAAGCTGCACTGGAAGCAGAGCAACTGAGGAGCACAGTAGCTGTGCAATGAGATAATAAGATAATGGGAAAAATATTTTTATAAATTATAATTTAAGAAAAATTATTAAATTATAAAATAGCTATAACTTTGTGATTCTGTTTAGGCCAGCAGAGAAGGCCTTGCTGGCCCTGACGCCCACCACTGATTTAATGGTAGTTTCAACTTTTTCTACTGTTTCTATTGCAGTAATCAGCACAGACACAAGGGAGAGCCATTCATACGTCATTCACACTGGATCAAACACAGCAGCATCAAACACAGCAGCATGCCAGTTAATACATATAGTGTAGTTTTTATTACTGTACAATGTGGAGGAAGCAGGGTTTTGTTTCAATAACATATGATTAAAGTTGTGTATATTCATTAGTAAGCATCTTCAAAGACTTGCAAGATACAAACAGCGATTCTGTGATTGTACAGTATTAATTTGCTTGATCATGTGTACGTATTTGTGTGTGTGTGTGTGTGTATGTTCAGGAACCAGCCAGCCCAGCAAAAAACTACTTCCAGCCTGGTATGAAGCTGGAAGCGGTGGACAGAAAGAACCCTTACCTGATTTGTCCCGCCACAGTTGGAGAGGTCAGAGGTCAGGAGATTTTCGTCATGTTTGACGGCTGGCGAGGAGCCTTTGACTATTGGTGCCCCTTCGACTCCAGAGACATCTTCCCCGTCGGTTGGTGTGCCCTGACAAAACACAGCTTGCAGCCGCCTGGAAATTTCTGTAAGTGCTGCTTTGATTGTTATGTTTTATTGTCCTGTGTTGTGTACAATGTGTCATCTGCAAATTGTGAATTTCATATATTTTGTGCAATGTTGTGCCTCAATAACAATACATGAATGAATTTTCACTGATACCACAGATTTCCATTATATAGTAGATTATATTATTACATTTTGGATCACCATGATTTGCAAACCTAATCAATTGTCAAATTAGCTAATATAATTATTTTTAATCTACCATGAGGATGAGAAAAAGACATTACTTCTCAAGCTTCTCATTGACTGAAACTGAGGATCAGATTCAGAATATGGTTGTTTAATCCCACAGATGGCTTTAAAGTTATCATTTGAACAGTCAGAAGATGCTTATGTAGGACATTTCAGGCCAATCGTGAGCTAATTTATCACAATGACTTATTTGGGGGTTCTTGTTTTGAGGGTGGACAGGTGTTTTATCAGAGATCTTTAAATTACATTATGTAATTCTCACCACTAGAGGGCAGCAGAGCATAGATTCAGATGTGTCTGCTTCCTCATTACATGCTGAGAACATAGTGGTGCCAACTCTTTAATGCAGTGGTTTTCAACAATGTAACCCCTTTCAAATATTTTACCAGCCAAGTTCCCCCTGACCAGCGCAAAACATTTTTGTTAGAAAACCAAATGTGTTTGTTGCAGCAGTTATCAGTTTACGTCAGCTAACGATCGCATTGAAGGAAGAAAAACTGAATCGCACTGAAATTCACATTTTTATTGTACTAATTATAGTATCCTTATTATAATTTCAGGAATTATGCATGACTAAAAAATGTTTAATCAACATTTTGTTAAATAATTATAATAATAATACTAACTTTATTTATAGCACCTTTAAAAACAAAGTGCTTTGACAGAAAGTAACACCCCGGAAAAATCAGTACAATATGAAACAGAAATAAAACGATAAAAATAAACTAAGAAATAAATTAAATAATTTTGTTAAATAATTTTGTGAATTCAACAAATAAAACAGGAAAGCGACGACATCAAATAACAGCCAGTCTGTAAAAATATGCCAGAAGGGCCCCACCTGAGGATCTCAGGCTGCGAGCTGGCTCATAAGGGGTCAACACTTCCTCTATATGTTTTTGGGCCAGACTGAAGTGATCAGTCAAATTTTAAAATCAATTCTAAAACGAACAGGGAGCCAGTGAAGAGCAGCCAGGATTAGGGTGATGTGATGTCGTCTGTTAAAACCAGTGAGAAGCTGCTGCGTTCTGAGCTAGTTGGAGGCGAGAGAGTGACTTTTGGTTTGTTTTTGGCCAGAGAGAAGGGAGTTACAGTAATCGAGTCTTGAAAAGAATGAAATCTACCGTACCCCCCTGCGGCACTCCAAAAGTACCCCTAGGTGTTAATGCACCCTCATTTGAGAAGCACTGCTGTAACGGACAGCTCAGCATACCTGTAGAGTTGACTTTAGCTGTTGGTTGTTCGGTGCTCTCACTTCATCATCCCCGGTACTGGGTGTCATATTTCTCAGCCATTATCAAGACAGGGAGGCCTTGTTCAGAGCTTGTTGAGTCTGTCGTTGTCCCTAAAATGGGTTGAGTTTAATACTTCACATCACAATGTGTCTCAAACAGCCGATCAGAATTTGCTTCCCTGCTAGCATTTGACTAAATATGTGGCAAATTGTGACCAGTGGTGGAGGAAGTACTCAGCTCTTTCAATGAAGTCAAGGAAAGTAAGTAAGTAAAAATCCTGCAATCAAAATGTCACTGACATAAGTATAAACATGAGTAAGTGACCTATTTCAGTGTACGACATATTGTTGAATTATAATAACTGATTCAGTTGATGTGTCTGCTAAACATAAAAGTTAGTCTTATTAGGCAGACAACGGCAATGTGATGAGCAGAATAGGGAGCTAATTATTGCTATAAAATGAAATCGCAGTGAAATCAAGTTGCTAAAAATGATTTAAGACATTGAGATCGATCATTGTAATCAATAACGTTACATGTTTCGGAAATCTTACAAAGAAGGGAAATGTTTTGGTTGATTTCATGGATGTATTTTTAGGTGCATTAATTGATAGCAATTATTAAAAGTAATTACATAGTATCATGAAATAACAGTGTATAATGGGCGGTGTAAGTGTTAGTTCCTTTATCATTGTAACAGGATAAATACTTGAAGATGCTGCCATTGTGTGACACCTTGTAGGCACTGGTTTCCACTGTAACAAGTTTTTAAAAGAAGAACCAAGTCAGTTGTGGAATGTTGAGGTCAGATTTTCATTTGTGAATCTCCTCTGTATCTTTTGTTCTCCTCTGTCTGTTTTGGTTTGAGTTGGTTGTCTTTGTTGGTGGGGTTGTGACCCGCAGCTCTGACCTCCACGCTGAGGCTGCAGAGTTCTCTGAAGATTCAGCGAGTCTGCTGGAATAGATTCCAGTTTCTGGCCTGTCTCTCGTATATTAATCCACTGCTTTACATAACCACAGGCAGTTTTAACGTGTGATTGTTTGGGCTGTTTTTAGCTCCGATTTGCCTTATTGAAAGATTTTGAAAGATGTGGCAAGGCAGCTTGGCAGTTGGAGCTACATTTTCCCACAGAGGTACAGATTTAGTCATGTATGTCCAGAAACAACACATTTCAGGCTACAATCCTCTGAATAGAGTTGTGTTTGCTCATGTCATTTAATTTAACTGAAAACAGCCTCTGTTTAGTGACCTTCTGTAGAACTATGTGGTTGTCAGGGAGACAGTCTGTCTAGATAAGGAGAAAAGTATCAACAAAAATGTAAAAATTGTATCCAATCATAGATTTATGTTTTCATGTATCTTTTTTCAGTTCTGTTTTTTTTTAAATAGTCAGCTCTTATTAATCTTATGCGTTGCATCTTTTTGCTTTTTTGCAGCTTATAGACAGGTTGTAACTGTAATTGTTTTAAGTGAAAAACAGCTTGAAACCTCAGATGCTTGTCTGATTCTATAACAATCATATAAAAAAAAAAACAATATTTTTTTAATATCTTAAAGGCTTATTTAGGTTGGAAACCTGTTTTGCAAGGCATACCTGGCCAGGATGCAGGATAAAAGGTTGCAGAGAACATAATAAAAACAACACTAAACACAGATAACGATACTGAAGATACAGAAAATAGACAGAAAAAATACAAAATGTTGGAGTAAAATTAGCAAACAGGTGATGAAAACACTTTAAAACAAATGCTACCCAATCATAAGTCGAGCTGCCATCATCCTAAATGACCTGGTGAGACTGGAACTTCTCAGACGACCTATTCCCATGTATACTATTTTGATTAATGTTTGTTTATCTTAAATGTAAATATTAGAACACATTTGCAGGTGTTTTTCTCTGCTATCGTCGTTTCAGTTCACTGCAGAAATATATGCTATATCAGCTTTTTAAATGCTTGTAAAATATGTGGTTTAAAAAAAGTGCTTCTCTAACCATTTCAAGATGTATCACATGTGCACATTTGTCCCCTTCAGATAATCCTTCTGTTCCTTTTTTTATATGCTCCTAATTTTTCCAGACACCAGGCAAAACATTCCCTCTATGTGTCTGGCAAATTACAGCTTTGGTTGATAATATTAGTGTGAAGGCAGTACTGAACTATTAATTATCAACCAGGGTGTAATTATACGGTAATTACGCTCAGCAGTTACAGGAGTATATCACCATGTGATTTGCACTAATGCTTAAGCTTAATGTTCAAAGTTTGGCTCTTTATATATATATATTTAGACGTTTGATATCCATCAAAATCACTTTGAGAAATGTCTCCGTGAACATCAACCATCCTCATGTTTGCTGTTACGTTCCATTAGCTCCCATTGAGCAACTTCCTCCCCTTTACCCTGTTGTTGGTGTCCTCTGGTCAGGAAACATGGGGCTTTGAATAACCCAGACCAACAACCTTTCTTGATTAATGGGTAGTGTGTGTTCCTGTGTGTGTGTTTGTTTGTGTTTCCTCCACTTTGTTGATTGATGGCAGCAGTTACGTGTTCTCAGTCCTCGGGGCAGTGAGGCAGTCAGGTTTATGTATCGATAGACCAGAGAGACATACCTGTCTGCTTCCGATGTAGGTCCATACAAGACTGCCTGGCTACAAAATACTAATCCATGTGTGTAAAGGGAGTTGTCATGATGTGACGTCCCTATATCCACCTCTAGAGCTCACCAGGGGCCAGTTTCACAAAGATATTTCAGATGAGTCTGTAGTGTTAAGGCAAGGCTCAATTTTACTCTCAGATTAGTCTCGATGACTATTTCATGAGAATAAAGACTGACTTATTTTAAACCTTATCTTGGTTACCTAAATCTCTAACTAAATCTACCTAAATCCAGGGAGCTACCTAAATAAGAAAGACTGTTTGGAGAGCTCAGTAGGCTGTTTTTAGAATCTAACCTGAATCTTACCGGTGAGTAAACAGAAGTGCTGCGTCCTGTCACGTTAAGAAGCCACAGCAGCTCAGCTGTGCTGCAGGTCTGCGCGGCACTGAGAGTTTCTATGACTGGAAGGTGTTAGTATTGTTACAGTCTCTGCTGAATGTTCCCAGTAAAATGCCCTTGTAACTGTTGAATTTTTCAAAAAGCTAAAAAAAATCCTGCTGGAGTGAACGAAGCCGAGCGGTTTGATGCGGTTTCTCCGTTTTTTTTTAGTTTGAAAAAAAGTCTTGACTTACTCAGAATTTTTGGCAAATTAGTTGTATTTAAGTCCAGAACTAGAGCGCTTTGTGCAGCAGATGAATTACTACGTCTATCTAATGTTTGACCAGCAGTTTGATTTGAGCCACATAGTCAAAGTCTATCTTTGTGAAGCCAGCCTCTGCTCTTTGCTTACAGACAGACTTACTTATCGTAGACAGATTTCTCTTTGTGTGGGTGGAGTTTGTAGGTAAATAGAAAAACCCAGCAGGATAATGTTAATCACCAGACAGCTATGTTTGTATGGGAGTAAGTGAATAAGTAGGGCTTGGTTGAGGTGTTAATGAGCTGATAATTAGCCGCACATGTGAGAGACTCTGTAATTATTATTACATTTATACATTTCTAATTAGCTTTCATCAAAATTGTCCTGCTGTGACCCTGCGACACGTTTTTCTAAGAAGTAACAGAGGATTGGATGTGTAAATTATTTTCCCTTTTATGTACAGGTCATCATGCAAAAGAAAATAATTCTTTTTTTTTACATTTTGTGTGATTTGCCTTTGTCTATGTTGATATTAAACTGGGTCAGAATGCAGAATGGTTCTTTGTGAATAATGCATAGAATAACAGAGCATGTCTGTACTTTAGCAGATACAGACACACGATAGTTGTTTTTACTATTTAAGGCAACATTTTATTTTGTTATCTTTATATTCTATATTTGGGCAATAATGAACTTGTAGACGTGCAATTTAATTTACTAAATACTTGATTCATGTCGACAGAAACAAAGTGGTAAATGAGTTTTTTGGTTTTTTTTAGACAATTTATTCAGGTATTAGTGAAAACAAAAAAATGATTAGTGCATTCTTTTAGTGTAACTTTCTAGCTCTTCTTTTATTTTTGAAATCATCAACCATCAGTGTGATTTGGATCTCATGGACTTAACAAATCCAATTCTCGGTTGGTGTTAGTTTCATTCTTGAAAACGTTGGAGCTAGTTTGTCCGTTTAGAAGCAGATTAAGAACTTTTCGACTGAAGGGACTTTTCCCATGCAGGCTTCCTCTGACTGCTCCGCTCCACATTGTTCCAGAGCCTGGGTGATATCCGACTGGGCAACTGTTTCCTGGAGCTGGACCTGGCCATCTTTCATCAGGGAATGTCTGAATAGTCTAGGGTTACACTCCTTCTGGGCTGAGAGACTGTGTGTGTGTGTGTGTGTGTGTGTGTGTGTGTGTGTGTGTGTGTGTGTGTGTGTGTGTGTGTGTGTGTGTGCGTGTTGAGGGAAAGCTAGCTGATGTGTGCACCAACTCCAGGAGTTTGCCGCTTTTCACCCGTTTCAATCAGGACTCTTCTGGTCTAACCTTTTACCTCCCCCCCATCCCCCATCCGCTCTTGGAGCCCCACCGTGAACCCCTCTCCCCCATCATCTCTCCCTCCCCCAGGGGCTTGCTGAGAAGCAGGTGACTGATGTAGACTGTCGATATGGCCTACAGATAACATGAATAAAGGGCTCAACTCACCACCCCTCCTCCTCCCACGCCACCCACCACACCCACCCACTCTTCTTTCCCTCACTCTACCCCTCCCTAGCCCCTATGCAAATTGAATACCCCCCCCTCCTGCTCATTCATTGGGAGGGAAGCTTTGCAGCGGCTTCAACCAGCAGAAGCAGCAGAAGCAGCAGTAGCAGCGTGGGCTTTGTTGTGGACTACTACCGGGAAAAAAGAGAGGGGAGAGACTCACGGAGAGAACTGAGAAAGCAACTGATAGAGAGACAGAAAATAGACAATGAAGTGCAGATGAGGAGAGTATTTTAGAGGAAGTTAGGAAGAGGAAAAAATTAGTCAGAGAGAGGAAACGCCAACACCAGCTAAAAGAGAGAGTTTCTTCTAAGAGAGAACAAGGAAGCGACTGTACTGAGGGACTAGTATTGTTACGGACATTACTACTACTATCACTGCCGCTACCTCCACTACTATTATTACTACTGCTGCTGCGACTACAAAAGCCACAACTGTAGCAGTGAAGTTCTGCATTGTTGGAGGGGATTTCCTGGTGAGTTTGATATGTTTACCAAGTTGTTTCTGTTTACTTTTTTACAAAAATGAAAGAACGAAACTTCCTGTGAGGCTTACAGTTGACATTACCGTTACTTATTTCTCCCTGGATTGTGTTTTAAAGGATGTGTTGTGATTAGATCTACCAGTTGCAGTATACTGAAGTGAAGTGCAGGCACATTTAAGTAGCAATAACATGTTTTTTTTATGAGACAATATTTTGTGCTGAAGCATTTCCGTCCCTTTTTATGCATTATATGATTTTATTTCCACTTAAACTTCCCTAGAATGTAACAAATCAATATAAATGAATACTGCACACATTGAAAGTCATTCAGTCAAATCAGGAAGTTGTAGTTGTGTCTTGGAAATCATTTCTTGTTAAGATTTGATAATTCTGTCTTTGAATAGCTAATAGAAAAGATTATTTACTTCAAATAATTCATACTAGTGTCTTGGTAAAACCTAAAAAAGGGAAGTGAACGCCTAAATCTGCTGTTCAGATGAAAGTTGCATGTCATCTCACATGTGTAGCAGTTTCCTACCCTGGTGTTAATGATTGAAGCTACAGTTTGACACTGTTTTCTTTGTTTGGCACGGAGACTTTTTAGAATGACTTGCATTCGGTCACATTTATTGTAAGAGACTAGTGGCTTTTGCTAGTCAGAAAGATTCAAAGTCTGCAGACCTAGCAGTATTTTTGGCTCTAATTATGTTTGGAGCTCCATGTGTTTTTGATCATACGTTTTTTAGTGTGCGTGTGTAAAGCATCAGGGATTAGTTAGCAAAAGGCTCATGCAAGGATTAGTGGATATTAACTGTTTTCAGTACACTAACTCTTTGCACTCTTCTTTTTTATTACGTGAACTTAAACGATCAGCTCAGAAGTGATCATCCATACAAGTCTCGGTCGAACATGAGTGATGTTTTTGTTGTTTGTGTGCCATGCCGAAGAGTTTGTGCAGGAAAACATTGTTTTTTTTACTCTTTAACATAAAGCTATTTAAGTTAGTTCCCCCTCTCTGCAGTCTGCACACAGTCACACACACCTGAATCGGCACTTCACGAGTTTCCTACGGCGTCCGAATCACTATGTGCGTGTGGCTGACTGGACTGTTTGGTCGGGGGTGGTTGTAATTAGATGAGAGGCAACTCTGTGGAGCCCCTCCCCCATCCCCAGACAGCGGACACACTTCTCAGCGACCCCGTTCTCATGCGTGCACGTACACTCACACACTCGCACGTTTCCTCGAGCTGTGGCTTACACGGGTCAACGGGTCGAGTTGGAATTATATAGTCATGATCAGTACCATATGTCTGTTTTGTTGCACCGTTTCCATGTTCGGGATGCCATGTTCAAATTGTTTTTAAAACTTTTTTTTCAGACTAATAATATTTTCTTTTCTTTTTTTTGTCATTTCTAAGCAGATATAGATTTGTATAATATAATACACTTGTTTACATGAATGGTTTTGCATATTTTAGCCATGCTACAAATCACATTTGACATCACATCTAACCATTGTGCAAACCGTACTGCTGTGTTTTTTTTTTTCAAATTCAGATGCGTCTTTTCTACCACATCCGGCAGAAATTGGTTACTGTTTGCTGGTCCCATTCTTAAATGTGAAGATTTGCTACTTTTCTCTTTTTTATATAATTTCAAATGGAATATTTCAGTTTTTTGACAGTTGGTCAAATATACATGAGTTAAGGAGCTGACATTGCAGCAAAATGGACCCGTACTTTAACCCTTTTCATATAAGCAGCCTTCTAGTTTTGGCTCAGTTATTTAGTCTGTGCAGCCAAACAAGTTTCAGATATGTCACAATGTATTTTGGGGAAATAGTGTATAAAATGATGCAAAACATTTAGAATATATCTATTTGATGAAATGGTGCCGCCATGCAAAACACAGAGGCTTCGGTTTGAGCATTTCTCTCAGTGTAAATATCACTTCCCCTCTTCGCTGAGGCGCTTGAACAAGCGGATACAGAATATGATTCTGTCAGCCACTGTGGAATGAAGTGCATTTATAAGCCGATTTTCTTTGAAAGTTGCAGTAAAAAATGCAGAGGTGATTAGACTTTAAAAAAAAAAAGTGATAATAAACTAAACGGTAGAGTGTGACATTAATCGCCAGTGTGGAAATGGCACATGTTGCTTTGGTGTCTGTCACATAATGTGAATGGATTAGATTTTCCTTTTTACAACAGGGAAAGATCAGAGGAAGCCCCCCCCCCCCAAATCAGATTTCCCATGGTGAATTAAAACCGGCTGATACTGATTGGTACCCTGCAAACAAATTTTGATCTGCCTTTGTAGGGCTTATGGCTTGTAGCTCGGTGTGAATAAGCATGCCGCTGCGTGCACTGCAGGTTAGTGTTTCTGTTCCTCTGTGAGCACGCTTTGTGTGACCACTCCTGGTGAGCGAGTGAGACCTCACCCTCTGAAACAAAACACTACTCTATTCTGTGCCCACTTTCTCTCATTTCCCAATTAAGCAGCTTTCAGGGTGCCCCGGCCGGCCCCTCAGAGAATACTGTAAACCTTCCATAGACTCTCCATATTGCGTCAGTCAAGCAGGCTCTAATGAAAGCCTCGGCCCCATGAGAGCCTCCACATGCACTCTCAGGCCCCTGCTCTAACCAAGCAACATGTTGGTATTGAAATAGGAGATGGTTATCTCTCTCTTTGTCTTTCTCCCCCTCTCTCTCTCATTTGCGCTCTTCTTTTTTCAAACATCTACTATGATGATTATGTGATCATATCACAGAGTTACGCTCAGAGCTAATAAAGACAGAACGGGGTGGTGGTGCCACTGCTTTTTTCCTTTTCTAATTATATTCTGCCTTTTCTGACTTTATTGTCACTTTCTTTCTATAGTTTAAAACCTAAGCTGATTGGCATTTTGTAATAATATTTATTTCTTGAGGAAAGACTTTTAAGTTGGAGGGTTTCTGTGATCCATGAAGCGCCTTCAAGCAGGTTGCTTTGTTTTCATTTGTTTGGATAGTGGACAGTAGGAGGAGTAGGGATTGCATGCAGTAAAGCTAGACTTGAACCTGGGGCATTATGATAACATGATTGGCGCACCAAAACCCTAAGGTTTTAACAGCAGTGTACTGTAGAGTCTGATTGATATACCAGCCAGGCTTAATATTATCGGCCAATTGAAGGTTATCGCTGATACAGTACCCAGAAAAGTAATTATCCACCGTTGGAAGCTTGTAAAATTTGACAGTTTCCATGCAAAAATATGCCACAGTCAGCACAAAGAACTTCTAGGGACTTTAAAGCTCACATATATACAAACCCTTGTTTGGTTCAACCAAAGCACCTATTTAAAAACACTCACATACAGTTGTTCATTGTTCGTTGTTTAAATTTATGAATAGGCCAGTATGGTATTTCTAATAATCCATTTCTAATATTTTCCCTCTAAATCTGTTAATATACACTCCAGTATCAGTGTCCGTGTGTCATGTTTTGAAAAACATTTATAAAATGTTGACATGATTCGCGGGTACAAAAAGCTTACCAGTAGCTTAACTACTCCATAGCACTGATTTACTCGCACCATAGTCTTCTTCATTTCATGTTTACTGTAGCCCTCTATAGTTTACCATAGTTTTTTGTATGTTTTATTGGCTGCATTATATCTCAACTTAAATATAATTTATTGTATTTCTACCTATTAATTACCTATTCATTTTCCAGTAAAGTGTACTCATTCAAATGTACCGTTCTACTCATCCCCCCCAATCATTGAGCTCACAATTCTTTAATAACCAAATTCAATGAAGATATAATGTTGTATGTTTGTGTTAAAAAACTAGCTTTAGCTGATATATTGTCATCCAATAGCGACTGGCCTCTAATATCTAGTGCTTTATATTGAAAAGATTTAAAATCGTATCACCAGAATCACTATTTTTGTTGTGTTGCTGGAAGCAGACGGCTTGAGGAATCGTCCCGCAGGCGAGTCTCTGGGGGTTTGTGACTTTTGACTCTGATTTCATTGTAAGGACGGGCTAAATACAAAGGACCTGCCAATCTCAGAGGACTCTGAAAAATCAAAACAAATCTCCTCTGCAGGTCATTTTTAGTGCAATGCAATTTAACATGTGCATCACACAAAGAATAACAATATCTTTCTCCCTCTCATATCTCATTTTATCCAGTTACCCTCCCTAGTGCGCTCCTCGCTCCCGTTTCTTCCACCTCAGCCTCCCTCGCGGCACGTCGCTCCTCTTCCAACTCCTTCTCCTCCTCCATGCAGACCTCATACCGACTGCCCAACCCCTTGCCACCCCTGCCTGTGCGTAAGGGTGTCCGAGGTCGTCGTCCCAAATCCCAGACCATCGCTTTGTTGAAGGCGGCGGCTGAGGCTGCGGCGGCAGCAGCATCAAATGGAGCGTCACAGAGCCCTGCCAGAACAAGCTCTGAGGCCCTACTGGCCCCCAGACCACACAAGAAGAGAGGGCCCAAGCCTAAGATTAAGGTGAGATGTCACAAGAGTTGTAATCTGTTATGCTGCAGTCCAGCGACCCTGTCATTTTATGTTTGTATGTATTATGGCAGAAATGATTTTGATAAAGAGGAGACAAGGTCAGAGGTGGAGCGTTTAAGGGAGGGAGGAGTTTGAGGATGTTTACTCACGATAAATGAGGAGAGCAGCTTCGCTTTAGTAGCTGCTTCATGTGTTGCAGTGCAGTTCACATGGAGCAGTGAAAGAATTAAAATACACCTTTGACAAATCATTAACTAACAGCCTTTGTAGGTTACAGAGAGTTAATGAGAGAGGGTTTGTTTGTTTTTTGCTCCAGAAGAAGCCCCAGGTGGTGCAATCTCTGGGGGCACCAGCAGTCACAGTTCCACCTCCAGAGACCAGACTGAGCTCCGGACACGTCCCAGCAGACAACAACCAGAGCAACGGCTCAAATGTAGTATGCACAGGTAAATAGGATAACAGATACAACTCACTCTGTGTGGGTCGATTCTAGTTGGATTTCAACAGTCAACAGAAACAATCCAACAATGTTCATGCTTTCCATCTCTTTGTTTCATTCCAGTGTGTGTCTATGTAAACAAGCACGGTGACTATGGCCCGCGCCTTGACAGAAAGCTAGTGCAGCAGCTCCCGGACCACTTCGGTCCAGCTCCAGTCAACGCAGTGCTTCAGCAGGCTGTCCAGGCCTGCGTGGACTGTACCTACCAGCCCTCCGTGATGCTGTCGTTCCTACAGAGCCAGTCCCACACAGGAGGAGAGGTCATCAGAGGTAAATACAGTGAACACCACGGGATATTCCTTCTGAAAGAAACGGACAGCAAACAAGGTGCTCGTTTTGTCCGACTAAAAACTCACATGTAGTTGATATGAAATTATATAAAACACATAAAAGAAGTAAATCAGGAAATGTTGGGCATTTCGCTTAAAAAATTGAAATTAGTTTGTTAATCAACATATTGTTTCAAAATTATACGGTTAACCTTTGACTTTGCCCTAACCACTCGGTTATCAGGTCGCCACTATATCTTGTGTCTTTATTCTTTACATAATTCAAAGTGGTGAAATGATAATTAGCCATATTACAGTGGGCTATGTGGTGGACTATTTCTTGGCCATGAGCAGTAACATCCTGAAGTCTGCTGGTTGCCAAGAAATAGTCATAATTTGTCATTTAAAATATTTTTTTCATACAGATAATCAATTGAGATAGTGTGCTAATTAGCTTTAGAGGTGCTAGTAGGCAGATTTAGCTAAACAGTCTTTATGCTAAGCTAACTAGCTGCTTGCAGCAGAGTCCATCTTCTTATCTAACTCTTGGCAATAAAGCAAACATTGCGCTATTCCTTTACAATTCACTTGTTGAAAAGCAGTGCCAGATAAATTCTAATTTATACAGCCTGGATAGGCAATCAGCCAGGTGAAATTGGTTTAAGCACACACTCATGGGTCATGTGCGTGTGTGTGTGTGTGTGTGTGTGTGTGTGTGTGTGTGTGTGTGTGTGTGTGTGACAGGGGAAAGAGAGGAGGAATAAAAGACAGTGCCTGTGGCAGCAGCTGATGTGAGCACTGTGTCTGTAATCAGAAATGACATGTGCGTCTAACCTGGTTTGGGATGCTGGGATTGGGTCTCCCTTGGGGGGCCGGATTGGGAAGGCTGTGGGTGAGGTTGGGTGTGGAGGGGGGTTTTAATTTGTGGATTTGTGCAGGCTTGGCTTCGGTATTTGGGAGGGGGGGTGTATTGCGGTGTGGGTTGGGACAAAAAAGTGGGTTTGTGCTTATAAAGGGAGGGTGGTAACCCTAAACCATCTGCTGTTTTTCTTAAGCTTTGAATGCATACAGTGTGTGTGTGTGTGTGTGTGTGTGTGTGTGTGTGTGTGTGTGTGTGTGTGTGTGTGAACACACAGACTAAAAGCTGTTTGTGTTGTACCCCCCCAGTGCGGTCAGAGCACGGTATCCGCTACGTGAAGTTGCCCTCCGCTTCCAGTACGTCTTCCGTGCTGCGGTTCCTGGAGAACATGTGCCAACATCTGGAGAGTGACAGCCTGTTCAGCTCGCAGCCATTCAGCCCCTTCAGCAACAACACACGCTTCTACAACAGGACCAAGTCAGGTGGGCAAATGTGGGGACGGAGTAACTGTAACGGGAGAAAGTGAAGAACAAAAACGTTAAGAGAGAGGGAAGGTTAGAGGAGTTCGCTGTGGGCTCACTTACTTTGAGCAATAACATCATGAAACAAATTAAATGATGTTTTTTTAATGTCAAAGATAGAATGTCTTAGTACAAATTGGTTAATTTTTGTGCGGATCTAGATTGATTTGTGGATTCAGGATTTTCTTTTTAAAGATTGCTTTAAAATATAATTTCTGAAGATTTTTCCCTACTTTCTGGTGCATTTTGTGCAGATTTCGATCTAAATGTAGATACAAGAGTTAACATTTTCTATTGATAAGCTAACAAGTTTAGACATTTTCTTCTTCCTACATAAGCAGTCTCTATTTGGCTGCGTGCAAAGTCCAGTACAGGTCAGCATCTTTTCTGTTTTCTGTTTGTGTTCACACAGCACTAACTGCATCTCTCAACCTCTCTTGAAACAGAACCACTGTCCCAGCCTGAGAACGGCCTGTCCAACGACGATTCCTCAAAGGATCCCACTCCCATCACCCGCCCCCCTCACACCGCATCGGACTACAGAGCAACAAAGAAGGAGCGGCCATATTACCCCGGACACACACACACGCCGCCACCTCTACGACGCGTCAGCTCCAACCCGACTGAACTCGGCCAGATGTGTCCGCCCAGACGAGTGGAAGGTAGGGGATCTAATTATTGTTGACAATGATTTGTTTTAGTTTTTTTAAATACTTTTACACTGCCAAATATCCTTATGTTTGTATTTTAAGATTTTATTATTTTGACTAATGCCCCCCTGCTCCAAACTCAATTAATTCCAGTAGAGGATGGTGATCCCTTCCCCTAACAGAGCACCATCCTCCAGTTGACCATTTTCTTACCAAATGGTACATTTTTTAGCAGCTCATCCTAATTAAAATGGGACTTCCCCCCATATATGTCTAATTTGGCAGCAGAAGGTGTACTATTTGATAAAGGTATTCGTTTGATTTGGTTGTCCTCTCTCTTGCACACACTCACTCTCTACAGCAGCCAGCTCAACAACAGGCTCAGACCACCTGAAACAGGACAAGGAGGGTTCAGCGAACGACGCCTCTTCCTGGTCAGTTGATGAGGTCATGCGGTTCGTCCAAGAGGCGGACCCCCAAACTCTCGGCCCGCACGTGGAACTGTTCAGAAAACATGTGAGTATTTCATCTAAACTGTCTTCTTCGTCCTTGTTAAATGTTAACAGACCACACTAGTTTTCATTCACTGTTTTGTATCGTGCGGTCACTTGGTTAAATACACTCCCCCTGAGCTTTTAGTCTCCCTGCTCAAGGCAAATCAGACTTCCAGCATTCAGCATGTTAATCAAGTCATAGTCATTTTGATGGAATTGTCCGCACAGGAAGTGTTTGTAACGACAGCGTGCTCCTCTCTCTGCAGGAGATTGACGGCAGAGCTCTGATGCTGCTGCGCAGTGATGTCATCATGAAGTACATGGGACTGAAGCTGGGCCCGGCGCTCAAACTCTGTCATCACATTGAGAAGCTGAAACAGAACAAACAATAGAGGATGAAGGCACTCTCTTTGGTCACCGGCAACCAAACAAACACACACACACACACACACACACACATACACACACACACACACACACACACACACACACACACACACACACACACACACACACACACACACACACACACACACACACACACACACACACACACACACACACGCGTTTTTACTCTACAGGCATGTTGCAGTGTAAATCCAGCTGAACCGTAGCTTCCATTGTGGACACTGAGGTCAAGTGCTCTGTATTCATTTGTGTGTTTGTGAATTAGCAACCTGCAGGGATATTACAAATACAAACTTACACATGGTCATGGTATTTTTAGAATCAAGCTGTTTAACTTGGACTACTTTTAGGCTAACAAATAAATAAATCAACAGCATTTAGACCAGAACTTTAACTGAATAAATAAAATATGAAAAACCCATGTTGTTAAAAACATTTGAGCTCTTCATTTAGATTTCAGGGTGGTGTGGCGTGCATCAGGGTACTAATGACCTCAGTTTGTCTTAATTCCCAGCTACATCCCTGATCTGAACACATTTGTTTTTTAATTTCCCTTCACATTAAAACAGACACACAGTACATGAATCCATCACTTGCATAAGTGTAATTAGTATGAGATATCTCAGCATTTGTTTATGTTAGTGTCTTTTTGCCTTATTGTGAACAGCTGGAGGCCATAAGTTATCCAACTTTAATTTACCAGACACGCTGTAGGCTTTGCAGCTTTGTCTTTTCAGATATCCAGCTGTCTAAAAATGTTTTCCCCGAGTCACAATTTCAGGATCGATGCCCTCCACTCAAGATTGGAAAAGTTAGTTCAGGTTCTGGCAATGAATGTCTCGCTGTATCGTTTCTAAAAATTCAATTAAGTTTCTGAATGGCTACGTCTTTTACAAGCTCTCAAAATTAGTGAATGCAAAGCAGTGGATGTATGAAGTCATGAGCATGATTACTAATGGGCACTAAACAACAGGAGTGCCCCAGTTATGTGAAGGGGAAGTGTTGAAGGGTTTCATTTCCGAGATGTCGGAGAAATCATCTTTGCTACATAAATAATTCCTGTCCTAAAACCCTTTTTTTGACAAAGATCATAAAATAAGTTAACAGAGTGGGCACCACTTAAATGATGGATATGTTATTTACGAAGACAACCTTGAAAATCAGTCACTGAAGAGTTATTCCACTTTTATCTGAGTCTGTTTCCTGTGCTGGAAGACATTCGAGCTGAACAGTTTCAACTTGAGCACTGACGTGGCCTATACATGATTGTATTATGCTTGGACAGTCATAATAGAGTTACCCATAACATGACTGGAATACTGTAAGTCTCGACATTAAAATAGAGACAACTGTCTAGTTTAAGTGCTGTACAGAACTTTGAAGAGAGAGTACATGATGGGTAAACTGTTTTGTATGAAGTCAATCCTAAAGGTTGTCTTTTGATATCATTTTGTACTGTAACAAATTGTATCAAGCGTAAGTGTAATCACGTTGTTGGTTGTTGTTGATGTTTTTTTTCCCGCCTGAAATATTTTTTGTATGCACCATCAAATAACTAAATGCAGGACAATGTTGTGTCTGAGTAATTAATTAATTAATAAGTCTCAAAGTATTAATCTGTTTTAATTAATACTCATTTTCTGAACATTTCAGAACCCTTTTCAAACCAAATCATGTGTGTTGTAGCTGCATTTCACACTGTTGCTCTCCTGTAGTGGTGACAAGTTGATACTTGAACCCGTCTTGCTTTAATGTGAAACTCAGGTTTTAGTAGGGGTTGTTTTGTAGATGTTTTACATCTCTAGCGTTTTGTGTTCATTGCTACGACATAGATAGACTGCACAATAACCAACTATGTATATTTTCTATGCCATGTCATCGATCGCTCTGTCTGCAGCCTTTCATGTGTAAATATGCGACTTTTTACTGTAAGTTCAACAAACAACGGTTGTTGAATATGTTTGATATGCATTCACACGATTAAACATTTGTTTACATCCTCTAAAATGTTTGAGACCCAAGCACATGGTAGCTATAGCTTTAAATAGCATAGTCTTTTTTATACCCCTTTTTGACCCCTTAAAACAAAGGAATGTCAAACTTGTAACCCATCATCTTTAGTTTCACATGGTTATGAGTTGTGGCCAAATCAACAAAAGAGGTTTTTATTTCTTGTTTTATGTGAATATCTAAAACTGTATTGTGTGTAGCATAAAAGCATTATTCTACTCCCCTGTCTTGTGAGGCATTTCTAGAGCAATGCCGTTTTTTCCACACAGAGATAAAGGGATATAAGCAGTAAAATAAATCAATACGTTAATACAAGACGAAAACAATATTCAAGAGCACTGGCAGGACTCCGTTTCCTTTCAGTTTTGGTGTGTGTGTGTGTTTCTATCTGGATGGTATGGGGGTGGGGGGTCAAAGGGTCATGGATGTCTTACTTAAGGAAAGTGACAGTCCAATAGGAATCATTGTTCAAAAGATCAGCCAGTTCAAATAGCTCACCAGCAGCACTCAGAATAAACAGGCTAATTATGACTCATCTCTCAGATTCTTTGGGACTGGTCTATGTTGTTTCCTGGTTGTGAAGGCTACAATCTCAGCACTGTGCTTCCAGTCGAAAGCTAAACTACCCCACCGCATGCTTACGATTATGTATCTGATGAACTGCGTTAAATAAGTTGTATGTGTAGCTTTAAGGAAACCAGCTTGCTGCCATGAGGCTCTGGGCCAACCTGGAGAAATCATCCCTTAAATATGAACCGTAATGTTCAGAAGTAGGCACTCTGATGCCTGAGAGAGCACTTCACGCTCTGAAATGAAAATATATGTAATGAGGACTTTGTGGACTATGAGTATCTTTGAGTGATATCTTAAGTCTTACCTTGTTGTTTTTAAATGGAGTTGGGTTAAATTACATGTGAAGCAAATACCCTTGGATGAAATAGCATTCTCTAAAAATAAATCTGAGATGTTTTCACATAATTACAAAGATCGTAAATATGGCTGGTATCCGGTGGTGGGAGAAGTACTCTTATCTTAACTTAAGTATAAGTACCATAGTGCAGAAAAAAAGTACAAAAAAAGTACAAAGTAGCATCAAAATATTGCCTACTTAAGGTATTTAAAGTAAAACTATTTTGCACAATGGCCCGTTTCAGAATAATTTATATTTTATAATTGGGTTAAAATTATTTATTATTATTGATTGTTGCAGCTGGTAAATGTGAGGCTAATTTTAATAACTTATATACTGCTGGGTAGTTTGTGAATTTCTCCTCTGGGATTAACAAAGTTTTACATTGCTTTAGCCTCTATTAATAGCCTTCATAATATGGTCATTTACTTTGTAGTTATATTTTGTATTGTTAATCTGAATCGGGAAATGACTAAAGTTATCAAATAATTGCCTTTAAGTAATAGTTTTCTGAAATGTAGTGGAGTAGTATAAAGTAGCAGAAAATGGAGTTATCGTTACTCAAGTAAAGTACAAGTACCCCAAAGTTGTATTTACGTACATTACTTGAGTAAATGTACTTAGTTACTTTCCACCACTGCCATATGTTTGATGACGTTATCTCATAAATGTGATATGTTTTAGTTGTAGCGTTGGTTATGACAATCTGTAAATATTGTGTAAATAGGAACTTTAATTCTGAGAACTTTAAAAGCAAGCGAAGGGGTTTTCAAATTCATTATTTCTTTAAAAAATGTTATTTGACTAAAAACGAGAATTAATCATCCTAAAGCTTTCTTTATTTTCAACCGGAAAAAATTGTTAGTTTGCTCACTTGTCAAGGAGGTAGCTCAGTTGACATCTCATATAGGCCGAATCGTAAGTGTGAAACTGTAATGAACGAAGGAAGACCGCAAGATACAGTTGAAAGCCCCCGAAAATCTAGTAAATGGACATTGAGAAAAGCTTTTTTGTTTGTCAAAGTACTGTGGCGAGTCAAGTCTTCGTGTCAAAGCAGGTCTCACGTCAGGTCCCTATACTTGGAACTGAATGCAATTGGCGTTTAAATGATTTAATTTCTAAAGCAGATTTTTCTTTTTTGAACTGTTGAGACTGGGCCCAAGTAGAACTAAAGCACAGCCCTAGAAATGTTATATTATTTTGTTTCAAAAATTCCGATTTCAAATCTCAAGTAAGTTAAGTCTCAGGGAAGTTAAATCTAAAGTCTATAGACGAAAGTGATAATGTTTCTTCTTCTGTTGACAGTATTTGTCAGTTCAATTAGACTGAATCTGGGCTGGGTTAAAATGTTGGATCCTTAGTTAAACTGTCAAGAAGCTTCAGCTTCCGGAGAAGTTCAATAGTGGAGACTTAAACCAGACGAGATGAAAACAGTGACATCTAGTGGACAGATTCTCTCAGTACACTTTGTTCTGATGGGGAGGAAAATGAAGTGTCACACAAAAGGAATTCCGTTTCAACGCAATCACATTTATTGGCTTTTTTTCTATGCACAGTTACTAAGCAGCCTGATGAGCTGTTAAAATGAATTAGATATAGAATAATGGAATTTTCACAATGTTGTAACCCCCCCCAGAAAATAAATAAATACAAGCCTGAAGGTGTTGCACAGCTCCAAAATATACAAAGGCTTGGAAATAATCATGTAAACTTTGAAAAAAAAAAAAAAAAAACTTTTTTCTTTTTATTATTTTATTGATTTATTTTACAAAAGAAAGAATTTGAAACATTTTTTTTCTTCAAAAAGTTATTTACAGGTTTATACAAAAATACAAAAGTGATTCAAATCTGTTAAGTCCTAGCTAGTTTTAAACATGGAGCCTCTTTTAAATAGATAGTTACACTATATCATTTTTTTCAGTTCTCTGTCACATATTTTAAAGTCTGTTTAGTGTTATTCCATACTGTACACTTTTGAGAAAAAATACCCAGTGGTTGTTGTCACACTTCTCTTTAGGGCAAAATTGCGTGCAGACATTTGAAAACAAGTTGGGACCAAGAATCGATACAAGTTATGGATTCTTGTTTTGTTCCCAAGCTATTGAGGACTGAGGTTTGAGATGGCTAAATGAATGGTAACGGGAGTCTGCATGGCAACCTCTTAGTTTGTCTTTCTAATCAAATTGTGTCAGTAAATCATCGCTCCACTGATTTTACAAATATAGGAAACAGTCTTAAAATACCTCTATAGCATCAGTGCCGGGTACAGTACGGAAAAATCACACTAAACAAATTGACAAAATACTTCGGAGTACTTTTGTTTTCAAGCTTTTGAATAGCATTTCATAGCCACATTGCATTTGTCATAAAATACTGTATCGGCCTTACTGGTTTCGTTTATTATAACATGTTTTGTGGCAATCAAAAATTCAGCTATGAGTCAAAAGTAAAGACAATGACTTTCTGATCCGATCAAACTAGCTTTTGGGTGGATGAATGGATAGTTTTTTTTCCATTTCCATCTTTTTTATTTGTACATTTCGTATCTAAAGCGGTTTGTCCAGATGCACCTTATAACTGAATCAGCAGTTTCTCCTGGAAGATATTTCTCTCACTCCCAACTTCCAACAGCAAGACTAGGACCCAGCACCAAGTGTTCGGATTCTCCATCCCGACAGATTCTGTATCATTATTTTCTTTACAGTCTCTTATACGTATGATTGTCCAGTGAGTAGATATACAGTACAAGATAAACCCCTGTTTGTGATCACGACTATACAGAACAGAATTAGCCAGACAGTTTGTACATCTATAGAACACACTATTGAACTTGAACATTTCAACGGAAAATACAAAATCTTTTCTCGTGGTATGGAGACATCCCTCAGATAAAAATAATGATATGGTGGTGTCCTTTTCTTTTCTTCTTCTTCTTCTTCTTCTTTTTTTTTTCTTCACTTATTGCATGCGATAGAAAACACAACAAATAAAACAATGAACAGGAACAAGTGCGCTTCAGCAGTACGGGTATGATGAATGTAAAATTCTGATAATCATTTCACAGCTTTTTACCCTCTCCATCTTACACAGTGTCAGTTCTGCAATTCAGATTCGCTGAGTATCAAACAGTTGTGGTTTTGCTATCTATCTATCTATCTATCTATCTCTCTATCTATCTATCTATCTATCTCTCTCTCTATCTGTAGCATTTACAATAAAACAGTAATATGCTTGCTGAGGTATTCACAGAATACAGTGAATGGTTTCTACTGAAGTACGGCCTCTGAATGTAAGAAGTATATGTGTTGTGTTTGCTGTGATAGGAAGGTGAGCGCTCAAACTTTCCACTGATGACAGTTTGCTTCCGTAACACACTGGATGTTCATAATGTGATACATGTATTGGAAGGATGAGAAAGATTTTATACTCTAACCCAGGTGTTGGATAGAAAAGGCAGCAGCAATGGATGCATTGCTGGCTTTGAAGTGTTGGTGGTGTGTAGTCCTTTCCTCCTCTCGTCTCCTCTCCTTCAGATTTTGTGGTATGAAACTCGGAGGGTAAGACAAAATGGTGTACACCAGCCACTGGGTTGAGCTTTTTCACCTGTCTAATGCTACTGGGTCAGTGCAAATGAAGGAGAGGCAACAAGGAGAGGAGAACAGTGTAGAATGTTGAGATTCATGTGTGATGTTGTCAGTGAGACCTATTCTTCTATGCTACACTCAGGTTGTTTCCCTATAAAATTTGGGCTTGTTGTTTCATATAGATATGACTTTTTTTTATATTCAGTACAAATATACATATGCAATTTTTAATTTATAAGATATATTTTCTTTTCAAGGAATATTCTTGAAGAGTCATGAAGTGCAAAAGCGAGGTGGGTTCTTGGAAAGCTTTCCAAATTCACCTCTAGTCAAACCGATTGAGGACCATCTAAAGCATTTTCACCGTCTGCACTCAATGGTGTCTTTGAAACTGCTTTGAAATGCACCTTTCCCCCTTCAAGTCAGCACAGCAAGACTGGCCAGCAGCTGGAAAAGCTTTAATCAGTCTAAACATACTAGATTTCAAGGTTGGATTGGTAAGTATGTGATTGAATCATGGTGGAACATGGCGCGTGTCCATGTATATGTGCAGGGACTTATAAATGCCCTCTTCACAACCACCTCTAGTAGAGAAAGGCCACTGTGCGATTGTCCAAAATGAGCCTGTATCTATCTGACCAAGCCCTTGCTCCTTCTTGTTAGACACTCAAATCCAAGACAAATCAATCTAGATCACTGGCAATGGAATACAAATGTCACTAAAACCTTTCACAGTGAAAGATTCATTATTCTTATAATACAAAGAAAACACAGAAATGTCGACAGAAACCAGGATCCGGGGGATGTTTCCATATAGGGTCATGCAACATGGTGAAACTTTATCATCATGTTCTGAGGCGCAGTTTTACAAAAATACATGCATCATGTTATCTTTTTGGATATAATTAATGTGGAGAAATATATGATTGGCTCTGTGTGATATACTCTATGCCAGGTCTGCAGATGGAAATATTATAGATAGGTTGGTGCTGTGTTGTTAGTAACTTCCACAAGGAAACAACCCTTGCTTGTTGGCAGGAATATTGAGGTTGGACTCTGGGAAGTCTGGCCAATGCTTTGGGCACCACAAGAATATTACATTTCACAATAATTTTTCATTTTAAAAAGAAAGCAGTTCCTCAGCGACACACTCGCACCCACACCAGTCAAAACACAATAATTAGAAATATCAGTGGATGTTGCATGTGCTCGTTCATGCACACGCACGTTGTCCATACTCCAATAGAAATCTTTTCTTATAATTTACCAAATATTTGGGACAGATTTTTTTTCTTCTTCTACATTTTGTTTAAACAGTTCAATCAACATAGGTCTCAAGTCTGGCTCTTTTAACTATGCGGGAGATATTCATTTGATAATACAGTATTAAGGTATATCCTCAAAATGTTCATTATCATCCCTTTATGATTCTGTAACACTCTGTCCGACCCCCTTAAATAGAACACCAGATCCAAAACTGGGTGCATTTTAGCAACAGTCAGATTTTGTGTGTCGGAAGAACTACACTATTGGCCATGATGACACACCTGTCCAAGATAAGAAAAGTAGACGGGGCCATTTCAAAAGTAGGACACAGCGGAGAATAGAGGACATCTCTCATCGGGTGGTTTTAGGATGATCTATCATCATGGGGGCTCCCATCTGAGTTCTCCGTCTCCCCTTCGGAAATGGCTTGCATGGGGGCCGTGTAGAGGCGGCTGCGTGTACTATAGCGACTGCTGTTGGCTACAGGGGGGATCCGAGAACGCCCCTGTCGAGATGCAGCTGACATAGGCAGGGTTTTGGGGGTGAAACTCTCAGAGTTGGCTCTGGGAAAAAGGCCTGGAATCTGGATTGGGTCAAAGCCAGAAATGTGGGGCTCTTGGAGTGTAAAGGGTAGCTCCTCAGCCTGTCTAATGGCCCCTTCCTGAAGGGGGTCCCCAGGGGTTTTAGGGGTAATGGGGCTCTTCAGAATCTCTGTGGCTGACATTCGGTAGCTGGAATCAGACCTGCTACCTTTCTTCAGCAACAGAAGTTTAAACTCCTCATTAGACGTGCTGGATTTCTTGGCGCTGCGGTAGATTGGCACAGGGGCTCGTTGTGTTGCGGCAGCAGTGGCTGTGGTGGCTGGGATGTTGAGAGGTGGGGCTGGCGGGATAATGACGGTGGCGACAGGAGTCACTGGTGCTGCAGAGCAGAGACGAGACTTTGCGTTTA
Organism: Pholis gunnellus; assembly: GCF_910591455.1. NCBI lineage: Eukaryota > Metazoa > Chordata > Actinopteri > Perciformes > Pholidae > Pholis > Pholis gunnellus. The sequence goes on along the minus strand of NC_136528.1, from coordinate 26,739,889 downwards.
AGTCTCCTGAATCTTTACGGCCCAGGACCTTTCTCTTTGATCTGAATGAAGAAATAACAGGACAGTCCTAAGATTTAGACAGTGGATGAATAGATACAGGGATAACATAATCACATAACAAAATACCTTGAAGTAGCTGGATCACAACTAAAATCGGACAAATAGATGCAGTACACAGACATTGTAGACAGAGTCAAATACATTGACTACCAATGCAACATTTCCAGCACCTGTGTATCATGGCAAACAGGTCCTCCGTTGTACGGGTCTTGTTGGGTGATGTGATAATGATGTCATCATCCACTTTGGTGTCATCCATCAGAGGGGAGAGTGAATTATCACTGGGCGTGGAATCTGTAGCACAAGACATCCCTATCACATGTCATCTGGTTGTTTGATCATTTATTATACAATAGGGTTGGACCATACGTTAACATTTGCCAACCAGCCACCGTCAGCCCAACAACCGGTGATTGCCTATTACCCAACCCTAGTATACAATTGGTGAGATAACCATCCTTAAAGCCTTCTCTCTGTTTATGATTACAGGCTACTACAAGATAAAAGAGTAACTCCACACTTAAACATACTTTGTATGAGCTGTAAACTAAATATGACTGTAATGTTATGAGACGCATCAATGCTGGAGGTAAAATTTACATTTCTCACCAAATTTATAAAAAATGGCATTACATTGGTTAAAAATTGCTCAATACACCATCTGTTTTTAACCAGCCCTCAACATTGCAAGGCTAATGCTGACATAGCTAGAGACAAGTTGACTAGGACTTATCTATGTCATGAAGTTTATATAAATAAATATCTATTTCCCGGTAATCAGAGGTTACCCCCCCCCCCCCCCCCCCACAGGCCCCGCCCATAAGTAGGAGTCTTTAAAACTACTTTAATCTCTACTAAAGAGTACTACTTCAACTTTTACTTAAAATAATTTAGCTTACCTTTACTGAAGTAATCCTCAGTGTCAGGAGTGGTGGAGTCATCTTTGCTTTCTTGTGGCTGCTGCTGATGGGCACTTCTGGTAGCACCTGATAACACTTCCTCCTCCTCTTCCTGCTCTTCATATCCTCCTCTCCTTGCATCGCTGATTAGGTAAGGATGCGATGCCTCCATTGTGGTACCAGGCACTTTGACTGGACAAGCCCAGGGCCCTGAGTCTGAGTGGGATATCCCAGCAAATTCATACGCTGGGGGCGGAGGGTGGTTCGATCGTATGCCTTCTCTGGAACACGCAGCCCTCTGTGGCTCTTTCACCTGCTCTTCCTCTTCCTCCTCCTCGTCTTCATCATCATCATCATCATCATCCTGGGAGAACGAGCGCTCCCCCAAAACCCTAAACTCAGGGTGTGCATGAGCTGAGTGTGTGAGCCCTCTGAAGTCTGTGTGCGAGTGGATATGTGTGTGTAGATCCACAGGCGAAGGGTGGGGGGCACGTGGCATGGGTCGATGCAGGGGTGAGCTGTCCTCAGAGAGTTCTGATGATGGGTCCATCCGGGTTCTGAAGGCCGTCATAGCCCAGAAGGTTCCAGGTCCATAGCGGTCCTGTCTGAGTAGCAGGCTTTCATAGGATGGAGGCCCATCAGGATGGCGGCCAGGGGGAGGTGGTTGCAAATGTTCAGGGGAGGGTGTGTGGTCATGTGCTGGGGGTCTGGGAGGTGGTCTGCGAGGAGGGAGAGGCCTTGTGTTGATAGGTGGCGGAGCCAATGTAGAACCACTAGGAGGACATTTGGGTCTTGTTGCGGTCTCTGTTCCGCTTGCAGTTTCCTGGTCTGCTGTGGTAGCACTATCTGTAGATCTGCTAATAGGATGGAGACGGACTGAACGAAGAGCAGATGGAGTTATTACCAATAGATTGGGGCTGGGAATTGTCAGAGCAGAGTTTGAACTTGGCGGTGGGTTGGTATTTGATGACTCAGGGACCAACAGTTTTGTTCCAGTTGCTAAAACATTTCCAACTCTGTGTTTGCTGTGGTGGAGCGTGTGCATGTGATACGTTCGGTGGGATAGCGTGTGTCTGACATAACCACCATGAAGAACATTGAGATCAAGTTGAGAAGGAGGAGGTGGGAAGTCTGGGTCTCTCTTATAGCCAGAGGAAATGCAAGCTCCATCTCTGGGAAAGTGCTGCAGGGAAGAGAGAGAAGACTTCCTCTCGGGCACTTTGGGCTTTCTCTTGCCAGTTGAGGGCGACAGTGGCCCTGGGAAGAACGCTGCAGAGGATGAGGGCAAAGTTGACGTTGGAGTCTCTGATTGGCTGGAGTAGCCACTTGATGGGGAGGCCAGGCCAGCCAGCTTCTCAGGTGACCCAAGTTTGAACTCTCCAGGTGGAAGAGGAGGACTAGTTGCCCTGGTCTCTGAAGCCTGAGCTAGTGCCTGGGTTTGGGTTTCTGTGGAGGAGGACGAGCTGTCTGGTGACTTGACACACTCCATGACAGTAGTGCCTGTGGCTGTGCTTGAGTTGGACATGGATGTGTACTCACCATTGTTGGATTTTAGCTCAGTGTTGTGAAGCCACAGGTCTGCATAGTCGGATTGCACAGCACCTTCATCCTTAAATGAGTGTGTATCTGCAGAGCTGAAGGACATGGGCTCTACTATGTCCACGGTTTCACCCAGTCCCCTTCCCCAAGTTCCCAAAGGCTCTGCCACTAGACAAGATGTCTGTAATGGTTCTGGAGCACCTCCAAGCTCTAACTCCAGTTCCAGCTTCATATCTGTGGAAGACAAGGTAAGGTCTTGTTCACTAACCATCTTTGGTTGATCCTGATCTGCCTGTGTGTCCGTTCCAACATCAATACCACTACAGGTGTCCTTCAACGAGGAGGTTCGTTTAGGTGGTGGAGGTTTGACTTTTGGTTTCCTCAGTGGACGACAGGTCCTCCCCAGAGTCATAGTACCAGCTCTGAAGACAGCTAAGGGCTGGGGATAAACTCCATTGGATCGTGGTGCTGCCACAGTGTTGGATTGGCCACAGTCAGGTCCTGGGTCTGCATAGTTATACATGTATCCTCTGTAACTCTGACTACACTCCCCAAAATGCACAGAAGAGGAGTAGAAACCCTCCGTATCAGATGGGTAATGAGAGACGGACTCTTTTTCAGTGTTGCTGGTCTTGTCACGAAAACAGATTTGGTCTTGTAGGCCTTGCTTGGAGCTGTACTCTTGCGCTAACCCATGGCTCCGGCTCAGATTTTGGGTTTGGTCAGGGTCTTGGTCCGGATCAGTCTGGTCTTGGTCTGGAGGGTATGTCCACTCCCCCTCACTAGCTGTACTGACCCCTGCATCGTCCAGTTGGTCTGTGGCTGAAGATGTGAACGAGCTTGACCTGTGGCCCTGGCCCTGGGGTCTGAGGTCTGAGTGGTATGAGGGATCCAGGGAGAATCCCTCATCAATGGCATTGGGCACAGTGTTGAGCGATAGCTCTGAGTCGCAGTGGGATGAGCCTGTTAGTGGTGGAGAAGAAGGCGGGGGGATGGTTTCAGATGTCTGTGAGGGGCAGGTGGAGCTGGAACCACTCCAGTTCCCGCTTGACGACTGGTGGTCCTCCTTGTGGTCCACATGGCTGCCTAGGACTCCTGTTGTAGACACAGAGTGAATAGGGCTGCTGAAAGTATCTGAACTTGATGAGATCTCACAGCTGCCCATATCAGCCTTGCGGGGCAAGCGAGAACGGCCCCTCTCCATCCAGCTGTGCTCTGGGCTCCCTCCTCCACCCCCTCTGTCTCTCTCTCCAGACCGCTGCAACCTCTTTAGACTTCCAAGTTGCAGTGGCTCAGGAGCTGCCTGGTCATCTGTGCTCTCTTCTTCATCCTTCATCATCATCATCTTCATTCTTGGACTTGGTCCAGGTGGAATAAAGTCCTCTGCTTCATATGGAGACAAGTCCTCATCTTCGTCGTCATCATCATAATTGTCATCGTCGTCCTCATCACTGTCCATCAGACGTCCACCCTCTCGAGGAAGGCTTCGAGAGCGCAAACGTCCACAGTGGGCTGCAGCACTGGTGTATGTGGAATCTAACTGGTCACCCAGGGAAGAAATGTTGCCTGTTGAATGGGAGAGGGAGGCAGGGATTCCCTGATGGCCACGTTGGGCTCTGATGCGCCTTCTGGAGGGAGCAGCTGTACCTATAGAGGGGAAGACAAAAGAGCGAGATAGAGGGACATATTTCTCAATGTCTTGGATGTGGACCATATACTAAGTTACTATACATAAGTAAAATTAATTCCAGATTGATGGATGTAGTTTGAATATGCAAGTAGTGTAATTACAAGGGGTCTTTGTGGGTCCAACTTTAGGATGTCTCTGGAAAAATCTTTATAACATTATTTACTTGTAATTATAACTAAAATGTCTTTTAAAACCTTTCTATGTCCAGCCGTTTTCCTCATTTGAATTGTAAAAAATATATTTACAATATGAATACAAATAAATATTGTCTTATATCATGTGAATGGCCTTAATGTTAGTGTGTGTATATATGTATATATATAAAGAAAAGTTCCAAATGTTACAGGCAACCCCCTCCGCCAGGTTTCCCCTCAACCAGTGTCTCACGCTGTCACTGGCTGTAACTTTCTAATAGACTCTGCGACAGGTCAAGATATTTAGCATGCTAGATATCTGAAATGTATCTGCGATGCAGAAGCTAGGCTTTTGGCACGTGTCTTCGAACAGTTCCCTTAAGCGCGATTTACGAGCGCTGAGCCACTGTCGGTGAGTGGGAAATCAGGGATAAAGTCGTGGACTGTTTACTAGGTACTAGTCCATAGTGCAAATATGGGAGCCAGATTAAAAGACCAAATATAGTTGTCCATTCTTAGAAACTTACATGCTATAAGGAAATCATCTGTTTGGCAGCCAGAGTCACGAGTGTGATGGAGACGACCACTGATTAAGAGGTCTTCCTGACAGAGAGAGAGTTGGTGCGGGTTGGCATGGACAATCACTGTGCGCTCTCTTGCTACGGGTGATTCATCTGAATCTGAAATCAAAGAGACAAAGCATGTGGAGTTTCAGTCCTAAAGGGTAAGGGTAACATTTAACACAGCTATGTTGCTGAGACCTCCCTTATTCATGATCAGATTGTGAATGAATCCACAACTAAGCAATTTTCCTAAAACCATATTATTTGGATGCAAAAACAAGGGTGGAAGCATCTGAAATGTATATGACAATCGTCCATTGTATTATGAAACTGCATGCATGTGCAACCACAGGTAAACAGGTCATAGCTAAACCAGGAAGTAGCTAGTAAAGTTGGGTAACAGTTTTAATGGACTGCCTAGTATTTTTGTTTGCATGTGATTGTTGCTGCTCATTTAGCTTGCCCTCGTGAACCCATGGCTGTATTAGCAAGGTCACCTCATTCCCAGATTTCAGCAATTAAATTGGAAAAATATTAATAATATTGATAAAACCAATAGCAATTTGCCAAACCTAAAAGATTAAGATCCATACAGTATAATAACCCTAAATTTTCCAGGTGTGCTCTATAACATACCCATGTCCTGTTGTACTCTTTTGGGTATTCCTGTGATAGTCTTCCTCCTCCTCAGCTTCCTTCTCCTCTGAAGAACCGACTGGGAATGGACTAGAGAGCAACGAGCACTTGCTTCCCTGTCAAACCCAACTCCTGCAATAACAACACAGAAGCCATAAGCCATATGAAAAGCTAAAGTTTAATATATTCAATTAGATTCCTGGTTTTCATGCAGGCAGTCTGGGTTTGATTCCTGATTTGGGGACAGTTGCTGTTTGTTCACTTGTTAGCACTGTTGTCTCACAATAACAAATTGCCTGATTGATCCTCACTAGGGCCAACCTTGCTCTTTCTTACTTTCCCTATTGTTCTTATTTGTCTTACCTGTGACGTTGATGGGGATAATGTAGGAGGAGATGGAGTGAGAATCGCCAGTCGACTTCTGATTTGATGGTGGGAGGTTTTCCTTGGACCAGTTTGTCTGTTTGTCCTGGGTCGAGGGGGCAATGGGGGCTGAGGCCTTGGCTCTGTGGCCTCCCAAGACCTCGCCACATTCGCCTTCCCCTGTCGAGACACTCTGGAGGGAGCAAACAAACGGCAGCCACATTATATACATGGTTGGTGCTGATACAGTTCTACAGCTTTAATACATGTCAGTTACTTAGTTGGACAGACTAAAGGGAATTATTTATAATGTTGATGTGTAGCGTGAAGTAGACACTATTTACAATTTCTCTAGCATCTGAAGTTATGTTTTTGAATTGATTTGATTAGAGGGTAAACAGAAAGTTATAATAGCACAAATGCTTGATACCTTTCTATTCCATGGAATGAAGATGCAACCTTCAATAGGGTGAAGTGAGTAAAAGCACTCAAACTATTAGCACAAAATAAAGAAAAGACAAAAGAAAAACAAAAAACAGGCAACATGACATGAGTAATCCAAAAGATTAAATCATTTCAAATAAAGACATTAAAAGAAAGTTAAAAGGTGAAGGATGAATGAGACAGACAATGTATACATTTTAAAAATGTTCCAGTTTCCTCTCTCCAACAGTCTTAAAAAATCCATTCTGTTAAAATCATGTTCACCTTGTCTTTCAATAACTACGAACTACAAAAAGTCTGTTACAGTTGATAGTTCGCCATTCAAGCATCATTCTTACCTTTCTTTGGATCGTTTTTGTATCTGCCTCTCTCCCTGGCCTCTCCTGTGGCAGCAGGAAAACACACACACACACACACACACACACACACACACACACACACACACACACACACACACACACACACACACACACATACATACAAACAAACAAACAATTATTGCTGAGTGTGCAAGTAAAGTCCTTCACTAATGAAATTACAGATGTGTCAGTGAATGTTCTTACTTTTCTCTGTATGATCTGGATCTCTGTTTCTCTCACGGCTCTCTCCTTTAAGAAAGGAATGTAAAGTTAGCGTGATAAAAGAATGCCTAAACAACCCCATAATAAAAGAGAAATCAAATGTAGTGCTGTAGTAATGTTACATGAAACCTCAGACAGACAGGCAGTGACTGTACACACAGCACCGGTGCATATAACACAAATCTTACAGCAGGCGTCAACATGTTAGACACAGACATGAACACACAGACAACTTTGTGTTTTACCTTTCTGGGCTGATGGTCTACCTCTCGCTCCCTCTCTGCTCTCTCTTGCTGCATGGCAACATCAGAATGAGATATTATGTCAGTTTGTTAGAACATATATTCAATAACAATCACAATAAGCACAAAAATATGAATAAGAACACTGTGTTTCTTTGATGTTCTACTTAATTAATGTCTTCCTTTCCCATACCTTACTCAACATGTACAAGAGAAAACTGTCCAGTTGTTCAATGGTTGAGATTTTTACAACTGTAGTGAGACTCATCTTGTACACATAATCCTGAATTTATTGTCCCATTGGCATATTGTTTTATAACAAATCTCTTAATATGGAAGCTGCCATTTAAAGCAACCCCCCCCCACCGCTTGGTTGATTGTGAGATGCGCCATCCTTACCGCTCGTGCCAGGCGACTCCTCTGTTGCCGGCGGATGCTGTGTGGCGAGGGAAAGGTGGGCATAGGGGGAGCCACTGAGATAGAGATGGTCACCTTGTTTCTCTCCCGACTCGTGGAGCGGTGGTGCTGTTGTTCGTCTTTGAACCCCAAACACACACACACACACACACACACACACACACACACACACACACACACACACACACACACACACACACACACACACACACACACACACACACACACACATCAAAACGTGTAATCCGTTTTACACAACAAAATGCAGCTGACCAAATCAGCCTCTCTCTCTCACCTCGGTGCAGGGCTCTGAGACTGAGCTGAGCGCTTCTGTGCAGCTCCTCCAGACATGGTGGTCGGGTACAAGGATGGAACACATTGTGTTGCTGGTGCCATGGAGCCTGATAGTGAAGCGACAGTTTGCTCTCTATATCCAGGTTTGAAACAGCTAATATGAGAGAGGAGAGAGAGACAGAGGATGTTCAAAGGAATCTCTATGACTCTGAGATAAATAATTAAAAAAAAATCACAACTGGTCTGCACACAAACAAAGTTGGTTCTGTGTTCCGTTTTTTATGCAGTTTTTTTAACTTTTGTGTGATTCTAGCCAATCAAAAGAACATAAGAACTGAAGAATATCTTTTAACCTCATAGACCCATGGCCGTACGACGACCCAGCAGGCCAAGGGGCAAATAATGAGCTGAGGTCCAGAGCTGAAGCCCCCATTCTTCCTTAATGTTCATTTAGTGAATTATGGTCCAATGTAGAGTAAGGTAAGGTAAAGCAGGGTATGTTTTAGGATGTGGCTACATTGTCATTGACAGGTCGCTACCACAGTGTTGTCCGGTGTGGGAGTTGTCTGTGTTTTTGTCTTAGAACTTTAACCCTTTCACAGTGTGGTGACCTAAACATGTCTTGTTCAGCTTTCGGTTGTATTTAGCTCCACCTTGTTGTGTCACATGTGGTTGCAAAAACCAAGATGGCGACGGCCAAAATGCCAACTATGAGGATTTAAAACTGACGTCACAGTTTCTACGTCCATTTCTAATTATCCGTCTACGGTTTCCAGGTAGGCTAAATGCCAATTTAGTTTGATTAAACACATATATTTATAGAACATTATTACCTTCGATCAAAGGTCTTAGAACTACATTTTAACATAGGACCAATCTACATGACAGGGGAGTGGTGCGCATTCTCAAACAAAACAATTCATTAAATTAACCTTTTGTATGTCACAAACCATTGATACATTTTTAATTTGAGGTTTCTGGTGCTGCTGGGTGTCTTGGGTTGCAGTTACCATGTTGGTAATCCAGCCTTGTTTATGTCTCAATCTTAACCCAATTCTTGAAATATTATTCTAGTAGTTCCAGAAAGAAAATATCCAAAATGTCATCGTTGTTTTAAGACATGGTTGTTAAAACAGGACATTGTCATGTCTTTCATCATCATGTCTGTTCCACCAGCATCGTAAAGAAAACTGCAATGAACTGAGATCCAGGCCAGGCTTTACAATTTACCAGCTACAGCCAGAGAGGCCTCACACTAAAGCCAGACAACACAATACGCTAAACAGAGAAAAATAAGGACAATGACGTTATAAGTTGATACACAAAAAAGTCTTCAAAAAGTCTGATGTGAGGCACATAACAATACTCTTTCGACATTGTACATTTAAACATGAGACTAGGCTGAGGCACGCCAGCAGGTGGCAGCTAAACACGCCTCACCACTGCAACGCTGCATACACCAGCACACCACCGCACATTGCTCACAGTCCTCTATGTTTATTGCCACCACACAATATATTTATCAGAAAACACGACAAACCCTACTATCGTGAATGATGTAGACCTGAGAATCTCTCACTTTCCTTACAAAGATGAAAACGGTTGATTTACAGATGAGGAGAGCAAGAGAGAAGGACTGTGATTATCCATCTCTCTTATCTGCTCTCAGAGCCCCTTTAGCTTTTATTATGAAATCTATTTCCCCTCTTTTAACTCTGAATTCAAAATGCGACTGTGCCCTTGAAAGCCACACTGTACATCAGTAGCCAGGCAACCCTTCATTGCTCATCAAGGCTCGTATTTGCCTGCAATTAAATCAGCGAGCTCACATCAGCAGCATCTGGCCGATTTAAACTACAAGGTTAGAGAAGCACAGGAGACTAGCTTGTTCACACTAGATAAACAATTACGCAGCATTCTGCCCCAAAGACGGTCACATCCAGACAAAGTATTCATCTTGTTATGCACATCACACTTTGTGTTTTCAATGATCATGAAGACGATGTTTATATAATGCAACTAAAAGACTCCAAAGACTCCGCAGCTGCACAAACACACGTTTCAAATGAAGTTGTTTGCATTGTAGTAGAGGAATAACAGTCACAGAAATTGAAAGGCAAATTGAAATATTTTTGAGATTATAGCCTTTGTCACTTTGGGCATTTTTTAGGTTTGCTCACTGTAAAGGTGAAATTCTGGGACGCTTAATGCAATTCCAGGATATCCTTAGTTGCATAGAGCTGGTGCTCATTAAACTGACGGATCTGCAAGATCTGCAGAAAACCTGCCTCAATACCTGGTTGTGAGTGGTAGTTACCATGGATAGAGTCAAACAAAGAGGGCCAGAGAAGCAGAATATTGTAACCAAAGGTGTTTCTCTGCAGAAGGTGCTGACCTAGTTGTTGTGACACAGTTGAATTAGTGGATTTGTTACTGTAGCTTTTCTGCCTGCCAGCCCACTTGTTCCCCTCATCTTTCTTCTCACCGTCCCTTCCTTCTCTTCCTCTCTTATACTCTTGCTCTCTTGCTGCTGCTATGAAGGCGTCTCCTCATCATTACAGTAAAGCTGTAGTGCTAAAACTGCATTACTCAGCTAAATGTTCCCTCTTACTTTGTTGTGTATCAAAAAAAGAAAAGATGTTCACAAGGAAGATTTTTTTTTTACTTAAAGATCTATTCTAGACATGTTTGAGAAAACCTCTGCTTTGAATCATAATTTGTGTCAAATATGTTTTTTCCACAATAATAAGGTCACCTTAATCTACTCCTGCTGCATAGAGAAATCCAGCATATATGAAGATGCAAATGTTGTTAATATACTTCAAAGGAAGATCCATTCTCAATATATTTGCTGTGGGTCTCATGTTTCCACATCGCACTTACTTAAGTCACATACTGCAACACAGTTGGCTCCAAGATAGTTGTGAAGTTACAAAATCCCGCCTGTATGTAGCTGACTTCTATTCAGATTTAAGGTGAGCACGGTGAAATGTTCCCCCTTCAGGAACATTCATGTGAAAACAGCCTTCTAGTGGCAAACTCTGCACATCCTGCACGGTGAGGCTCAAACATCCAAGTGTAGTGACATTGAGCAGAGAAGAATAAATCGCTAACAAAACATCAGCAAAGTACTGTGACATCAAGCTTCACAGTCCATTGCCGCAGCAACAACTTCACTAAACATGTAAATAGAATCAGAGTTTCCCTCTTGACCACTTGGTCCAGTACCTCGACAAACTTCCCTCTGGCGGCAACTCGCGGATCCCTAAAGAGACTCAGCAAAAGATGAACAACAAACTGCTGGAGAAGAGAATCCACCAGGAATGCAAACCAAAATCAAAATGTTTGCATTTGGCGTATTGTAGCGTTTCACCTCTCTTCCCTACCTGCATTGTCCCGCCTCGCTCTTGCTGTCCCGCACCTCTTCCTCCTCATGTGCGATCGATTGTAACGGAGCTTATGCTGGGAGTTACCCATCGCTATCATCCAGGACCAGACATGGCTGAGCACACGTACAAACTCCTCTAACGCGCACTCTGTCTGCCATGCTCTCTTTCTGTCTTTTACCCATCATCCCTCTCACTGTATCCCACCATCTCTGCTTCCCCTCATCCTGAAATCTGCAGGTGCAGTGTCAGCAGCTTGCAGTGTCATCATCAGGACTTGCATGCCAACAGCATCAAGAGACGGGAGGAGAGGAGGTACAGTAAAAAAATGAATAAAATGCATGCGATAAAGAAACGCAATGCAAATCAGAGTAATGCAGCAATTCACAGGAGGCAAGCGCTCTAACCGAAGAAATGCTAATGCTGGTCAAGGTCCGTGTGAACTTCGATGCAATTTGAATGAAAAAATGTTTGAGGAGAAAAGCTCTAATCAACATGAGTGTTTAGCTTTACATGGCAACACTAGGAATGATAAACCTCTGTCTCCATCTTTAGCAAATCAAAACACAAGTGCTGAACAATATGAATGAGAGGAGAGACGGTGAGAAACGCAGGGATGGATGGATGAGGAAATGAATGAATCTATGATATGTTGCAGTGGCCCCTGTGTCAAAGTTTAAAGGCCGATACTTGAGGTGTCTAAAGGCGCCAGTGTGCTGCAGACACATTGGAGGGCAGCGTTCGACCATTTATATAACTTTCAAAAAACAAATCCAACATTCATGCCCACTTCACTCCGTGATCGACCTGTTTGAACTTCTTCGCTCAACTATTCCCGTCACTTTTTCTGTTTGCAAACATGTGCAACACACAGTGTTTTTCCAGGAGAGACTATCGCTGTTTTCCCCATATTTGAACTATTTCCATGTCTTGCTTCCCTCTGAGATAGTTGGCTTTTCTCTCCGCCTCCGAGTGTGATCATTTGGAACAGCTAAAGACACTTTTGCTACCTGTCAATGCCCATTGTTACAGCAGACTGTACGTGGGGTGAATTGTCAAATAACCAGTTTAAATTATATTCAGGCTTAAATGTAGGCACAATTGAGCTATGGGTGTTGTCACTGAGACTACGCCATATTTGATACAGTCTATGGGCATACCCCGAGTAGAAGGGCAGGAAGGTGCTTTCAAACTGTCAATGAGTCACGCTACTCAGCCTGCCTTTGCAAGAGAAAAGCATCAAACCAGGCCAGGCGCCCAAAACTGGCCCTAGTGCTGCTAATGCTAAAAGAAGCTCATTCTTAGCCTGATTGTCATTCACTAAGAGGGGCTGGTGCATGTGATTTGGACACCTGGTAATGTCCCTCCCTCAGCGTGGCAGGAGCCCAATGCATAACCAACTAGCAGTGGGAGTGGGAGTGCTTGGGGATGCCCCAAAGGGGCTTCGATATAAAAGCATGTATAGGCTGCTCTGCTCGCTCTTGACTTGTTAGTAGAGGGACAGATTGACAGATGGATTCAACAACAGACGGATGGAAACTGCCCGCCTACAGCGATTAGACGGCATAGAGCTGATCTTATTTGCAACAAAGGGGCTTCATATGCACTGCAAAGTCAAGAGAGGGCCCAAATGCATGTGGTGTGTCTGAGGAGATCCATCTCAACTGGCAACTGTCAATGTCAACGCAAAGGTTTTAAAGTGGATGGATGGATGGATGGATGGATGGATGTACAGTTGGTGAGTTATTGGCCATAATGTAAAAGTGTATTTTATGGCACCACTTCGGCCTCATCTGGCTAATGGGTCTAATTTTGTATTACCCGAGTAGTGAATGAGTTATTATCTGGGAGCCTTGGCTGATGTGGGCTTTTATGCTTTCTGAGATCCACAAACATTTAGGGAAGAAGAGGAGATGGAAGAAGGAGACAGAGAACGTAAAATAAAGTAATGGTGTGAGGTTCAGTTGCTCAGCTCTGGCTCTTTTTGTTATGCACAGAGGATACACTGTAGTGTAAAACAGCACACTATAAAAAAAAAAACACCACCAGGCACAGTCATCCATGACATTTGCAATGAGAACACAGACTCTCCACATGTCACTGCTTTAATATTGCTCTTTCTCTTTCTGGCACAGCTATATGATTTTGTGTCCCTCTCTCTCTCTCTCTCTCTCTCGCTCTCTCTCTCTCTGGTCCAGATGTGAGTGAATGTAAGTCATTAGCGGAGAATGTATTAGGGTGTATCTGGGTCAGGCAGCACACTCCCTATGGCAGTAGCTGCAGAATCTTGTCATAGTAGACAGCTGTTATATAAGAAACACTAGCTGGCCAGTTCTGCAGAGGAAAAACTGTGCACTGTTAGTCGGCCTGCAAACGGCTCAGCACCTCCTCATCTCATCAACTGTAGTATTACATTGATGTCAGCATTTGGTTTCAGCCACAGTGGTCAAATTGTTTTAAACACTTTTTGGGAATACGTTTAATAACATGAACTCCCCCTGGCTGCGCACACATAGTGGAATATAACAGAACACACAATCAAAGCTTAACATCTTTGATTTAACGCGCAGTTTGCCGCTTAACGAGACAATCTTATTTCATGTACAGTATGCTCTGTATCACTGTTGTTTTTCATTGAAGCTATATTTAACATGCAGATAATCGACCAATAAAATGGCACAAAATACTGATAAAAGCCCATCAGAAAAGTCCAAAATCCAAATCCTGTGAAGAAAACAGGGAAATATTCTCTGTACATTTTTGTTTTGTTGTTATGGAAAAATTTGTTGGTTAAAAAATAAGATTGTTGCAGATTAATTTTCAGTCTGTTCTTTTCTCAACATATCCATTAATTGACAAATTATGTAGCCTCCCGTCAAATGAAAATATTCTCGATAACTTGTACAAAATGGTCTATACTTCGGCCTGACATAGTTGATATCTTTGAAACCTTTGGGATTCGGGTGTACACTTTTCTTCACCTGACTTAACAGTGATTCATTAGCTAAAATAGCATAGCATAGACTGTTGTGATTAAGTTTATCCCAATGTAACAGAGACCGAATGATAATGTTTTTTCCTGACAGTTAGCTTATAACAGTGTCACTAAAGTCACATTCCTGTCTTAATTAAAAGAAAACAAATAATGTCAGGAACTAAACAGGTGATGACAGCTTTAAGGAACACACTGATGCTGCAGACTTCAGTTGACAGTACCTTTGGATCGCTCAGGGACGCAGCCCAGACCGAGACAAGCCAAAGCCATGGTCAGCAGCTGTCCACTCTCTCCTTCTTATCCTCTTCTTGGTCTTTCTGTGTCGCTCCTCCCTTTGTCCTACAGACTCCTTGACGACATATATCTCCGAATAACGCCACCTTATTTACCCCCCCGCAGACCTCTCTGAAACATTCCTGTGCAAGTCCAACATCCAGACTAGCAACATCTGCAGACACAGACCCCCCCCCCCCCCCCCCCCTCCACCTCCTCACCCACCCACCTGCTGTCCCTGCTCTCTCTCCTCTCTCCAGCGGACCCAACACGCCACTGTAAAGAAATACCTCTTTGTCCGTGTGTCACATGTGGAACATTTCACTTTGGCCTCGCCGACAGCCGCATCGCACTCGCAAGGAGCGATGCGCCCACGTTTAATCACAAACTCAAAACACTTCTCTGCCCCGTCTCTGTTGTGTCTCTGCGGGTCACCCCCGTCCGTCGGTGTCAGATGGTAGGATCCTGCCCGGGCATGGCCCGGGCCTGACAGTAATCTCTTTATTCTAGTATTAATGTATTAATCCACCACATGCTGGGGAAATGTATCACGTGTCCAATCTTTCTATTGCTGCCACCATAGAGTGATGAACTAAGAGAGAGCGAGAGAGTGTGTGTGTGTGTGTGTGTGAGAGAGAGAACACTTTATTTGGTGTTGGTATAAAAGCATTTATTTCTACAGTGAAATAATAGATGAACGTTAAAACAATGACATTGGACAAAAATCTGGAAGCAAATGATTCTCAATATCTTTCACTGTCCTCCTCTAGGAAACGTTGTCTTCGTCAACATCCCCACGCGCTTGACACACACACGCAGAGCAGAGAGAGTGTACGAGCACCCTGCCCGGTAATCTGCTGTAATCTGGAGCTCTGGCAGTTTACTGATTTTGGAGTAGAGCTGGCGGAGCAGGCAGTCTGCTCGAAGAGCTTTCAGCCTCCCGCCGCGGCCGGGAACGATAAAGACCCACCGTAAAATATCTGCACACACACACACACACATATTCGAATCCACCACGTGGTCTGCACACGCTTCACCGCAGTGGTCAGCGTCAGCGCAAGCGGTGGCGTATTAAATGGAATATTAAATGGAATATTAAATGTACGGCCGTTCCTTGTGGCTTTCCTCGGTTATTTGCTGCAGTTTCTCTAAACAGGACTGCCGGGAGGCCTTTAATCGGTTGTGGTCCCCGGGGTTGTTTGTCAGCCGCGGTATTGAGTGATGTATGAAACATCAGGTGCCGGGTCACAGACCTTTCAGCTGCATATGAGCCGCATCGTATAGCCTCTTGGATAATGGCTTGTCCTGCCTGGGGAGTTTTAGGCCAAAGCACTTAATCACTATCATCTTAAATCACTTAAAACACACTTTTACACACTTGTTTTATGTAGGAATATTGCTCAATTCTTTAATAGATCTGTATAGAATACAATTCCCTTCCCTCTGTTTCTCTCTTTATTTATTTTTGTCTGTGTCCTGCTTTCACACATAATGAATAAATCATGCTACCCCCATTCCTTTTTCCCCATCCCTCTTTCCCCAGCTGCACACCTGCACCATTGTTCAGCCGGCCTCCCCATTCTCTCCGTCCTGCCCCTCTGACCTGCACAACATTCATGTTGACCGTGTGCACATTTCTGTAAGGGTTTGAGGCCTTTCTGTAACGGCTAGCAGGGGTGAGTCACAGTGTCTGACAATGAATCTAAAAGTCTTATTTATATCGCCCGCCACGTCACAGTTTGCGCGACGAGCCAGAGGAAATATCAACAATGTAACAGCAGGTTAAACGTTCAAGGGATTACTCCCTGGCTCTACACACGCTGTTCCCCCAGTGTTAACAGACTCCACTGATAGCGTTCCTGTGCTGCCCCTTTGTGGCACAGCATGAACACTACACCGATGCTTTATGCACGTGTAGACTGAGAGTGATCGGTGGATTTGTCAGTGCTGCCATATGTTTATCACATAACAAAACCAACCAACCAAAGTGTGCATACTGTAGGAAACATCTTAATAAAGAAAATAGGTCACTATACTGTAAAGCATTTGCTTTATGTATAGACAATATTTTTGGAAATGTGCTTGTTGAATGGATATTCCTTCTCTTCATGTCATGTACGTTTTTAAAGTTCGAAACATTGTGTTTCATTTGTTTAACTTTGGAGTGAGACAACTTCCCCCCCTGCTTATATAATGAACAATCAGGTTTAACAAAGCGAAGTGGTGAAGACAGTTCTACGAGTGATGCGCAGAGACACTCCCATTGCGATCAGTGCTATTTGTATTACTTTGTCATTGTTAAACTAAGCTAATTAACTCCTGGCTCCATACTTAAATAAATACTTTGTTATTTTGGGAGAAAGGCTTACAGTTGGAGTTGTCTGTGTTTCTGCAAAACACGGATACGTTCAAGGTCGACCTTTTTTGAGCCAAAAATATTGGCTACATATTAACTACTTGGTTAAGGTTTAAAAAAAACATATCAGGGTTTGTGTTAAAATAACATAACAGCGACATGTAACAACTGTAACTGGCGTAAAATAAACAACAGTTATTAACAATGTGTTGTATTGTCAAGTAATGAGTTTATCAATGTTACGAAACAAGCCTTAAGTCAACGTGGACTTTTGATTACAGGATAGAACAGCTGCGTCCTGGGTGAAAGTCCTGTGTTTGTTTGACTCCCCACCAGCCCGTAGATCACTTTCTTGCTTGTTTTACTCATTATTATAATGACACTGTGTAACTTTCAACAATTGTTGCTTGATAGACTATGTCACTTTGCTCTGGCGTTAACATTCAACGCATATGTTTTTCCTGGTGACTGGCCGATCTGTCCACAGGTACTGCACCTGGTCAACAAACATCCACATAAGTGACCCCACAACTGGTCATTATCATTGTGTTGTAAACAAGATATAGAATTTAATAGTGAGCTTTAAAGTTATTCAACATTAAACTGGACAGAGCCATATGACTGCAGCTTCATATTTACAGATCTTAGATCGGTATAAATCTTCTCTCTACAAGATAGTGTATAAGCCCAAAATGTCAAATGAATCCTTCAGCACACACACGAGAGAGCGTTGTTGAAAGCCAATATGTGTATTTACCAATAAGTGGAAGTAGCAATAATGAAATTACAAAGGAATGAAATAAATACTATGAACTGTTACCCAGCATGTATAAATTCTGTTAACTATCCTCAGTAAATAATTGTGTTTTTTTCTGTTGGCTCGGTTGCACACGTAGTGAGGTTTATTAACTCAATATACGCATAGACAATTTGACAAAAGGCTAAATATTTTGGAGCTGTTTGGGAGAGAGGAGTTAAAAACCTACATATTTTGCACTCAATGTGAGGCACAAAAACATCAGAACAGTGGAGAAAAGCAGCAGCAGGAGATCAATGTTTTATCATCTCATGTGGTTGTAGGGCCTCCTCTCCTTGCTCAAACCTTTTGTGAGGCTTCTGGATTTCTCCAATCCTCATCAATATTGCAGTGTTGTTCCTAAAGAGGCAGTAATGAGGGAAGGAAATATGGAGGGAATAATAGAGTAGTGCATACTACAGGAAAAATGTTAGTATTCTGTTCTGATTGGCCGACTGTAATTCCTGTCTTTTGTCTCAACAGTGTTTTAGTTTAAATACTCAGACACACACACACACACACACACAAACACACACGGTGTTCAAAATGCCATACTAACGTACTGCATACTACATACTCAGTCTGTGAGTTGGGCTTTTTGCGAGTTAATTATTCATTATTATTATTATTTAATAATGAATCATATAATTATAATAACATTGTCATTTTAGCTTTTTGTTTTATCGGTCTGAGCTAGTGTTGAATGAAATTTGTGTCACAAATCTAAAACAACATTGCCTCTTCCACCCAATTTCATATTTTCCAGTATTATTTTCAAATTAAGATTATTAAACATTCTAGATATATTTTTTCGACAGTATATTATGTGAGCTCTCGCGTTTCTCCTCTTGACGTCACTTGCCATCATTCCTAATTTTTTTATCCAACGGTTAATAATTAAAACCGGATGTGCATGTCCAGTGTAAGCGCACGTCTCATACTCATACGAAATTCACATCAAAAACACATCAATTCCCTCAATGTGACGAACACAAGCAGTAGTTTATTTTGAGTCATTCCAACAGCCTGCTGACATAAATTAATCAGCAGCTGAAAATAGTCCATACAAAATATGCACTATTTATGCACTATTTATTATTATAACAACTACAGTGCCCACCTGTTTTAGGGACAGACTGAGTGTTACAAAAAAAAAAAATTAAATTATATGTGTGAGTCATTTTTAAATATTTAAGTCTTCAGTAGGAATGAATGGGCTCAGGCTTCACAGTGTTGAGAAACAAACTAATATAAGGCTCGGCCTAGACGATATCAGCCTGATAACAGCCAACCAATAGGGCATCGGGATCGGAAACGGGCGTCGTTTTATCGCCTGTAGTGTGCCATCGTTGACGAAGTAATGACGCAGCACCTGGGACGCCACGTGACGTCTCGACAAAGGAAAGGCAAGGCCTGTCTGACACGGTGACCATTTCAACAGACATAAACATTCTGTATTGTTGTTTTTGGTCTTTGCTTTCAATAAGAAAAACACATTATAATGCCACAAACAGCGTAGCTCTCAACATAAAGCAGTCTGTAACACTTTCATTTACAGCACTACAGGAGGCGTCTTGTTTTCATCTCATCACATAACATCTGATATCATCTCTATAGACCAGCGGCAGCAGGGCGGGAATAAACTCCACTATCATGCCAACGATGATAATGGTAGTGTGCGTGTGTGTGCGTGTGTGTGTGTTTTCATATTGTTCTCTGTGTGCGTGTGCTTGTCAAACAGGCTTCAGCCAGCATTATTGTGTGTGTGTGTGTGTGTGTGTGTGTGTGTGTGTGTCTGCGTGTTTGTGAATGCTTCAGCCATGTTGGTGGAATGGCACGAGACAAGCCATCGCCCATGTTATTTTTAACTGCGTGTCTCCATGGTAACCGGCGCATATGCAGGGATGGGGAGATCTCCTGCTGTGCGTGTGTTGAGGAAGACTCCTACCACTGGTCATAGTGTGAATGTGTGTGTGTGAGTATTCAGGTACATGCGAATCTGTGTGTGCGTGTTCGTCTATTGATTATTAATCCACTCTTTCAAATTAAAAGAGTTGTTACACTAGTATGTGGCGGTTGTGTGTGTAGACATGTCACATCTCAGAGAGAGAGAGAGAGAGAGAGAGAGAGAGAGAGAGAGAGAGAGTTTTAAATATATATATATATAGACAGAAAAGGGAAGGGAGGGGAAAGGGCTTCTGAGGCAACTGAGGAAACACCAGCACACTGTACCTGACGAGAGGAAGCGGTCTGCTGCTGCTACCTCAACCTGAAATTGGCTGCAAGTTCACTAAAAACACAGCACCCACCAAATGTCACCTGCCTTGTCTGCTAGAAACAGGGGCGGTGGGAATTAGCTATCATTTTATAAACTAATCTTACTTTCCTTAAAATATCACACCGTTTCACCGAACCCACCGTTTAAGAACTTCTAGCCGTGGTGACGCAATAATGTAATTTGTAGCGACTGGTAGATAATTCTCACTCTGGGAATAAAAACATAGACTGGATGCAGTTCTTTTGGTCTTTCGTGCCCGACATCATCGATACCGACTCTTCATTATGTATAATTGATAGATCAGTGAGTCTGCAGTGACTAAGACGTATGCTCTGTTGTCAGGTTGTGGGGGAGGTTTATGTTGGGTGAGGACATTCTTCTATAGCTTTAGAAACCATCCAACAGTTATCAACTGAGTGAACGAAGTCGTTTCTATGGAAACAACTTAAAGATTAAAGCTGTGAAGAGCGAGAGAGCCCCGCCAGAGTGATTCCCATAATGCCTTGTGCCAGGGGATCTCAGGGAGAGAGATAGAGAAAAGAAAGACCGACAGAGTGGGATACAGAGGCAGAAGAGGGAGGGTGTGTGTGTGTGTGTGTCAGCTCTAAAGGTGCCGTGCTACAAATCCCCACTCTATTGTGACAGCTCACTTGACCAAAGACACCAAACTCAGCATCTAGGCACAAATGCTCAAATATAGGACTATGTGTGTGCGCACACACACACACACACACAGACCCACACACCTGTTTTTGCCACTTAGGGGGACATCACAGTGGCTTACGTCCATTCCCTGGACACTTATCCCTGAACATGACATGCCTACATTTAGTCTAACTAAAAGTCTAACCTTAACTTGAGTCAAGACTTAGTCCACAGCCATGAATGCTCACATGCTCACAATGACAATGCTAACATGCTGATGATGGGCAGGAACAATGTTTAGCACGTATCGTGCTAGCATGCTTATATTATCTAATCAGCACCTGAGACAGTTCAGAAGGAAGATGGGCCCACTGAGAGTCTGTAGCCACTGCCTTGCCCTTTTAGGAGACTGGTGGCATTAACTCCAATGGGAGAAGTAAATTCGAACACAGTTTATGATCAATTTTTTCAATCGAAGTAAATATTGGACCCATTTTCCAGGAGCCTAATAGTTCTGACTCTAAAATGGCTATTTTTTTAACACACAAATTAGGAGAAAATTAACTTCTCGGTCTCAGCAACACACGTTCTCGAGCAACTATTCACAAACGGCCTAGCTTACTAATTTTCATAATGCTTAATATGGTTGTTAGCCATGCATATATGTAATGCTAGCAAAAGAAAATATAAATACATTATCCCAATATAACCCAGTCTGCTTTCATTTATCCACATGCTGTTCACAATGGAGGGATGTGAACTCGCCATGACCACGCCCACTTCAGAGACAGGAAGTGTTTACCACTTAAAAACATCGGTGGAGCTGGTAATGCCTCATCTTTGTTATAGAGCATCAAGTATTTAGCCATAAAACAAAGTATTTGAGGGATTCAAAAAATGTATCTGATGATGGAGCACTAGATAAAAAAAGTGAAGTTAAAACAGTTCACCCTGAGAGGGACAAGAATGTGCGTACCAAATGTCATGCATGGCATCCCGTACAAAAATTGTTGAGACATTTCACCCAAAAGCACAAATATGAACTTCAGGGTAGCACAAGTGATTACAGCAATCCATCCATCCATCCATCCATCCATCCATCCATCCATCCATCCATCCATCCATCCATACATCCATCCATCCACTAGTTGAGATATTTCAGTCAGGACCAAAGTGGTGGACCAACCCACCGACCTACAGGCTGACATTTGCATCCTGAGAGCCATCCTGAGTGCTTCTTGCATGGCTAAACACAAGTCTTCACCAGCTTTTTGTCCACAAACGGATGGTGACAAAACATTCTGTACCAGGCCGTGTTAAACATTTTGTCCCCAACATGTGAGTAACAAAAGATCACACACACGCCTTCATAAGTGTGACTAATTGCATCCTGTACCTCACTCTTCATCTCTTTTCTCTCTCCATCCAAACATTTATTTGCATCTTTTCTTCTTTTAGATCTAATGTATATGCCTCCTCCCCATGTCCTCCTCCTTACTCTCTCTCTCTCCCTCTCTCCCCTCCCCCTCCCCCTGGGTGATGCCAGTGCTGTTGTCAGGCTGGAGCTGAAAGCAGCCAATCGCGTGGCTCTGTGCTGAGGAGCTCTGGGGTGATGTTAGGCAGTTTCATGCTCATACGATGAGCTTTGCCAAATGTAGGTCATGCTTCTCCTCTCTCTCTCGCTCTCTCTCTCTCTCTCACACACACACTCTCTCTCTCTCTCTCACACTTTTACAGACACACACACACACGTGTAAAGAAACCTCTTCACCCCTTCACAGAAACACATGCGCACAGAAAACAGATAAGGAAGTGTGTGTTTTTTTGTCGCATAAGCACAGACACACAAAGGTGTGTTCATACAAACACACAGAATTCATCCCTCCACACACACTGGGTCTCACGCAGGGCGGGGTGACACCACCCTCAACTGTTTGGTAACAACTGGTGGATATGTTCCCCGCAGGACTGACGGCCCATTCTTCCTCTACAGCCAATATTTCCACTGATGATAAAAAAAATTGATAACAGAATAAAATCACAGTATGAAACAAAAACAACAAAAAAACTAGTCCTGTCTTCTCCTGAACTCTCGTTGAACTGCTTCTGTCTGTGCTGCAGTATAACACAAGCAGGATTATGATGTGAACAGCAGCCATATAGGAGCCAGCAGATTATACATAGACATCAGAGTCTTGAACCGATGAATGTATGCTTTATTAGAGAAATGTATGTATTTATACTAAGTACTGGTACATGAATGAGTCCAAATATCGAGACGGCGACCCCACCCACCTGAGATTTATTTAAACCAACTAAATTGTAACGTTTTCAAAAAATTACACATTTTCATGTTTTATCTATTCATACAACTGCTCCATTATAATCAATGGAATTGTTATCATCCACTATTATGGTCTGCTGTCAAGTCCATTCTAAAAATTATATGAAAATCCAACATTTGTTTAAAGATAAACTTAATGTCATTATCAAATTTCAAATTTCTAGAAATAATATTAACCTCGACGTCTTCGATGGCCACATACTTTTGGGGCTGATTTTAGCCGTCAGGGCATCACTGCTTAGCTCCAGTTAAGGGAAATCTTAATGCTTCTGCGTACAATGATAGTTTGTCATCTGAAAAGTGTGAAAACAACCTAAATAGTTTAACCATACTACAACTTGGTGGCCTAGTGCTGAAGTCGCCCTCCTATGTCATGTTACACCCTCTTTCTTCCTGTGTTATCTGTCCTTCACATCCTCTCGATGTGTTTAATGTCGTAAACGGTTACAAATAACATACACAAACAGGAGTACACATTGCACCGTGTTGCGGTACCAATTCAAATCACCAAATAAAATAATACCAAATAAATGATTTTATGTTGATATATTTATCAAAAAGGTTCATAAAGTTCAACATTCATCCCGGTTTTTGAACTCTCTGGTTTGCCGTCTCCTAGCTTCGCTCTTTATGGCTCATGTTATCTGATACAGTTATCTACACAGGCATTTGCATAATTCTCTTCGAGCCAGAGATCTGATTTCAGTCTTTCAAGTGTTTGAGATATAACTTGTGTGAGAGTGGCTGGGCCACATCTGGGATGATTAGAGCAACTGGGAGCAGCCCTTGACCATTTGCCTGAGTGGAAAAGCTATTTTCAAGTCTCGAGCATATCATTCTACTTATGTAATATCTAAATTAATCCAATTGGATGTTGACAGTATGAAACATTAACATACACATCACATCTTCATCCTACCCGGCTCACATTCACTCTCCTATAACTCTCCTATAACTGATGCTATTGCAGCAACTACACTGACCTCTTTAAGGAGCTGCCATTGTTTTAAACAAACAGTCGCCTCTCCGTATACTCGAAAGTGACGTGTAGCATGTGTGATACTATGATTCTGGCAGAAATATGGCAGCTATGACTGATATATCACACAATTAGATTGATAGAACTGATGAATCAAAGTGTAAGAAGCAATTTCCTGTTGTAGCTGGTTGAGATGGAGCTAAGTTTTAACTCCAGTGATTTCCAACCCCGGGGTCGGGCCCCTTCTAAGGGTCACACGATACATCTGACGGGTTGAGAGATGGAGATCTAAGGTGCAATGTAATGTAATTCAGAGCAATGAGCAATGTGTAGTTCAGAGCATTAATATATTGCGGTTACAGCTGAAAAGGTTTTCGCGTCGTGGAGGCGTAACACTCACCCTCTGGCTCCAGGTAAACACCGTTAGCTCTGTCAGCACGTTTGGTTAGTTTTTACTGTTAGCTACAAGCCGTCGGCTCAGGCACCGCCATCTTGAGAGGCAATCGGAATGCTCCCAATCTTGTATGATGCACCTTTAATGACTGTTGGAAGGAAGATGAAACAAAGATCTGCAATATTAATGTTTTCATTTTTTGGACTTTTCTGTACTCTTTCCTTTTTTTGTGAAATATTGGATAATTTAACCTCTTTGGGTGTTGAATAGATATTTAATTGAAACCATAAGAAGTTTAGAGGGGACATTTTTGGTGGAACTACTTGCAGTTAACTCTTAGAAGTTCATGTGACGAGGAGCCCAAACTAGACACCGACTTTGTGTAAAGGGTCACAAATCAAAAAGACTGGGATCCCCCAATCTTCAACAATATGTTTTATTTTATAAGTAACTATAGCAATCAAATAAATATAGTGGAGTAGAAGTATAAAGTAGTATAAAATAGTCCAAGCTAATGTAAGTACCTCAAATTTCTATTAAAGTAAAATATTTGATTAAATGTACCTGGTCACATCTAAAGAAATATCATCACAACATTAATGCAAATTGAGTCGCACCTCAACTAATTTGTCCATGCTTGATGTCTCCAGAGTATATTTATTTTTCGGACAATACTTGTGTGTATCGACATTTAACTCTCCTTCGTAGCTTACGTGGGGAACCTTTCCTCTTAAATTGCTTTGTTGTAGGATATGAATTAGCATTACACCATGAGCTGCTGACAAATACGCAGCCTCCCATGACACACACACACACACACACACACACACACACACACACACATACAAAGCTCCTCCTCAGAGAGAGAATCATTTCTACTTCCCTGGGTTGCCACTGCTAGGTTGACCTATTTTTGTCCAGACCTCTCTCTCTTTCTGTCTCCCTCTCTCGCTCACTCGCTCCAGCCCAATAATTCACCCTGCTTAATAATTCACTACAGCTTCATAAGCCTCTACTCAACTAAATGACAAGCTCAGGCAAACAACAACAGTTTTTACAGAGGCATTTTGCAAATCCACATAAATAGAATAATGCGTATATAATATAGGGTGTACTGTATGCAAGTTGGATATATACTGCATATACATACTGTATATATATACTGTATATGTATATATGGTATACAAGAGGAAGGGTCCAAGGATGTGAGATACTTGTACATTTAAGGAGTTGGCAGGTCATTTATAATCCCCACATGACATCCATCACTTTTTCGAGCGAGATGCGAACGCAGAAAGAAACGGAGACAATGGTGGTGGTGTTATTGTAAAACTGCAGATTATTTGCCAGTCTATGCACAGACTCACTCTGCCTGATGTGATTGGATGGCCGGATTGGGCAGGAACCAATAAGGGCACCAGGAGGAAGAGAGCAGGCACAGAGAGTACTCTCGCTGATGCTGGGCACACCCTGTAGCCCTCTGTGTGTGTGTGTGTGTGTGTGTGTGTGTGTGTGTGTGTGTGTGTGTGTGTGTGTGTACCAGTGCCTATAAAATGAATCTGCATGCTAAGTTTTTGATTATTTATATATTTTGTGCACATGTTTGAAAGACAAGACATTTCCTTTTCAACAGAACAGTCCAGCCTCCTGTATTTTATATCTACCCTGCCCCCTTTTTAAATCTCCTCCCAGGAGCTGATGCAGAACAAAGACAACAACCATAATATATTCTGTACCCATATTGTCATTGCATTATAAATAACACTCGTACCTCTGCAGTTTTTTTTTTTTTTTTTTGCATAAGCCCTTGTGTGCCCTGTGTGAATCTTTAAATGTGACGCTGTTATTTCTGAATTTCCTACTTGGTCTATTTTTAAGAGTTGCGAGCTGCAGCAGACGATTCAGGCTATGAGGGCTTTTGTGGGTATAGAGGAGCGAGGTTGGCCAAATGATCTAGTCTGAAAGGAATAATTCAATATTTCGGGGCATTTTTCTTTCTTGCTTAGATAAAAAAAGACTGGTAACACTCTCATATCTGACTTTTAAATGTGAAGCTGGAGCCGGCAGCCAGTGAGCTTAGCTTAGCATAAAGACTGGAAACGGGGGAAAAAGCTAGCCTGTCTTTGTCAAAAGTTACAAACTCTGCCAGCCTACAAGCTCACTAATTGACAACTCATCTTGAATTTGAATTATTTTAGGCAGTTCAAAGATTAGTCACTGACTATGTATTTTGTTCACTTTCTTCTAAGCTAAGCAATTGCATCGCCGTTCAAATTAACTTCAGTGTGTACAACAGTAAGTAAACGCATCACTGCTCATACCGCTGCGGCATGTCTTCAGTTCAGTATGTTCATGGCTCTGCTGCTGGTTCAAGCGTTCAGTTCAAAACTAGGCCCGTGAATTCACTGTTTATACCTTTGATAACTCAGTATGTGTGACAGCTTTAACACATTATGAGGTTTTTGCAGGCTTTTAACAAGGAAGTAACATTCTGTGGATCACTCTGCTGAAAGCTGATTCGGTTTGAAGAATCTGTGTTAAAGGTTTGTTGTGTTATTAAACAAACAAGATATAACGTGTTTAATAGTGAGCTTTAAAGGTTCTGCTGGTGGATTGTTTAACCTTTAGAGTGAGCTGATTCCCCCCGTTTCTAGCCTTTATGCTGAGCTAAGCTTATCTGCTGGCTGCAGCTTCATATTTATCGAAACACAAGGGTGGTATTGGTCTCCTCATCTAACTTTCTGCAAATAAAAGCGAATAAGTGTTTCCCAAAATTGAGCGCAGCCTCATTGCTTCTCTTCCACGCTTTATTTTCCACAATAGCGCTAATGAGAGCGGAGAAAGAGCAGGAGAGGGGTGTTGGATGCGTGAGTGTGTGTGATGCTCTAGTCTGATCGATGTGACAGTGAGAGTGAGTCTCCTCGAAGAACCCCGGCCTTATTGCTCTTCTCTTACACACTACCCCCTCACCCACGACATACTCTGTCTCTCACTGTCTTACACACACACACACACACACACACACACACACACACACACACACACACACACACACACACACACACACACACACACACACTGTACAACGGCTACGTTTCCCTTCCCTTCTATTGTCATCTTCGTCCCTCCCGTGATCCTTTTATCTCGTTTCCTTCACCACTCATTCTTTACTCCTTTCCTCCTTCTTCTACTTCTTCTTTTTCTCTCTGTACGTCAACCATGGCTGCATCCCGGAGGCCAACCAATTGTAATGATCCCATTGTCTTCACACAGCCTTATCAGCTGACCGAAATACCGATGGCGAATAACCAATTAGCATCCAAACTTTTACAACCTTAAATTCTAACAGGATGGAAACTCAGGTCACAGAAGATGACAGAAAGTGTTGCTCATAACTGTAATGCTTGCGTGATAAAATACTCTAAAAGGTTGGTTTCACAGCTTTTGAGCTGTCAGCGAATTGTACTAGCTCAGATTTCATTAAGTGAAGTTCTTGCATCATGTCATAACAGATGGTCGTATACGGATGGGAGGATTGTTGACACCTGAGCCTGAACAAGTTTCATTTGCTGAAGAAG
This sequence comes from Pholis gunnellus, assembly GCF_910591455.1. Lineage (NCBI taxonomy): Eukaryota > Metazoa > Chordata > Actinopteri > Perciformes > Pholidae > Pholis > Pholis gunnellus. The sequence continues at coordinate 26,712,003 of NC_136528.1, read as the reverse complement.
GCCGTGAGATAAGTGTCGAAAGTACAGCTGAAACAATTAGATAATGAATTAATTAGTTAATAGACAATAACAACAATAAAAACAATATTTGCAGTAGAGGATGGCATTTTCTTTTTAAAGGGGAACTCGGTTAATACAACACAGTTTACAGGTCTTATGGAGTACTACTGCATATGTTTTATAAAGCCTTTAGTGGCTCCAGAGGGAGCAGTGTGAAGTCTGATGAATTACATGAGTCAGTGTCTGTTGGGGCTGAAGACTACAAGTTTGAAACTGAAAAGAAATCTGGAGTTGAGGCGTTAGAAAGAAGTGAGTTTACCAGACCTGTGTAATTTAGCATAACACACCTGAATCTACGACTTAACTTGCAGTGGTGGAGTTGCCAATTCATACTTACTTTAAAACGTATGCTTTCATTAAGATAACAACAGTCGAAAAAGCAAAAAAAGCATCAACCGGGCAGCTGAGGTCAGCGAGACCTTTAGGAGTTCAGACAGTGGTGGCTGGTGGTAAATGTTCTAGGGCCATCCAATCAATTTCAGCAAACATCCCAGTATGATTTAATGCAAAACAAAAATTAAGGTGTCAAACACGCATTACTACTTTGCAGTTAAATATTTAACATTTATTCTAACACGAAAAAAAACAGTAAATAACACTTTGATAAACACGTCAGGACATCTTATTTTTGTCACCCTCACAAGGAATTCAGTATATATATATATATATATATATATATATATATATATATATATATCATATAATAATATGCAGTATAATATAAAACACACACATACATATATATATATATATATAAAATAATAGAACATGTTTATTTATTGAGATGCCCCTATGGACCTTGTTATAGGGGGTTAAAGATCAGGAGAAGTAAACATGTAGTGTGATTAGGAATATTAGACATTATTATATTAAATTAAGCTATGATGAGTTTTCACTGTTAATTTACCATCTCTATTAAATGTTGACGCCTCCATGACCAAGTTAAGCAGATGAGACTGAGGACAACTATGTAGAAGAGAAGATGTTCACTTTGCCTAATATGTAGCTTGACAGAGTTCTCCATGTGTGCCCTGGTGTTCTCGTTTTCTTACCTCCTCATCCCTCACTCCCTACCCTGGTGTTCTCATGTGCCCTTACTTCCTCATCCCTCACTCCCGTAACTGTCCGTGCTGGATCTGTCCCCGTTGTTTTAAGTTATTAGCATTACTGCATCCAGCTAGCCAAACCTGTCTGGTACAGCTAGTAGAGAAGCTTCATGTTCTGCTTCCCTTTCCCGCTAGTCTGCTGTCTGATTGTGAGGTCAGGCTGATCTGGGATCAGCTCTTTGGCCTGAAGTTCCCCCGCCTCTCAAACGGGTCTTGGAGGAGTAGTGCTCGCGCTGGCGCTCGCCTGTAGAGACTTCTCCTGACGAGGACGCGCAAGGCCCCTGAATCTATTTGAGGACGCTGATTGGCTAAATTGTATGTCACTCATTTATATCTTTAATCAGCAATTGGCTAAACTGCTTCATAGACCCGCCTCATGTGGGCCAATTCTCCATGGCCCCAGCGCTGCTGAGACGTGCCGACAGGCGGAGAGGACGAGCAGGAAAAGCATATATTTTGCGCAGATATCATATTTTACAAATATTACTGGGTACATTCCATATTTCAAAAACACAAATATTGACAATTTGTGCAATTTATTATTGTTATTATTATTATTTTTTCTTCTTTTGTGGCTCAAGGAGGGGCGCTCAAGGTGGGGCCACGCCCCGGCCCTCTATTGGCCAGCCGCCACTGAGTTCAGAAGTTAGAAAGAGTAAGGATATATCCCTCTACTGTGTACATTTTAGTTATGTATACGCATCACATTTATTCAGTAATTTCTTCATTCTGTGTATTACCACTAACCCTCTTCATCGGTTGGAGACCATTTTAGTGTAACTTTAGCTGCCGTTGTCACAAAGACAGCAAAGACAGACCATTGTCGTATTCATGAATATAAGAAGTGGACGTTGTCACCTTGATGTCAGCCATTGGTTTGTTGACTTCCGTTTTGAAGCCTCAAATTCAACATTGTGGCCCTTTGTCTTGGTTTTTGGCCGTCGCTATCTCGGCTTTTTTCAACCGGAAATGCCACGAGAGCGCGGAGTTAGTTCTACTTCTATTACTTCTTCTATACAATCTGACTTCTTTTTGACATTGGAAGAGTCGCGACATTATAGGCTCGCCCGTAGAAATAATGCAATTTTAAGGCACTTTTTAGACCAGGAAGTTGCCACCTGGATATATTAAGGAAATCAGACAGTAAGTGTAAATTTTACACAGACTAGTTACTGACATAGTAACACTATCGAAAGAGTAAAGATTATGTATGTGTCTTGTAGAGATGGATGCTCTTACACCATTTTAACATCTGGCGAGAATGCAGATTTGAATCCGACTTGAATGCCTCTTGCATACATTTACATTTGGCTTTTTTAAGATCAGATATCTTTCCAATCCTCCAAAGACACGTGAAATAATAATTATTATTATAAATAATTATAAATGGGGTCAAAATTGTGATGTTACATGCTATAAAACCATTACTATGTGCTCCACATATATTCAATGCAGTGCCTGCTTTGCTAACAGGCTTTTTCGCAACAACAAAAAAGCCAGATTTTATATTATTCTCACAAATAAAAACGATGAATTGACTAAACTGTTTTTGTGCCTAAGAGTGGTGATTTGAATTCATTCCGTTTATAAAAAAAGAAAATGACGATAATGTTAAAATGGTATTTGTGTTACATTAAAATCAGCATTCACTCAGTAACAGAGAAAAAAACCTCACAGAAATGTTGCAGTGCCTCAACAGCTGGTAATGTGCAAATAATATCATACACCTCTGCACCTTCTAAGACCTGAGTCACAATAAACATGCTATCGAAGGGAAATGACCACTAGTTTCAAATAAAACGTTGTGCCATCGTTCATACAGAACAAGGAAAAATGTATGACCTTCCACCTTCATTCAGTTCTACAAGCTCTTAACTCAATCCTGTGCTCAATCCTTCTACTCCTACAAAAGAAAACAGCCTAATGAGATAAGTGTCATCCCTATCCAATACATCTGTTTACTGTGGAGTTAAGCCAGGTATTTACTAAATCTGTTCAAAGGCTTTGAAACCACGGCTCTGCTTACATCTGACCGTGGCCTTAAAGAAAATACACTCAGTGAACTTCAACCATGTGGAGTCTATGAGTAATAGTGCAGAGTATGGGCCACTGAGATGCTTCTTTTACTGAACTGCATTAAGGAGGGCCCACCATGGAATCATAGAAGAGTAAGAGCAGAGAAAGTTATGACAAAGAGCCATATTCAATACAAATACTGCAGTTTCAAAGATTAGAAGTTAATTTAAATGACTTTTAAAATATATTTAAAATATATCACTTGTGAACCACATCTAAATAAGGCATAACTATGGTAGCGACATTATTTTTAACAAAACATACATTTATGTATGTATGACCATTGTAATGCTCTGCGTGCCCACAGACGGCTATAATTACTTTTCCTCATTTTCTGATTCCACCAGTGACGTCAAGAGAATCTTAACTCTGAAAGGCTTTTGCGACTTTTGCAAAGTACAACGTTGTATAACAAGTTGTAATACTTAAGTGATAGAACCACACAACTTTGAGAATTTGGTCTGTGTGCTGCTGTAAATGCATGAAAACCTGAACTCAGTATCAAGTACAGTTGAACTAAATTACACATTCCTGATAATGATCAGTAGACCTTTTGCGTAATGCTAATCTTAATAATCCTAAAGTTTAAAAATCCTTCCCTGATTAATCAACCTGTCTTTATCTGTGATGGGTATAGACTTACTGCAATAAATCAGCGAGGATTAATGGCTTTTACCTGGATTCACCTCATCAGTGCATTTCATGGAATGAGAAAGAGATCCTGACAGCCTATATACACTCAACTGTAATGTGGTATAAATAATGAGCTGCTATAAATATTAATCTGAAGTTACACAAGCAGAATTATTTTTTGGGGGGGTGCAAATGCACAGAAACAACTACAATAAACCACGTTGTCATTGTGACTGAACACCATCTGCATGTGTATAGATGGGACAACACACCCAGAAAATCCTTTCATTTACACTTGAGTAAAAACGATGAGGTTACAGTATGTAGTAAGCTTCGTCTCATTAGAAACGACCTGTTTTTAGGCAGAGGCTCTGACTGTACTATAATGAGCAGTTGAAGAGAGGAGAAAATGTTTAATGCATTATCTCCCCTTTTATCCCGAGGATGAGAGGAGGGCCAGTTTCCGTGGGACGTTCAAGTGTTGGTCATGGATTTTTGCATCTGTGTGTTTTTCCGTCAGAGTATGTCGTAGGAGTATGCGTGTACGCGCACACAAAGAGAATAACTAACCTCATCGAGACATGCATTTTCTTTTTCTTTTTTTGACGCTGATGGTCCTTGCATTTCCCTCAGTGTTGTGCATGGGCGCAGGCAACCAAAATGCCGACGCTACATTAACGCGCATAAGCCGTTTACCAAACGTGATAATGAGCGCTGTGATTGTGTGAGATCAGTGCTATCAGGGCTGTGACCGCGCGGCAACGATACACATCAGATGGTGTAAATGCGCTGCACAAAGGTTCAGCTGGGCAGCTCGGGCTGTATCATCCTCAGGATCAGTGCTTCTGATCCACTGCAGAACCATATGGTGCCATATGGCACTTTAACACGCATGGATTAAAGGTCTGGTTTACCGGTCCGCGGACGCTTCCTATTAAAGCTCACAGTATCTCAAATTACTATGTGAAGTTCTTTATTTTTTTAAAAATATGTATGAATTCTGTATGAAAAGGGCTACACAAATAGACTCGCATTAATAATAACGGGTTTACAGTACATTTAGTTACACAATGCTCTCAACTGGAAAACAACAGTGTATAAAAAATGAGCCATATGCCAATTTACTGTGATTAATTTTAGATAACGTTGAAGGTGACGCAGAGGAGCTCCGAGTAGCAAAGACGGCCTCAGCTGTGAGATATTAACTGATTAAGCACTGATACAAGGGGAAATAATAGGGATTGTGACTTTAATATGTTAGGCTATTAATCTGCTATCACATGTCATCTATAGGGACTTGGCCTCAGTGGAGTAATCTGCTGGGTAAGGCACAGACACACACACACACACACACACACACACACACACACACACACACACACACACACACACACACACACACAGTGCTGGGGAGTCCCCAGTAAGTCACACAACTGGTTAATTGTAATTTCTTGCTACTGTAATTATTTGACTGTGATGATAATTACTAGACCATAGAATGGGAGCAGAATATGTCAGGATACTGTAATTATTTCACACATGTTGTATCTGGAGTATTCGTGCTGTATAAAATTGGATAAACATCCCTTTTTCCCTCCTCTCATCACCTCTGATGTAACTCTTCCATTTCAAACCGTTCTTCCTCCCAATGCGTCAAATACAGATGCTCGTTCGGGGCTCCTTGGCGCCCGACACCGACGTATTGAAGCACTTTTGAGTGTGTATGCAACGCAACAGGCTTCCAAGTAACTCCAATGTAAACACACCTGTGTCCTTATCGTGCAAGATAGTCCAGGCGGGAGGCGGATGGGTCACACAAACACAGGACTTAAGTCCACAGGACCACTGTTTGTGTCCCATGCAAAACTAAAAGTACATTTTGACAACGTTCACCTCAGTCGTTTGTCACGTGTGGTTTGTCAGTCAAGTTAACATCAACCACGCTCTTTTCCTAAACCTAAGTGTTTCTGTTGCCTAAACTTCCTGTGAAGACAGAAGTCTATTTAGACATTTTGCATGAAACAAGCGTAAATTGACACGCCATCCCTAACACGTCCAAAATTGCCACTAAAGTGGTACATAGAATATCATAGTTTGAGCGTCATAGTTAGGAGCACTGACCAAGCTGCAGTGTTTGATGCATTGAGGTGAGAATTTGTCCATTTTATAGCTGTCAGTTGATCAACTGTTGGATGGATTATTGTGAAATTTTGTACAGGCGTTAAAGGTGTCCTAATGACTTGGCGAGCTCTCGGTTTTTGTTTTCTATCTCAGTATTAAATGGATTGCCATACAATTGTGTGCAGACATGCATCGTTCCCAGAGGATGAACCCTAATGGCTTTGGTGATCACCATGACTTTTCCTCTTATGCCACCACCAGGTTGACATTTGGGTTTCTGGTGACATTTCATGACAGAAAATTTTGGTTCAGCCATTCATGCTCCACTCAGGATGAATTGTAATAACTGTGGTGATTCCTTAACCTTTAGCCATCTAGTGCCATCAAATAGCTGGAAGTGAATACCATTTCCATAGCGGGTACTTTGTGTTTAATGCTAATTGGCAAATGTTAGCATGCTAAACTGAGATGATGAACATTATACCTGCTAGCATTTAGCTTAAATCACCTCTACATCACAGAGCTTCTAGCATGTCTGTAGACTCTTTGTCTTGTTGGCACAGGTCAACAGTCTATCATTTTTCCTACTTATATCTCCTCCTCCTCTCTTCTCCTCTGTAACAGCTGTGGTTGCCTGCAGCGTTCAGTGAATGCATCTCTGGCCTGTCATCCAGAGGAACATTAGCGCACTCATCAAGCAGGACACAGTACATACAACACTCATGCAGAGCACACACAGTACTTACTTGCACTATTATGTTTATAGTGTCACTCCTTACTGTGCACCCTTTGCGTGGCTCAGGTATAGATATGCTGATACCAGTGCCTTAGTAGTAGGGAGTGCCTGTTTGTGAAGGAAAAGGGTGGAGTTGATGTGTGTATATGTGTGTGTAAGTAATGCCTGTGTTTGTGTGTAATGCAGAAAGAAGTGGCTGGCTTTTGTAGGCCCACTGATACAATTGATAGTGACAGATATATGTCTAATTAGTGCAGCCTAAGCTTGGCTGTCCTCACCTCTCACCAGCCCGCTGTGAAATTGGATTAATTTACCTCGCCTTAATACACTCTATCAGCCATGGAATTCAACCAAAAGCAAGTTTCTTCAGCAGATTTGTTGCTAATTTGTAAAGAAGTGTGTTTAGAACTTTGTTTAATCTACAATTCGTGTTCACATACATACGTACATACTGTAAAACTGTACCTAGTGCGCACTCTCTGTCTTTCTTACACACACATGCCTGCACAGTGTGGTGAGCAAGTTGACTTCTTACTAGTAGTCCAATTAGCTTGGATCTTCTTTACGGCGAGCTAAGGTTCTTACAGAGACAATCTGTTTAGGAGGAACTCCTTAGGAGCAGCTCAGTCCTTAAAACAAGCAGCAGAGAACCTCTCCTAAGCCTTTGTTTCTGACTCCATCTGTTTCCATCTTATGCTAATGGTTTGCTAAGTCCAGCCAGAAGCTCTTCGGTAAAAAATCATCTCAACCGTCCATGCTTTGCCCCTAAATCCCCAGTTGATACTCATAGTCTCTGCTGTCCTTATTCTGAACCCTGCTGAAGCTCATGGTCACAACATTATTGATATAATTGGTTTCCCATCCTAGTTTTGCATCTGCTAATACCAGGCAACACCAACCGACAGCCCTGGTCATTTCAGCTATAGGATAGCGTTAACAGCGCTGCTGAGCTAAGGGAGGCAGAATCCCATCTCCAAATCCTGCACTTGCATGTCATTATAATTTATCTGGCATAAAGAAATTTAGATAATCAGAAGTTCATGGTGTGGTTTAAAATCTGTCCGTCTTATGTTCTTTTGTGCTCACTCATACTTACCTACATTTTTCTACACATTGTTATTGTCTTCAGTCTCTTCTGCATTGGTCTTTTAAAAATGAAATCTGTGTCTGGTTTGAACATGACCACAGCTATAGGATTCGCACTCTCTGTCTTACCTCGCCTTAATACACTCTATCAGCCATGGAATTCAACCAAAAGCAAGTTTCTTCAGCAGATTTGTTGCTAATTTGTAAAGAAGTGTGTTTAGAACTTTGTTTAATCTACAATTCGTGTTCACATACATACGTACATACTGTAAAACTGTACCTAGTGCGCACTCTCTGTCTTTCTTACACACACATGCCTGCACAGTGTGGTGAGCAAGTTGACTTCTTACTAGTAGTCCAATTAGCTTGGATCTTCTTTACGGCGAGCTAAGGTTCTTACAGAGACAATCTGTTTAGGAGGAACTCCTTAGGAGCAGCTCAGTCCTTAAAACAAGCAGCAGAGAACCTCTCCTAAGCCTTTGTTTCTGACTCCATCTGTTTCCATCTTATGCTAATGGTTTGCTAAGTCCAGCCAGAAGCTCTTCGGTAAAAAATCATCTCAACCGTCCATGCTTTGCCCCTAAATCCCCAGTTGATACTCATAATCTCTGCTGTCCTTATTCTGAACCCTGCTGAAGCTCATGGTCACAACATTATTGATATAATTGGTTTCCCATCCTAGTTTTGCATCTGCTAATACCAGGCAACACCAACCGACAGCCCTGGTCATTTCAGCTATAGGATAGCGTTAACAGCGCTGCTGAGCTAAGGGAGGCAGAATCCCATCTCCAAATCCTGCACTTGCATGTCATTATAATTTATCTGGCATAAAGAAATTTAGATAATCAGAAGTTCATGGTGTGGTTTAAAATCTGTCCGTCTTATGTTCTTTTGTGCTCACTCATACTTACCTACATTTTTCTACACATTGTTATTGTCTTCAGTCTCTTCTGCATTGGTCTTTTAAAAATGAAATCTGTGTCTGGTTTGAACATGACTGCTCTTTGCCAACAGCACCCCTGTGAAGTACAGAAACGTCCATCTGTAAGAGCCTCTGCGTGGGACTTTGTTGTGATGCTGAGAGGAAACTACTGAGTGAGCGAGGCGATGAGGGATGGGGAGAAAGAAGTGTGAGTTTCGGTCTACTGGAACAGCTTGGCCCTCCGAAATACTGTCACTAAACCTCTATTCAAACATGATGCACTTTTTATGCTGTATGGAGTTTGGGTTCAAAGCTAAAACTGCAGCAAACTGGTACTGTGAGTAAAAACAGTTGTGTCTTTTTTTTTTTAATTTCAAATAAATTCTTAATTCAATTGAAATGAAGTAAAGTAAATGAAAGTTTCTTTGTTTATAATTAAAGTTTAGAATATTTAATGTCTGTCTGAATAGGTTTGTAATCCTCATTTATTAAGAGTTAAAGAGGAACTTAACGCCCCCCTTATTACTTAAAAGCAGCCATTAAAAGTCTTATTTTCAATGAATACACTGTACGTACTTTATGTTTCCTTCCTCTGTTGATGAAACATTTCCTAAAAGAATCAACTACTTCTGTTTCCGTCTGATAGCTTCTTTGCTTCTGGGTGCGGTGACCTCAGATGGATAAAAGTTACTCATTGCTGCTCGAGGAATTACAGCACTAAACACGCTGCTGTACGCTGGGAGTCACGAGACGACAGAGATGACCACTCGGTGCGCAGACACTGACGGACACACACACGCACAAACACTGACCCAGAGAGATTGCTGAGTATGTGCATTTTTCTGGTCCCCAGCCATCTGTCAGAGGTTTTTGGGGGAATGTTGATGATGATGAGGGGGTCTCCTGACACCGATGACAGCCGTTCAGGACAGTTCAGTTCAGCATGTCACAGGAGGCTGACACACAAATGTGCGTGCACACACACACACACACATCGGAGAGGCATTTATGCATGGACAGACATATTGGACACACACAAAAGGAAGCAGGACACTGAGCTGCAGTCTTAAGTTTTACTAGCAGAACTGTAGCACAACAAGTTTGTCTGTTTATAGTGTATCTGTGGTATATACATGTTTTTTGTATTCAGCACCTGATTGTGTCATTTTAAAGTACATTTGTCGTCACTATCTAAAACATATGTGAAAGTATGTGTTTTCAGTTCCCCTGAAAGTCCCTGTATGGTATCAGGTGCTCGATTACACACTTATAAGTATTTTTCAACTTGCTTTTTTCCACTCTATTTTCGTAGTTGTTGTGTTAAAGTGACTAGTGGGGACAACAATTTTTGAAACTGGTCCAGTATGAAACGAGACGGGCTGCTATCAAATTACTGTCCGACGACATTATAAAAAAAGACCCTTACCTTTCACTTGACCCGGTCTGTTTGTTATTGTGTGTCTCGCTCTGAGGAGTCTCGTTCTGAAATCTCACATCAAATGCACATTGTCGAAATTATCTAAATATTCAGGCGTAACATTGCAAATCTTGTCTTGTGTTCCGGCAACAGGTCACATGACACAATAACGAACAGAAAGCAAAAGGTAAAGAAAAACTGAATCTGTCAATGGCAAAAACAAGCACTTTTGATGGTAAGGAGTTGTTGCCCCACGCAATTACATGCTTTGTTAAAGCAAATTCATGTGCCGAAATCACAAAATCTCCAGTTAAACATTGTTTAACTAAAACAGTTTTAGCTTATGCTGGAGGATGGGCGATCTGTCTACCCTGATGTGAAATGAAGATTACGTAGGTGGTTACAGACAATATGTAACATATGCAAGTTTAGCATTTTTACATTAGCAGCCCAATCGCTCTGCTGGAGTCAAAACTCTGAAAGTATAAACGTAAAGCTAACTTGTGTTTCTTATAATATCTTCACACAGCTCCTCATGTATATGAAAGCACGTAGACACTGATACAAAATAAACTTGATGGAAAAAAATTATAATTTGCAGCCGTTTAATGAAGTCAAAAACAGTCAAAAACTGCGTGGCACCACTCTGTACGAGCAACTACCTGAAAGTAATCGACAATGTGACTTAAAGGGACATGAATGTTTCAATAAAATATAACTATTATTACTCAATAGTAGACCTGAATTAAAAATGTTTCATATATTAAGAATAGAGGTAATTATGATACAATATCAACATATAAATAGTAATACATTAATCAAAAAAACATGAATTATATAGACATATATATATATATATATATTTGTTACTAGCAATGTTTACATGTGCTTACAGCTTTATAGAGCCAATATTCTCTCCTTGATGATATGAGCCAAAAAATTAGCTTCTTCAAGTCTTGTTTACTTTTTGGCATAACTGCTCAGCTACAACAGAACTACATGAAAAAGCCAGAGGCCAGTTTGCACAGACGAGGAACCGTCACCAGAACGCGAGCATGCCAGCCATCCAGCCGGCCGAGTGCTGTGATGTACAGACCAAGAGGTTCTGCATGCATGTTTCATTGGAGGCTGCAACAGCAACAGAGACCTGGGCACTTAAAGCGGAATTTCAAATGATAACATAAGAGACCAAAAGAAGAAGCTTGCAGGGTTCAGCGGGTTGTGTGTGTGTGCATTTTCATGTGCAAGTGTGTTTATGTTTGTGTGAGGTGGTATGCAAGTGTTAACCTGCTGGTGTGGGAAGGTGTGTGTGTGTTACTGCATATGAGGAAGTGGAATCGCTTTCGCCAAAATTAGCGAAGAGGTAATTGGGCCACGAGAAGAGAAAATGTGTCGTGGTGATTTTTGCTCTCATGACATAAGAGACTCTACGAGGCGCTGAATCAAATAAACCGTGTGTGTAAGTGAAGCCGAGCTGCAGCTGGGTGCTTTGTTGTCGTCGGGCTCATGACAATAACAAAGTGTGTTACAGTCTTAAGTTTACATCCCTGCGCATGCAAGGCCATCACACAGCTCTCGTCTGACCTCCCCACATGTCGTGCCCACATGTTTCTGCTGTAACATAAGTGGACGTATGCCGACCATATGTTTTGATTTAGTTGTGGTAGTTTGGGTGGACCTCCTACTTTATTTCCAACTCTGTCATACACAAACATATTACACACATCAAAAAGAGACAGAAGACAGGAAAAAGAAAGGCAAACAAAGATGGTGAGATTAACTCAACTCTTTTCTTTGCAATGAAAATGTAATCATTTTAGAAATAATCTATGACTTTAAGTCCCCCTGAGCCTCTTTACAACTACTTCTTTGTTTCGACCTACTATCTACACACTGACGGAAGAAATGTCAGTCCCAGCCTATTTTTTTGTTTTTCAAGATTTCCCTTGTACACACAATGATCAACACTAATGTGCTGTGTTAGTGCAATCATTTAAACACTATGAGCGCGTTCTTTCTCAGCGCAGGATGAGCCATTCTCACTTGGATACTTCCGTGAATACATAAAACATTAAATGAAGTGGCCTGTTCATTTGAGTTAAAGCTGCTCACCCAGTGCACACACACAGACCAGTGTCTTCTAGTGGCACTGATTTGCTGACTGCCCGGATGAATGAATGGGCTCTTTTAGATATAAATTTGGCCTAATGGTTCTTAATGTGAAAGCTTCAAGAGTATGTTTTGAAAATGCACATCACACGACCCTGCCGTTTAGATGGTGGCCACCGTATCCCAAATTTGCTCCATAGATATAAAACGCCTTTCCTAAGGAAACCATGAATATTTTTCTTAAATCTCACCTTCAGGCCAAAATATACACGATTCATACCTCAAAATCTAATGTGCATATTGCCCTTAGAGTTGCACAGAATGATCATGCTCTCAAGGGGAAAACCCTTTTTTTGTGTTTTAGGCCTACAATTGGTAGAACTGAAGGTTCAAGTGGCAAAGAGTAAAATGTTTTTCTCTGTTGGGCCATGGGTGAGTGTCTATGGATGTATTAGGAGAGAACCAACGCCAATCCCTCACCACACGAGGTCAATGTCGAACCTCAACTAGCTACGCACGGCGGGTCTGCCAAGAAAAGCAGTGGGATTCATAATTACACGTCGCTGCCACTCAGCCTTGCTGCCAAGTTGGCCCAGTGATCATTCACAGGATTGCAACAAAAGAAATACCACATGAAGCACTTCCCCATGGCCCACCGTTACAGAAGAGATGTCTGTACTAAACCTTGAGAGGATTTTATTTGTAAAACTTTCTCAGGGTCTAGAAACAGTGTATTTTTCATCACATCATCCCAATGTTAAGTCTATGGGCCGAGTGGGAACGAGAAACACTAATGCACATTTGCAGGGTCGCACAACATGGATGCAAACGGGGAGAAACTTTAGGCCGATGCGTTCTCATTTAAGTTAGTGGGAGTGCGGTATCCACTTCTTATAATACATCAGTGGTCTGTGGCTGTCCATCTCCTGTAGTTTGTAACCTGTAGTATCTCTAGCGCCACCATCAGATCAAAATTTAAATTTGTCGAAAACTAAATTTTCTCTCGAAACATTACCTCTTAAACACCAGCATGTTAGCATGCCGACATTAGCATTTAGCTCAATGCACCGCAACTTCACAGAGTAGCATGCCTGTCCACTCTCAATATGTGAAGTGGGCATGTCTAAACTCTGAGTGGTGTTGCTCTTAAATATTCTTCAAGATTCTGACATCTTTCTTGATATTTTGTATTCCATTTTCCTCCTTACACATCAGAAGTCCTAAACTACCAGGGGCTTCCTTTCTCTACGATCTCACCCTTTATTAAACTCTCTCCTCTCCTCTCCTCTCCTCTCCGGCTTGTAAGTGTCTGGGTGGAAATCAAAGTGCATTAAACATTAAATATGCTGTCAAGAGGCAGAAGTCTCTCCATGCTGATGATGATGGGGAAAGTAGGGCAGTGAGGGAAGAGGTATGGATGGAGAGGAGGAGGAGAATGGACACAGCAAAGATGGACGGAAAGACAGATGGAGACAGACACTGAAGAAGCCGTGAGAGAGACAAGAGCACATAAATACTCATATATATTAGATTTGGAAAACATCTAAATTGATGCTCTTAGTCTAAGGTGTGTGTGTGTGTGTGTGTGTCTGTAGTTAGGTGTTAGACAGATGATACGTGCCTGGACAGAGTGTATCCTAACCTGCCTCGTGTGGTTGGAATCAGATCCCTGAACTACACTCAGAAACGCACACTGAACAGATTAAGCCGGCCAGTTGCACAATATACATTTGGAAAATATGCCTCTATTTCTGCTTTTGCTTTTTAGTTTTTGTGTGTGTCTGGGACTGACAGACAGAAACAAAACACATTGAGTTCACCGAGGCTCACACACTGTGCTGTTAGCTCTCTCTCTCTCTTTCTCTCTACCCCATCGCTCTTCTCATTTCTGTCCATAGCGAACTGCTTCAGCAATATGATGCGTGCTACAGAACTGATGCTGGTTGTACTACAAGAAATAGTAAAAATGTTGGAGAGAGAGATTGACTCGGCTGAAAGGTTAAAGCAGGCCTCACTCGCTCTCCTGTTACTGTGCAGACTAGCGAGATAAACCAGTTTCCCTGCTGCCACAGGCCATACTCCCTGAAATTTCAAAGTCAAATTTGCTTTAATGGCATACCAAGAAGGAACCTGTGTTGCCAGAGCAGCACAACATATTTGCTAAAATCTCATCGTGTATGAGTGTGTGTGTGTGTGTGTTCTGCATCACGAGAGTTGATATGAGCTGATTCTGCTGCTGAACCCAAACCTGTCCCGCTGCGGTGAGTGTTAACAGAGTTTTATGTAAATGCTTGGTTACCACCATTGCTAGCCTTGTAGTCAAAGTCAAACCAGGCATAAGGGAGATTATGCCTTAATTTGCTATTTGTATCCTGTGTGTCGTGTGTATTGTTCATATTGTTTGTGGTTCATTAACAAGTGAAACCACAAACAGCTAAATAGACTGTGCTTGTGTCTGTATCGATATCATTTGGACGATTGCAGCCATTTTGCTACAGGTTTGTTGATACTTCGGTCCTTCTTTTTGACAGTTAAGGGGTGGGTCTTACCGTCTGTACAATATGACTTGAACACAACATTAGCCCAGCTAAGGACAAACAATGGAGACAGGAAAAAACAGATTCAGAGTCCACAGCCATGCTGGCTCTATGAGGCTGTACTTAGACACAGCAGTGATTGAAAAACTGAATCCTAACGTCAGCATGCTAACATGCTCACAATGATTATATCAATTTACTGATGTTAAGCAGGTATTATATTGAAAATGTATGTTCACTATCTCAGATAGCATGTTAGCATGGCATGCTAACATTAGCTAATTAGCGTTAGTTAAGCACTGCTGAGTCTGATGGGAAAGTCAAAAGTTGTTGAAATAAAGCAAAGAATTGGACAAACAGAAATTCTGACCTGATGCTGGTGCTGTGTGAAAGGTCAGCGGATCAAAGTAAATTACTGTATGTCCTCACATACATTAAGTTATTATTGACTGCTTTCTCTTTGGCCATTATATAGTTATTATTCACATGATACATGATCCACCGGTATTTCTCCATATATATATATATTAGACATATTCTCCGTTCGTTTTGAATCCGCATGGTGTGTGAGAGACCTCAGTCATTGAATCCAACCCTAAACGTCTTTATTCTCAAACCTACTTGGATGGTTAACGCCTCAAACTAACTCCCTTTTAATGCTTGTCTCAGTTTAATGGGTTTGTGTGGGATTAGATTAGATTCTGTTTTTTATTTGTTTGTTTGATTTTGCTGTGTTTTTGTTTCCCTTTACATGACATCACAAGCATCATGTAGCATTTAAAAAACTAAATAAAGTAAAGGGAAAAAGTAATGGTGGCACAGCAATATGTAGTCCTAAAGAAAGTTGTTGAAACATTTAGTCAACCAGTTGATCAACACAAAACCAATGCCAATTAATTTTCATTGCCATCTATAAAAGTAAAAATGCCAATCGTTCGATCTTTGGCTTCAGCCCTCCAATTTAAACTTGCTAGTTTTCTAAGACTTTTATGATATTAAATTGAATATCTTGGAAACCCAAAGAAAGCACCATGGACTCGAACTACAACAAACCACAACCGGCATTCCTCACTAACCTCCAACATCCTACACACCAAATAATTAATGGCAATCAATCAACAATGAAGACAATCATCCGCTGTGGAAAATCATACAGATATCAGTACATTTCATTTGATTTCGTTTTGTAGTACAGGATCCAACTGCATGTTTGGTTCACCAAAAAAAGAAACTGCTGCCAGGTATCCTAAAATAGATGATTATTATATATTTTTCTCTGCACCGCTGAAGTACAGTTTGGGACTTACATCAGCATTTGTGTCATTCAAGGCTGACATAGTGGAATGAAAGTGCATGAAATATTTAAAAGAATTCATCAAACAGGCTGACAGTTGTTGACTTTTTGGCAGTTGGATACATGGATGGCCGACCGTTGTCACTGCTGCTGTCAGATGACGAGTAGAACAGTTTGAATGAGTTTTGATGAATGTCCAACACAACACATTGTTTTGCATGACTGACGGACACAAACCGTCTCAACACCATCTGAGCACTGCCTACTGCCATGATCAGGATCAATCCAAGTTAGCAACATATTGGCTGCCTTGAAATCTTGATCCACTTTACTATGAAGTGAGGAAACTGTGTTGCCACTGACATTAAATATCAGCCTGTGTGTATACTCGGAGATATTCATCTCCTCGGGGTTATTGCTGCCATTTGAGAGTAAGAGGGAAGATAATAGCCCTTTTGAAAGCTGAATAAAAATAGCAAAACTTTGGTTGTCATCCAAGTACGAGCATTGGTCTACAGAGGACTCAAACTCTCCCCGCAACCAAGCTGAAGTCCCACACAGACAGCCGAAGATTGTTTCTCCCTGTTTACTCGACAGTGTGTTGAATGAAATATCTAAGACCGAAATAGAGATGAAGGATGAATGAAAATCCTACATGGTGTGAGGACGAGATATCGCTGTAAAACACATCCAAACAACGGCAGCATGTTAATAAAAGACTACAGACTGTGTTCATCACACTGAGATGGAGCTAATAAAGTCTTAGTCACAATCTGTGTCAGACTGTCAATTTTGGAGTTGACAGTGAATCGTACTGTTACGAACACATTTTTTTTTTTTTAAACACAATAAAGTGTCGGCATCTCTCTATATATATATATAAAAAAAACTCAGAGGGTGTCATAAAATTCCTGTTTTTAGAAGAGAGTTTGTGGTCATTTCTTTTTTATCCGTTTAGCCTTTCACTAGCTCGCCAGTGTGATCTGCATCATTTTAAGCTTTCTTCTGATTGGTGGGTTTGTAGACATGGTTCGTAGCAGCAAACTCTGAATTTCTGACACTGCCCAAGTGTTGGGGTCTGGTTTTCTGTCAACAAGGCTTTAAATGTCTAATGGTAAGATCGCCTTTTTAGTGGACACATTTCCCTGTCAGGGGTGTCAACTTTTGTCTGGGACCACCCAAAATCGCACAAAGTTTTTAACCTCTCATATTGTTGAATTTCAATCATATTTAGAGGCCTGACGCGGTAATACTGAGACGAGAAAGAAGCAAAGATTAGAGGAAATTCTGAAAAAATTATAAAATAAAATTGTATGTATCAGAATTTTGTATTTTCTAATTTCCTACTGGTGGAACACACCAGATTTATCTCTTGGGCTCCTATAGGGGTCCTAACTTCCAGGTTGAGAGCAAAGGGCTCGCTCTTAAATGAATTTGAGACTCACAAAACTCTTGGAAAAACTTGCGCCAAGTGATACTTATCTTGTATGTCACAGTCCACGACAAATCAATATGTCAGGGTTTTCTGAGCACAACAATTGTAACCGACAGACATGTTTTCTGGGTTTGCTGGCAGGTTTAAGGAGTTAAGAATAGTGAGATGTGAGTGCACCGCTGTGTCTTTGTGTGGAGAGACTTTTGGGAGTGTTGGTCTGTACACTGACTTCAGCGTATGTCTGTCCCTTTCAACTAGACAACAATCTTTCTCTCACAATTTAAATCCAAGACACTGCACATGCAGTCCTCTACACCAGAGCCTCATTCATCCAGATCCACAGCAAACAACAAGCAATAAGACTACTTTATGTAATAAAGACATCCTCGCTGACACATATGCTCCTGTGTGTGTGTGGTTGGGGGTTGGGGGGTTAATCTAAAGAGGGAGTTCATGAGCCTACAGTAGCTTTAGGCCCCCAAATGCTCTTTGGTTGTCCCAGATTATGATAACCTACAGCAGCGATGAATCCCACTGCACAGAATTGGACTAAAATCACCGAACGGGTCGTCTAAATTCAAAAGCCTTGTACTGAAAGGACTGCAGAGGACATAAATAATATGCTGTACAGAACGTGCTGTTTCATTGAATTGCAGTCTCCCATTGATGCCAATCAGGCTTGTTTTTTTGGGGGGTGTTCTTTTTTTTTTAAGTGATCCGTCCTCAGTCAACACCTGAACCTAGTCATGATCAGTTCATGTTTACTGTGCAACATGGGCATCTGGATTCATTATTGATGCTGTGTTGGTGCCGCTGCATGTGGAAAGGGTGGGT
Organism: Pholis gunnellus; assembly: GCF_910591455.1. Taxonomy (NCBI): domain Eukaryota; kingdom Metazoa; phylum Chordata; class Actinopteri; order Perciformes; family Pholidae; genus Pholis; species Pholis gunnellus. Next base: position 26,693,637 of record NC_136528.1, on the reverse strand, counting down.
TTGGCGCACGGGGAGTCGCCTCTGAAAACCCCAACACACACACAGCGTTTAACAGATCCTCGCCTCTGAGCTTCACGTATTCACACCCTGAATTAACGAGGCGGTCTTTCTTTTTCTTTTTTTGTTGGCCCCCGAAAACACCGCTTTAACATGCTTCAGGTGTGAGCTATACCCGCAGTAACGAGACTGCGATGCTGAGCCAATGCAGCGGCAACACACGCCCCTCCGCTCCGCGCTGCCCGCCTGTGAACACACACACACCGTCGCCCCCCCCCCCCCCCCCCCCCGCCCCCTATCCCCACCGTCGTCGACGGACACGTACACACACGCGCACACACACACACACACACACCAGGTCTGGTCTAAATTAACACCGCCTAAATTAATGAGCAGTCAACACGTCCCGCGCTGTGAAAATGCATCGAGATGATACTGGATGGTGAAATGTGCAAACGCAACGGTGTGACACATTTCAATGAGGGAGGGGGGGGGGGGGGGGGGGTATGAGAGCGCGGCCGCGACTGAGGCGGGCGTGCGTGCAGCTGGGTAAAAATAATTTTGAGGCGTGCGCCCTTCGAAGCATGAAGGCACACATGTATATGTATGAAACAAAAAACACACATTGCTCAGGTGTAAATCATGACATGGTTTCTTTTTCTTCTTCTTTTTTTTCTTTCTTTTTTTGGAAGGGGGGAACATACACTTGTGGTGGTCTACTTACGCACTGCCTCCTTTTTAGGGTCTAGGGCACTGGCAGTCTGCTGTATCTGGCCTATTTTGTTCTGGAGGACCCAGACCCGCTGGTTGGTGCTAATGATGTCGTTCTCCAGCTCCTGAAATATGGAGCAGGCGTGCCGGGCCAGGTCGGACAGCTGTCGCAAGGTCCGGGACAGAACCACGTTACTGATAGCACACAGGTCCTCGAAAAGCAGACCTTCATCGTTGGGGATCTGGTGCCTGCACAGAAGCTGCGGCTCCGCAATCCGTTTGGCGAACGGCATTTTGCACGCCAGAAATAATAGGAGTTGTAAGCCAAGCGTAAATTCCCAATTCCTAGACGAAAAGGGGGAAAGGGGGAAACAGACAACATCCAAATATATAAATCCACGAGAAACCCGATGAGGTTCGGGCCGACCGCGCGTTATCCCCGGGCGTCAATCCAAAGTTCCCAGATTCTCCTTGAGATCCTCCATCCTGCTGATGGTTTGTGGGATATCACTCACACTCCCGCTCAACACACGCACACACATGCACACACATGCAGGACACAGCTAAGCCCAGGTCAGTGGTGTGAGGATGCGTGTTGAGTCTGCGATCATGGGTTGCCTCCGTGCAGCGTCAAGCCAGCCATAACGAAAAGGAAGCAACGCTCTAAACCTTAAAAATAAGAGGCTGGGTCGAGGAGAATTTAAAATAACACCGATAGGGGAGATTTGCGAAAGCCAGAGGAAATACATAAAACAGAGGCGTTGTCAAAATATAAATCAGCAGCATACAGAATAGGTTTCAAATGCCGGTTTTTATACGCACTAATATTGTTTCATACTCAGACTGCCAGCCATAAGTTTTTATTTTGTAGGTCCGTCCTTGCTTTTCCGGCTGTAGTGTGCTCATATTTCTGGGTATTGATGGAGCCTGTCTGTGGCCTGAGCTGTGCGCAAACTGAGAGGATGAGAGAGAAGACTGAGGTAAAACCCGGAGATGTGGATGTGTTTGGACAGGGAGCGGTCATGACATCCAGACTACAGCTACACGTGTCTCATCATGTCAGGACACACTGACAGAGGAGCATCTTCAACCATGTGACCCTGTAGGTGATCCGCTGATGCAGAGGACTAAAACTACAAGACAAATGTTCATTTCTATTCGTTTTCACTCTCAAACATTTGCACCTGATAACACCTGGACCAATGGAGCAATGCACAGTGGTTGATATATAATTCATAAGCAGACAGCAACGCTCAACTTTAATTGAAGAATTTCAGGTAGTTAATCAGGAGATTTCAACTTATATTTTAGGAGCTAATTAAAAAACATACTTCACATCGTTTTGTCACCTTAATACTTCATGACTTTTCCTGCTTTTATATGATTTTGAACCAATGAAATGTTTAAAAATGTCCCCTTACTTCTGTTTGGTTTTGTTTGGAGACCCCCAGCTGTAAAACGTTGTATTTGTTCGTGAGAGGTCACAACAGGGAGTTACTTCTTTAACACATGTGACGTCATCTGCGGGATGACAGACTGCACTGATATATTAATGAGGTCAGAAGAAGGAAGAGAAAATATCCAGCAAATTGAAAATGAAAGGTTGATTTTGCATTATTTTACACAGACATCAAACAGTGTGACTCTTTAGGACCCCAAACAATAAATAAGCCAATGTCAAATACGAGCATATATGTTTCTTAAGGCTTTCACTAATCAACTATTTATCAACATTTAGATTCTAAATTCTTGGCCTGAAAACCCTGCATTGTTGAAAAAAAATCATTTTTATGCTAAACGCCAGATATTTCTTCTTTATGCTTATTTATTTCCCTTTCTCAAGATTCATTTGAAAGTAGCTTGAAGTAATGACACTGAAAACACGTTTGATAGTATAAAACTATTTACATTAGGTCCACATTTTTATATTATAAACTGATAATAACTTAACTTTGAATATCCCAGACTAGTGCTTTAAATATGCAGGAAAGAGAGACATTATACCACTCTTCTGTCACGTTACCAGATATTTTATGAAGAAAATGGTATTTAGTGTAACTCGCATTCATTACTTTGTGTCCTTATGTTGTCTTTAGAGGCGACGAGAAAGCTCCACCTGCTGGCAGCAGAACACAGTTTGGCTTCAATGAAAGAGAAACTTACAAATTAAAGTAGTTCTGCATTAATGCATGATTTCAAAAATGTTTTTTGCAGAATAATAAAAAATTCAGAATGATAATTCAGAATGATACAAGTTAAGGTCAGTGGCTGGATCTAATAGTTTTTAAATGGTGCTTTAATTGTGCTTGGCTTCAGAGGCGGCTATGTGGGGACATGTGTCAAGTCAAGTACCTCGAGTTTGGGGAAACGATGCACATGCACAAAGCTGTTTGCCTGTTTCGAGTACTGTTGTGGTCATGTGCTCGTAGTTAATATTTCTGTTAAAGAAGATGCGGTCGCCATGAAAAATGTGGATTATCTTTGGTTGGTGCCATCAGCCGCTGGATGTCGTTATAGACCAAACCTCTGGTAAAAATAACCAGATGTAATGTGGCGTGGTGCTGTTAACCATCCAACCATGATAAACAAGTCACAACAATTAACAATTTAAGAAGCACACGATCAAAAATAGTTCAGTCCCAAAGTGTTGGAGATGTTTCCTTCACTCCCGGCCAGTTTCAGACTATTGTAGATGATTAGAAAGCAATACAGGACAAAACGATATTTAAATGCAAAATATTGCAGAATAAACCGATAGAATATAATGCAGGGTACACTTCACTGCATCCCCCTGCTCAAACACTGAGAATTTAAACTGTGAACTCAGAAAAGTTCACCTAGCAGGAGAGGAGCCTCCAGTATACTGAAGCTAAACGATGTCCAGTGAACAGATTTCTTTTTTTTTGCTGAGTTGAGTTCCAGGTTGCTAAGCCAGGCTGTTGTGTTTTTCATTCAAAGTGATTATCCTATAGCCTCGAGGCTCAGTCTGTATATATAGACATGTCTGCAGTAAACTTGCTGTGGCAGCAAATCTGAGGTGGCATAGATTGACAGTGACCTGTCATGCACTTCACTCCGAGCTGCCGAGAAGACAAGCGTGACAACAAATAGTACAATGTTCTATGTTTGCTTCCCAGCAAGCAGTAAACCATGCATTGATGATTCATAATGAGCCGAGTGGAATGAACAGTAGCGTTGCTTGTTCAAACGGACAGTGTGAAATTGTGCGTGCCTTTATATTTGTCCATAACTCGAACATATCTGGATGTGCTGTACACGCTTGGATTTCATGTTTTCTCTACACATGTTACTGTAAAGCTCTTTGTGACCTGTGTTAAAAAAGGTATATACAATATAGTTTTACTTACTTACATTTTTACCCTTCATCTCCTTTTATTTTGAATGTCACGCGTGGTGATCATTGCTTTAAATCCTATAAATTTGACATTTGACATCCGCAGTGTCATGATATGACATAGATCCTATATCTGCATAGAGAAGTGAACTGACACAATAAGTGTTTTTTTTTTACAGACGTGGACACTGCACACTCAAGGCTCGGGTGTTTTCAGAAACTGGCTGATCAGAATAAGAGTGATAACAAAAATATTTTTTCTGGGGAACCCCTCTTTAAAAATGACCATGCTACTTTACTTCTACACCACTACATCTCAGAGGTAAATATTTTACTTTACTTTTTTACTGCACTACATGTGACAGAGTTGCTAGTTATTTTGTCACTTACATTGAAACCACATTAAGAAGAGAACGCTTCACAGCTGATATAGACAGGAAGAACACTTCCAGCAACCAATACAGTTTAATCTACATATGGTCATGTAAGTATTGTTTACAGCACGACAGACAGAACAACAATGTGAACCTGCCTTTTTATCAACAAGATCACACCAACTGTGTCCACAGGAGCGCACTGTTGCATCAGATTCGTGTTCCCTGGAACTTTATACAGGTGCACAGCCTTTGAGTGCATTTGCTGCTCTGCTCTTGAAACATTATCAATTAACAGAATGGCACTTCAACAGCACAAGTAAATGAATGTATGACGTACAAGCCTGAATCTGAGCACTAATGAGTGTCAAGCTAACAAAAACTAATTGTAACCTGAGGCCAGAGTTAGTTTCATGTCTTTATTTTATTGATGTTTTAGTAGGTTATTGCTTGATTTGTTGTAGAGAAAGAGATTATTAAAGTATCTTCTGCTGTTGGTAATAAATCCGAATAATAAACCTTGCCCTTGTGGCTAATTTCTTATCAGCGTTTAGGGCCTAACAGTGCATGACTTGTATATTATCTGGTGCTGGGAAATCCACCGCTAACCAGATAAGAAGGTTGGATCCTTGTCTAATGCTATTGTTTCCTGTTTCCTTGACTTTTCCCCTCAAAGGGACATGTTTGTCTAAGAAATGACACTCCAGTAAGAAAATCAGTAGAAAAAACAAGGAACCCAAGTGCACTTTTTCCTCCACTATCTTATATTTTGTCCATGATAGGGATAATAAACACTTTATTGATATGGAAGCTTTCAAAAACAAGCAATAAAAAGTAAATCAATTCCAAGAGATTAAATCAAATCAAATAATTAAACATTTATAACAAATTCCATCAGTTGAGAAAAAGTCAACTGATATAAATGAGTTTTCAGAAGACATTTAAAAGAATACATCTTGTCTTATAATCCCAATGGTGACAATTTCTTCTACAGTTTGTTCATCATTTAAAGTTTTTTGGTGTTTTTTTAATGTACTGTAAGGTGATGAATGTTTATTGTATTGATGATAATGTAAAGATTGGTCATCCTGCTTTCCTGCTCATAACATCAGGCTTTTAATTGTATGCCAACACACTTAGAATAATGTGTTATCAGGCTTATAGGAAACGGACCTTTTTATTTGCTCATTATACAAATTACTACCTGTACAGCTTTTGAAAGAGATCGTGTGTCTATTTTGCGACTGATAATGTATCCAAGTATGACACAGACTCTCCCCTTATGTGAAGACAGCCCAGTGATCTCCTATCTGTTAATGAAAACTCAGATACACCCTCAGTTACAACTCTGCTGTCCAAAGGCCAAGGCAGCGCAGAAGGTTATTGAAACTGTATAACAGAGTACAGTGAGTCCTTCTCACACTTAGTTTTGTTTGTGTGTTTGGATGGAGGCAGCTGAAGCAGCCAAGATGTCTGCTAGGGTTCTCGTAGCGTTGCTGGCTGTGTCCTGCGCTGTTTCTGCTCAGTCAGATCTGGAGAACAAGGTGAAGGTGTTCCTGAAGACGTTCGACGAGGAGGCCACCCGGCGTATGTACCAGTACTCGCTGGCCTCGTGGGCCTACAACACCAACATCACAAAGGAGAACTCGGACAAACTGGTGAGCATTCGGAAACCTTTGTGTCGGAGCTGCTGTAGATTGATAACTGTATTTTGACGTGTGTCTTTTCATTCTACCCAGTCAGAGCAGGGGCAAATCTGGGGCAAGTTCTACACCAATATGTCAGAGGAGTCCCGGCAGTTCCCCATCGACCAGATCAATGATGCAACAATCAAATTACAGCTCATCTCCCTACAAGACAAAGGCTCTGGTGCCCTATCCGCAGAAAAAGCTGAACATGTAAGACTCGTTCTTTTTGGATAAGTCTTAAAATAGGCTCTTTTCATTGTTTGTAAAAGCTGCAAAAACACATCTTCTGGACTACTTCTTCAGTGCTTCATCAACCTAAACATTTGATCTTTGCATTTTCTTTTAAATCTACTTGTAGCTCAGTAAGGTCATGAGTGAAATGAGCACAATCTACAGCACAGCGACGGTGTGTCTCATGGACGACCCGGAAACCTGCCAGACTTTGGAGCCAGGTACGACTCTGTTAATAAGGAGCGGTTATGGTGACGTGGCTGCCTGCTACTGTCAGATAAAGCAGTTTATAATTAACATAGTCACTGAGAAAAGGACAACGTTTTTGAACAGAGGTTTTACCAAGATACTGTAATGCATTTTGGGAATTATGTTCTGACCACTATTATTGATACTGTTTAGTTCTTTCATTTTGAACAACAAACAGGAAACAGGACAAATACAGGATCACGCCTGCATCTGTTCACTGCCTGAAAGTACACTTAAACAATTACAATTTTGAGGTACTTTTACTTTACTTGAGTATTATCTATTTTATGCCACTATATACTTCTACTCCACTACATTTTAGAGCGAAATATTATACTTTCCACTCCACTATATTCATCTGATAGCTAGAGTTACGAGTTACTTTTCAGTTTAAGATTTACAATAAAAACTGTGATGAGTTTATAAAATGCAGTACATTGTAACTGTTTACAGGCCTGGAGCATGTAATGGCCAACAGCCAGGACTACTTTGAGCGTCTGCATGTGTGGGAGGGCTGGAGGAGAGAGGTGGGGAAGAGAATGAGGCCTCTCTACGAAGACTATGTGGATCTGAAGAATGAAGCTGCCAAACTAAACGGTGACACAGCTAAAAAGAATACATGTTGCCACGGCCGATGTTTACTTGATGACGTAAAATGTTTTAAATGTGTGAATGACATACTCTTGCTAATTCTGGATGGAAACTGAATATGGCTTAAATAATTACCACACTTTCATATAATCCAGTGGAAATACTTTGGCAAGAAGACTACATTTGTAAAGGTACTATATGGATAATCTAATACTCTAGATTATGCGTAGGACAAACACAGAGCTGATAATGTTCAGTGATCATACATGACAGATCCTTACAAGAGCTTCTTGTAACACAGTTGACAAACAGCTGTGTTACCTGGCATACAGTGGGGAAAAAAAGTATTTAGTCAGCCACCAATTGTGCAAGTTCTCCCACTTAAAAAGATGAGAGAGGCCTGTAATTTTCATCATAGGTATACCTCAACTATGAGAGACAAAATGAGAAAAGAAAATCCAGAAAATCACATTGTCTGATTTTTAAAGAATTTATTTATAAATTATGGTGGAAAATAAGTATTTGGTCAATAACAAAAGTTCATCTCAATACTTTGATATATACCCTTTGTTGGCAATGACAGAGGTCAAACGTTTTCTGTAAGTCTTCACAAGGTTTTCACACACTGTTGCTGGTATTTTGGCCCATTCCTCCATGCAGAGCTCCTCTAGAGCAGTGATGTTTTGGGGCTGTCTCTGGGCAACACGGACTTTCAACTCCCTCCAAAGATTTTCTATGGGGTTGAGATCTGGAGACTGGCTAGGCCACTCCAGGACCTTGAAATGCTTCTTACGAAGCCACTCCTTCGTTGCCCGGGCGGTGTGTTTGGGATCATTGTCGTGCTGAAAGACCCAGCCACGTTTCATCTTCAACGCCCTTGCTGATGGAAGGAGGTTTTCACTCAAAATCTCACGATACATGGCCCCGTTCATTCTTTCCTTTACACGGATCAGTCGTCCTGGTCCCTTTGCAGAAAAACAGCCCCAAAGCATGATGTTTCCACCCCCATGCTTCACAGTAGGTATGGTGTTCTTTGGATGCAACTCAGCATTCTTTCTCCTCCAAACACGACTAGTTGAGTTTCTATCAAAAGGTTCTATTTTGGTTTCATCTGACCATCTGACATTCTCCCAATCCTCTTCTGGATCATCCAAATGCTCTCTAGCAAACTTCAGACGGGCCTGGACCTGTACTGGCTTGAGCAGGGGGACACGTCTGGCACTGCAGGATTTGAGTCCCTGGCGGCGTAGTGTGTTACTGATGGTAGCCTTTGGTACTTTGGTCCCAGCTCTCTGCAGGTCATTCACTAGGTCCCCCCGTGTGGTTCTGGGATTTTTGCTCACCGTTCTTGTGATCATTTTGACCCCACGGGGTGAGATCTTGCGTGGAGCCCCAGATCGAGGGACATTATCAGTGGTCTTGTAGGTCTTCCATTTTCTAATAATTGCTCCCACAGTTGATTTCTTCACACCAAGCTGCTTACCAATTGCAGATTCAGTCTTCCCAGCCTGGTGCAGGTCTACAATTTTGTTTCTGGTGTCCTTTGACAGCTCTTTGGTCTTGGCCATAGTGGAGTTTGGAGTGTGACTGAGGTTGTGGACAGGTGTCTTTTATACTGATAATGAGTTCAAATAGGTGCCATTAATACAGGTAACGAGTGGAGGACAGAGGAGCTTCTTAAAGAAGAAGTTACAGGTCTGTGAAAGCCAGAAATCTTGTTTGTATATAGGTGACCAAATACTTATTTTCCACCATAATTTGCAAATAAATTCTTTAAAAATCAGACAATGTGATTTTCTGGATTTTTTTTTCTCATTTTGTCTCTCATAGTTGAGGTGTACCTATGATGAAAATTACAGGCCTCTCTCATCTTTTTAAGTGGGAGAACTTGCACAATTGGTGGCTGACTAAATACTTTTTTTCCCCACTGTATCATAACATCTAACTAATTAGAAAACACTAAAAAAAAAACACCCTCTGGTAGTGACAGTTTTTGTAATCTGAAATGTGTCTTTCTCTCTCTTGATCGGATCATCTCTGACTCACACTCTCACAGGTTTTGAAGACTATGGAGCGTACTGGAGAAATAACTATGAGACCATTGAGGAGGACGTCCGGTACAAGTACACCAGAGATCAGCTGATGGAAGATGTCCGTTCTGTATACAAAGAGGTGCGTCTCATACCAGTGGATTGAATGTCTCTTGTGTTAGAGCACCTATATCAACAAGAAGAGGAATGTATGTTTATTATTGTCTGTGTGAAGTAATCGACAACAACTATTTTTTCTTTGACAGATCATGCCCTTATACAAGGAGCTGCATGCCTATGTGAGAGCCAAGCTTATGGGGGTCTACACAGGACACATTGATTCAGAAGGACCTCTGCCAGCCCACCTGCTGGGTATGTCTCGTCTCGCTTCACCCCCAAAAAGTGTATAGTATTGAAATGGAAAAATGTTACAGAAAATTGCTGTGCACTAGTAGAGCAAGTTGTAAAGTCCAACATGTAACAACAAATCTGTACTGTAACTCAGGCCTGAAACAGCAGAATAATATTATCATAAATGACCTTATAACTTGTTCCTACGGTGCATTAAATGTCACCATATAGAGAATACATCCTCAGAGCAGGACGATTTGAATGTACGTGGAAGTTTTAAAGAGACAGTTCTCCCCAAAATAGAAAAAATACATATTTATTTTTTGTATTACCTGCTGTAGTGCTCGTTTTTTAATCTAGATTGTTTTGGTGGCAGTTGCCTAGTTTTGGAGGTATCGGCTGTAGAGATGTCTGCCATCTCTCCAATATAAAGGGACTATGTATGGTGCTTGGCTTGTGGTGCTCAAAGTGCCAAAACAATGAATTGGAAAAACTCAACAGCAATGTCTCTTTCCAGAAATCATGACACGGTTACTCACGATAATCCACAGACCTTGTTGTGAGCCGTTTCATGTATGGACTATGGTTGAAAGAAATGGTTATGTGGATTATCTTGAGTTATCTTGATTTTCTTGAACTCACACTGAAATAATCTAGATTGATAAATAGCACTACAGGTAAGCGGAAATATACGTATTCTAGATTTCTTTTGTGTGAACTGTCCCTTTAAGTCCCAGTCCAGAACTTGCGCATGTTAGTTAAAGTTAGGTTTATTGTTGTCATATATATATAAACACATACACAACATGTATGCTCCCTCTGTTGCCCCTGTGTGACTACCACTTACACTTTGTTTACGTTTGATTGAAGAGGATGAACAAGCAGAGGGACATGTGTACTTTGAAGTTTTAAAGTGCTCATGTTTTTGATGTTTGGTAAAGACATATTTACTGATTTGTTTGGTTGTTTAAAGGTAACAACACAGGGAAAAAGACATGCAACCTTTGTGAAATAATGGATATATTCCGTGTTCAGCTGAAATGAACTGGTCTACTGTAGGAGGAATAAGCTCAGTGTCTCCTTCGATTACTTACAGTTAGAAATAATTTGTGTTGATTGTTCAGGTGACATGTGGGGAAGATTCTGGACCAACCTGTACCCTCTGTCAGTCCCCTACCCTCTTAAAGAAGATATTGATGTCAGCAAAACCATGTTGGCGGAGGTGCAGTACAACTTAGTTGATTATGATATTCTGTGTTGATAAAATGTATAGTCTTATAGCGCATGCAGTGATAAAGATATTAAAGTAACAAGACGCTAAAATCCTCTATCGGAAGTGAGATTGTCCGTCAAATGTCAATTTGACTTTCAGGGCTGGACTGAGCTTCAGCTTTTCAAAGAAGCAGAGGAGTTCTTCATGTCTGTGGGCCTGTACAAGATGTTCCCAAACTTCTGGGAAAAATCCATGCTGGTGAAGCCTGAGGACGGACGCAAGGTGGTCTGTCACCCCACAGCCTGGGACATGGGAAACAAAGAGGACTTTAGGTAGGAAGACCCACAGACATATTAAGAGCTGTATATATTCATGTTCAAAAAGCAGGTTGACCTAAACACAAGCAGCTCTTTGTTCAAAAATGTGTTTTGTGTGCTGTGTTGAGAACACTTATCTAACTATAGATCAGTACATGAGAGCCATAAATATGAACATGAACAATAATGTTGCTTTATCTCTGAGTCATTCTTTCCTGCTGATAAAGATAACTAAAGTCTCTATGTCGTCAAAACATGTTGAACACATTGGGCTTCAGTGTCTGACTCATCAGAAACATGTTGTTTTATTGGTACAGTGTATCTGATATGGCATCATGCTACGTCTTCGTCCCCACATTATAACGGCCTGTGATGTCTTCAGGATCAAAATGTGCACCAAGGTTAACATGGACGACTTCCTCACGGTGCACCACGAGATGGGTCACAACCAGTACCAGATGGCTTACCGTAACCTGTCCTACCTCCTGAGGGACGGCGCCAACGAGGGGTTCCACGAGGCTGTCGGAGAAATCATGTCTCTCTCTGCTGCAACGCCCAAACACCTGCAGAGCCTGAATCTCCTACCTGTTGACTTCATTTATGACAATGGTACTACTGATTGAAGATAACACTGATAATTATCAAACCAAAGAAATGTTGCCTCTCCAAAACACGAACGCTGCTACAGTCGATTCTTTTGTAATAACAATGGATGAAATGACTATGGTGTAAACCAGCATCAAACAGCAGACGGATACAATTAGTGACAAAAGGTCTAACATTGAACTGCTGAAAAGCCAGACGTTTCCTTTGGGAGTTAGTGGCCAAAACAGAGCAAACAGGAAGTGAATATTGGACTTACAGTATATTCGTCAGTAAAGGTCTGCTAGCGTTTTTTTTTTACATCAATTTAGATAATATGTCAATGTTGAGCTTACACTGACCCTAAATGGCCAAAAAAGTGCAGGTTTAACTTTTAGCCTCAAAATCAAAGAAGGGTTGATGAATATTCTATTAACCAAGGTCAATTCACCGGGCCGAAAGCCATAGAAATCATCAATCTGGACACAATATGAAGTTGTCACCCGATGGTGACAAATGGACTGAACTGAGTTCTGAAAAAACCAGAGCAGGTATGAGTAATGTGTCTCTGGGTTGCTGCCCTCGAATGGCATGTAGGATAAAAATAGCTTCAGCACCGTTGTGGCCACCAGCACAGACCGTGTCACACCTGCATTCACCTGTTTACTGCAGTGAAACCACTGTTATACAAACTCTCTTCTACTTATAGAGTCCGACATACACGTATCAACAGCATATCAAACGCAGAGGGCTGAACACTTCTCAGTTCCGCAGAAATGTCCCAGAAACAAATATTATTTCTCTGCAAAAAAATGTTGTTTCATAGCTTAACTTCTACAGTGATGTACAGACCAGCTTCCTGAGCCTTTTCCCTTCCTACGTCATAAAATGTTTTGTGTTTTTTTTTGCCTTGTAGATACGGAGATCAACTTCCTGATGAAACAGGCGCTCACCATCGTGGCCACGCTGCCATTCACCTACATGCTGGAGGAGTGGAGGTGGCAGGTGTTTGCGGGGAAAATCACCAAGGATAATTGGATGCAGCGCTGGTGGGAGATGAAGTAAGCTGAGACATATGAGGTGTCTGCAAATAATCCAGTTCATTTATGCAGCCTGTGAAAATTCACGGGTAAATTGTATACAACCCTGCTGACGTGTTAATCCCTTTAATCAAATATGGTCATGACGAAATCTGAGGTGGACACACTGCAGGCGAGTGTCGTCACTTTTCCTGTTGTGTGACCTCAGCGGCTGCTTCAGTGCGGTTACAGCATGGGCCCGCGTCAGTGCTGACTCTCTGTTGTCGTGACAGGAGGGAGCTGGTGGGGGTGGTGGAGCCAGTGCCGAGAGACGAGACCTACTGTGACCCGCCTGCTCTGTTCCATGTATCTGGAGACTACTCTTTCATCAGGTAACACTATTAATGATAATAGTAATATAATAATGATCATTATCTTTAGCCAGTCTGAATCTTTACTTTCTCAAAAGCAGTGACTGGATGTTCTGTCTGTGTTATGGTTGTCAATAGATTTTAAAAACGTTTTAACATATTTCAATAAAACATATTGATCTAAGGAACAAGAAACATTAGTTTTTGGTGCAGAACCATTTCCTCACGTTAATTCCTTGACATTTCAAAATCAAGCACTTTAAAAAAATAGTCTGATGAACTACGGCACTCACCATGTTTTCTTTTCACATTTATATGTTTTTCTATTATACCGATAAATTTTGCCCAGAATCCTGCCAACCCGCCTCCCCTAAAAAGTTGCTTACTGTAAAACTTGCCTGTGAATACCTGTTTAACAGATTCAAAAGTCAACTATTTTAATTTACATGCATAACTCAAATTATGTAACAAAAATACAAATTTTAAGCCAAACCATGATCCTTTACTTAACCTAACCAAGTAATTATGCAGGCTAAACTTGATGAAGTCGTTAGTTATAATGCAGTTTAGTTATATGGGAATATATTTTAGTTGGAGACAGGGCTGCACAAAGACATGCTTTAGATGGCTTTTAGCTTTACTCTTGGTTGTGGCTGTTGGCTGCATACGGCCAAATGAAGAATCACACACCTTTACAAACGAGACGGAGTAGCTGAGAAGTAAAACCGTGAGAGAGATTTAAGTGTGTGTGTGTGTGTGTGTGTGTGTGTGTGTGTGTGTGTGTGTGTGTGTGTGTGTGTGATGGCCGCTGGTTGTGAATACAGGTACTTCACGAGGACCATCTACCAGTTCCAGTTCCAGAAAGCGCTCTGCGATGCCGCTGGTCATACAGGTGCCTTGTCTACATGTGACATCACTAATTCTACAGCAGCAGGAACCAAACTGAGGTACGAACGACTTCCTGCACCTCTGGGAAGGCTGTCACAGAATCAGATGTAGTTGTGGTTGTACCTGTGAAATGCAAAGGTCATTTATCATCATCATCATCATCATTATCATCAATGTTTCGTTTTAGGGATATGTTAGAGCTGGGAAGGTCCCAGTCCTGGACCAGGGCTTTGCATACGATATCCGGTGATTTTAAGATGGACGCCCGTCCTCTGTTGGATTATTTCCAAAAGCTTCATGATTGGCTGAAGGCAGAAAACAAGAAACACAACAGGACTGTAGGTTGGAAGACAGATATACATCCATGTGAGTGCAAACGATACTTACATTGAAGATTATTATCACCACTAAAATAAAAAACAATTTGATCAAAGTTTGTTTCGGGTAATTCGCCTATTAGCTTTCTTGTCGAGAGTTATGATAGATAATGATGCTACCACCAGCAGCTGGTTAGCTTAGCTTAGCTCAGAGACTGGGAACTGGGGGAAACAGCTAGCTTGGATCTGTACCAGCACCTCTCAAGCTCGCTAATGAACACATCATAGCTTAGTTGTTTAATTTGTACAAAAAAAGAAAATGTAAAAAACAACACGTTGTGGTTTTATGGGAGGTTTTGTGACAGACTATTTCTTGTCCAGTAATTTAGCATAGTCTTGTCGTCACCATGACGTTTTCAGGGCAACCATAGTCATCCATACCATAATCATAGTGGACACATTACCCCCATTAAATCCACAATGTGTTCTTTTTACACTGTGCTTTTTCTACAGTATGTACAAAGCAGATATAATGTGTTAATTAGAGAGTTTTAAAGTTGCTGATGGGTAGATTTTATTGCATTTGGACAGAGCCAGGCTAGGAGTTTCCCCCTGTTTCAGTCTGTGTGCTAAGCTAACCATTTCGAGCTTTGTATTCATTGTGAAGATATGTATACATTTTCTCATCTTACTCTTAGCAAAACAGTAAATAAGCATATTGCCCAAAATGCTGAGCAATTCCTTTAAGCCTCCCTTCTATACTGCTTATCTGGGTTGAGTGTATCTATTCTGCCATATCAAGTTCATGTCGCATTTAAGTCCACACCAAACACAGTTATTTGAACCATTTTTGATAGATTTGAAATTTTTGCCGGAGGCATATACAACTCTCTCACCATTACGTAATAATTACTTCTGATGAAATGTTTGCTCTGCCACTTGAAACAAGTGCACTGAAGTAAAAAAGCAGAAGCAGAAAAAACACAGACTTAAGTCACTACGGTTTTCGTGACAAATATTTGCATGACCAAACCACATTTCACATTACCACATAATGAAGAAAAATGGTTGTGATTGCAACTTGCTTGAATTTTTACTCTTTACTTCATGTTTCATGACTTATAAGTAACACAATGTCGATCACATGTCCAGGGGGCTTGTGTACACCAAGTTTGATTGTATCATTGATATATACTTTTGCTGTAGTAAAATTCCATCAAATTGTAAAGACCTGTTCACCGTCCCTGTCTGTACAGGTCAGCCAGTAATTGGTTGCTATTAGATGATGTGATGGCAGTTTAAGTGCATGCAATGATATCCAAAAACAAATGCATGGGCTGTATTCACGGTCAGCCAAATGTGTTATGTGCTATGCTTAGTGAAGATTTGATGAAATGTTTTTATCAAACTGAACTAATGATTAGATTTTTTTTGTTTGTTTACAGATTCAGGGGATGCCATTAAAGTCAGGCTCAGTTTGAAGGCTGCCATGGGTGATGAAGCTGTGAGTATTATTAATCATTATCAGAATAGTTATTGGAGAATGAGGGTATCTGACTACACGGGAAGTGTATTTTGCCCCTTTGAAGTGAACTTCAGTCGGTTTGATATCATGGTAGATATTAATCAACTGAAATGTGTTTCAGTATTCCTGGAACGCCAACGAGCTGTACCTCTTCAAGGCCAACATTGCTTACGCTTTGAGGCAGTACTACAGCCAAAAGAACGAGAGCCTGGACTTCACGTCGGTACCATCCTGAGACCACAAACAAATATGAAGATATTTTATGCTTTCATCTGACTATCTTTTGTTACCACATTTGTTCGAGAGCTTTTCTTGGTTTGTGCCAGCAGAGCAGGGAATGTCCGTGCCTATGATGAGACTCCCAGGATCTCCTTCTACATTTTGGTCACCAACCCAACCAGTCCCTCCACGAATATCCCAAAAGTTGATGTGGAGGCTGCCATACGGTGAGGGACAAGCTACATTCAACATGTGACAAGTGTGTTATGATTACATACGGCATGTTCCAAAACACTGCGTGCAGTATACTTGTTTTGTTTGAGCAGCTGTAATAGCCGAGCTTATTACATTTTTAGTCACACTTATTCTGCTGACGGCAATGCTGGTGTGTCGGACCAGCGCTTTGGTCCAGACTGAAGTATCTCCACAACTATTGGTTGATTTCCCACAAAATGTTGTACAAGACGTTCGTTAGTGCCCAGACGATGAATCCTAATGACGTTGGCGATCCTCTGACTCTTCTTCTAGCGCCACCAACAGGTTAATGTTCAAGTCTCAACAGCTACTGGATGGACTGGAACATCATTTTGTACAGAGCTACATGATTCTCTGACAATTCATCTAGCATCACCACGACAACTATTTTGATGCAGTCATTCATGAATTGCAAAATCTTGAAAGCCTCACAGAGCTGTTAGCGCTCCAGTTCAATTGCTATAATTGCTATAATCCACTCAGTGTGACCTTTCACTACAGACAGTTGATAAGTGTGAGCAATAATAAACCCATTTTTATAATGGTCCCAGGTTAAGTCGAGGCAGAATCAACGATGCCTTCCAATTGGATGACCGGACGCTGGAATTCGAGGGTATCCTAGCAACGCTCGCCCCTCCCGTGGAGCAGCCGGTGGAGGTGTGGCTGGTGGTGTTTGGGGTGGTCATGGGAGTCGTGGTGCTCGCGGGCGTCTTCCTTGTCATCTCCGGTATCAGAGAGCGCAAGAAGTGAGTTTCTGGTCTCGAGATTGTTTCTACGGTGTTGGACTGGTTTACTTCCATAACTGTGAGACATAACTATGTGTTTCTTGTGTGTTTGTAGGAAATCTGCAAAGAAACCCATGGACAATCCATACGATACGAACATTGATGGAGAAATTAACAAAGCCTATGAGGACAATGACAATGAACAAACTGGTTTATGAGTCCACTGAAGAACAGAGGGAAGGTGTTGTTCTGCAACATGTGTTTACTTGTTATACATTTTAGTCTGTCAGGTTAGTGATTATCCTTGTAAAACAGTATACTTAATTGCAGGTAATTGCAGTATACAAAATTTACGTCCATGTGAATCTATTCAAAGTGTACTATTTTTGACACACTAATATTATACTTACTATAAGTAGTATAGTAGTACAACTACACTTAAGTTGCCTTGACTGTGCTATTTTGAGTATAGTTTTTTGTAATAATAATGGACATTTACCTTGTATTATGTGTATATTTAAATTACATGGAATTTTACTCACATCTCTTTATTAATGTATATCAGAAAGTGTTAAATAAACAAAGTTATTATCACATCACCTTTATTTTGAATATTAAATTGTTTAATATAATGTACATCGCAACACAAAATATTAACACTTGTTAAAAACAAAAAACAACAACAACAATCAGCTTGAAAGGTCACCGTAAACAACAAAACTAATTACACGCTTACACACACACACTAAACATTTTTTCATAAGATATAGTTGTATGATACATATCTACGCACTTCTGCAATAGCAGAATTTGACACAGTGACGTGGGTTTTCTGTCACTGGCCCAGGTGGGTCAAACAAAAGAGCTCCTCTCATGTTTTTCTTTTGTTTAATGTCAAGTCCCAAAGAAAATCCGCATGTGAATTTTAGTGGTAAACCTGACTGAGAATACGTCTTGAGTCTCCCTCAAGTCTGAATGATGAAGAGGAACGATTCTTCACCGGTCATTCTACCCTGAGTTGCCGCTTCCACTGAGTTGTTGGTGTCTATTTGGATGAACCAGCCGCCGTGCAGCGCTGACTCAAACTTCCGCTGTTTGGTCCCCTCGGTCTTCATGTAGAAGACGAAGGAGAGGGCGCTCTCGTCACTCTTGGAGATCTTCTTCAGCCTCTGCTTCTCGCAAGTCTACAGCAACAACAGACATGTGGACATCCGTCACGGAGACGACAGATTGCTCTTCAACATGCTAACCAAATACCTGAAAAATAACTGACGTTCCCATCAGCCTCAGCTGAACTTTGTGTTTAGTGCTTATTTGCGAATATTAGCATGCTAACACACTAAGCTAAGATGGTGGGTAAACATACCTTCTAAACATTAACATGTTAGCATTGCCACTCTGAGCAATGCCAGCATGCTGATGTTAGTAATAAGCCCAAACCACCGCTGTGCTTACAGCCTCACAGAGTCACGCATGACTGTAGACTTGATACGTATTACTTAGTTACATATCAGTGTCCTCAAACCTTTGCCAGTACATATTTTTCAGAGGTGGGAGCAAGTCATTTCTGACAAGTAGTCTAAATACCAGGTTAAGTTCCCACACCTTCACTTTGGGTTTTCAGTTATATTTAGATACTAAATCTTCATCAAATGCACTTTTTCGAACCTAATCAGTACTAAAACATGCATATAGCCCAATAGACAGACGCATGTTGTTATATGGAGTGAGGGCTGTTTCCATGACATTCTGTGACCGTGAAGAATGCCAACATAAGGGGAAATTATTCTATTTTTGGCTGATCTATTGTAATGAATGAAACTCGTCTGACAGTAACTACTTCCCTCTTTTTCAGATGAATTGCCATTAAAATGTCATCATGGTTCGTGGTGCAATGAGGATGCCTTCTCCTAACCTTGGTGGTCCCCTGACTTTCATCGACCAGCAGTAGTGTTAAATTTAAATCTAGTGAAGGCTCTCGACATCTACCAGATGGATTGACGCACATTTTCACAATACATTCTTGGTTCTCAGGTGATGAATCTTGATGATTTTGGTGATTCCCTAACCCTTGTATTGAGTACCATCATCAAGTAAAACACATCTAAAGAAAATCATCCTGTAGGGGACATGAATGGCAATCCATCCAATAGTCCATCGAGACATTTCACTCAAAACCACACATGTTAACCTCACAGTGGCGCTAGAGGAAAAGAAGGAGGATCACCAAAGTCATCCTCTGGGGACCATGAATGTCAAACTTCATGGAAGTCCATGTAATAGTTGTTATACATTTCAGGAAAGCTCTAGAGCAAAAGTCAGCTTGATGCATCTTAAATCTAACTATGTGTACATGAACTCACACAGTAACAGGTATTACCTCCACTTGTAGGAACACCCTGTCCCCTTCCTTGCAGCACCTGAGGAAGCAGTTGGACTTGCTAAAGTTTAGGACCACTGGTTGTCCCTTGAAGGAAAAGAAACTGGTTGACTTGTAGTAGTAGATGGTCATCTCCTCTGGACACGAAAAAAGATATGTAAACAAACAAAGAATTTCACAAATCAATTGAAAACTACATTTGTGGTTACTGTAAATGTATCAGTAGGTGCTGTGTTGCCGCGTGCTGCTCCGAATGACAAACCTGGGTTCGGTGAAGCATAGATAGCCTTCTCTGAGCAGAGACCTCTGAGGTATTGATGAGTGGCCAAATGTTCGATTGGAGTGTTTAACGACTTTAGCTGACTGAAACTTCCACCTCCTCTTGCAACTGAGCACAGGGACACAGGGAACAATCAAACAAAGGGCATGTGGTTCATGGGTCATAACCCTTTCAGACGAAAAACACAAACAGGGGTGATTAATCCCTCACTACCTATTTTATCTGTGTATGAATGTGTAGGGAGTTGCACTGCACATGTTTCTGGTCTCTGATCAGATTTATATATAACTTCTGACTGTTTTCTTGACCTGTCTAAAACATTTAAACCCAAGAGGTCAGCTTTTCATGAGACCATTTCATCAGTTAATTTAGCTTACAAAAAACAATAAACGAGAACTTAATCCTCCAGTTTTTCTGAATTCCAAAGCGTTTTTGGAAATCCGTGGTTGTCACTGGACTGTATCATGTATTTTTTCTTTCCTATGTTGAACAAATGTATCCTGATCTCAGTGAGACTATCTGTATAAATAGAATTAGACGGATAGAAAGGAAGATTGGAGACTGAAGCACAGCTTTCTCACCAAGTGTAACCTTGCTGGATTCGGACACCATGACAACATCATTAAAGGTACATCCTGTCCCATGGCATCCCTGACAGGGGCTCCCGCTGTCGCAGCCCCTCCCGCTCACCACGGAGATGCTGGTTTTCTTCATGGATATGATGAGCAGATCCCCCCTCTCCCCATTCCCCTCATTTTCAGGTTGGCAAACATTCTCCTCTCCGTCCCCGTCCTGCACCAGTTCACTCTGCTTCAGGTCTTCCACCCTCCTCATCTCCATGCTGAAACTGAGTACTGTGGATTCCTTGGAGAAGGGATGTAAGGTGTCCTCAGCTGGGAAGAACTGCTCAGTGTGCTCCTTCATCCTGCTGGCCTTGTGCAACGTCTGAAGACCGGAGGGAGGGGGAGAGTGGAAGTGGACGTGGGGTCAGACTGAGTATTCACTTTGTGTGAAAACTCCACCTTAAAACACCTAACAACACAGCTACTGTCAAAGTGACAATGTGTGTGTTCTTTCTCTGGTGAACACTAAAATACCATGTGATGTTGAGCTATGAACATCAACAGATGTCAGCAAAGTTCACCTTAAGTTTCATGTTCATTCATTCCAATCACTAACAGGATACAAACAGGTACAATTACTATTGTGAAAAGACTTAACATGAAATGTTTTTGCGTGTGAACAGCCACATGTATATTCAGTATAACAATATAACTATACAGTATATATACATCTAAAACACAAACGTGATGTTTGATGTGCAAGACTGTGGAAGCCCAACTCACCAGCTTCGGATTATCTTTAGCTAACGACTGTGCCAATTCCTCCGGTGTGAGATCCTGCAGGTCCATGTCGTTTACCTGCATCAGTTTGTCCCCTCTCCTGGGAAAAAAACATTAAATATATAGGGCATATATTTTATTAAGGCTTTTTAATTGTAAGTAATTACTTTATTAATGTTAACAAACTGTGTTATAAGCCATTAATAGTGGAAACTCCATCCATTTGGCTACTCTGTGTTTGCTGTAATCTTTCGCTTTTACCTTGAAAAATAAAGAAACTGTTGCTGCTGAATTAATATTACACCTCAAAGTTGGAACCACTTCACCTTCTAAAGAGAGCGACAGAGCATCTGGATCAAAATCCATTTATTACAACTTTTTCATCTTTAAAACTGCAGACCTGATCATCTCTTAGAAAGTTAGAAATAAGTCATTAAAGGCCCTGTGAACTTTATTAGTCAACCAGACTCTTTATTTAAGTAATTTGGTTTTAACACAGGTTTCTGCTAAAGTATTAATAGTTTTGGTTCATTCACATTAAAGAGGTCTGTATTTCTGGGGTTTTTTTCATGGTGATGTCACCCCCTCCTGTTGTACAATCAGGATTTAGAAACATTTAAATCTAAATCTGATGACAGCTGGCTGGTTGTTGTCAATCAAGTCTGATCAAAGGACACAATGATGATGTTTTTGATTGTCAAAATAGTTTCAGGTCTACTTATGAAAACCAATACTTTTTTTTTATCTATAAACCCCATTATAATGTATTCCTTATTAACCAGTCTTCCAGTTCTGCTGTTTGAGCTTTAAATCATGTCTGAAAACACATTTCTGTTCACTCACCTATTTGTATGCCGGAGTTTCTTTTTAGTATTCTCTTTCATCTTGTTTTTGATGAAATAAAATCTTTACTTTTAGAAAGCCTTTTATCAATTTATTAAAAAAAAAATGTTTAATGTTCCATTTAGCTATTGTTTTCTACAGCATCCTGTATGGTATATTTTCCTTTTTAATTTTTTTGTTAGATTTAATCTAAAGCACTTTGTGGTCCGTGCTTAAAAAGTGCTTTTCAAATAACATCATTCCTACTCTTTTGTTTTATCCTCAACAACAAAAAGTCTGTTAAACACCGTGTCTGATTTATACCTGACAAACGCTTTTTCACGCGCTTTTTTGTACTTCACATTTTCCACTTTGTACTGGTGCTTTCCCTCATGGATGTGGTGGACGATCAGCACGCCTCCCTTAACAGAATCCTGACGTTTAGAAACAAATAAACAAACTTAACGCTTCAATGCAATATACACAATCATATTTTTTTAAATGCTTCTCACATATGTCGGTGCTCTGTGTTAAAGATTGCGTTACCCACCTCCAGATCCATGGTGCTGCCAGTGTCCGCTGCTGATAAAGCAAAAGACTGAAGCCGACACCAGGGAAAGCGCTGGCGCTTTAAAGCCTCCAGCGTGTTCCTGCTTCTGCTTTGCATGAACAGAAGGGGGAAGTAGAACTGAAAGGCCACTGACACAGTGATGAACGTGGAACTGATGTCAGAAGAGGAAGTGAATGAAGATTAGTAAATCTTAAATGAAATCGGGGACACATTGTCTGATTTTTTGTTTTCATTGTTAGAAAACAGAACTTGAGGAGAGAGTTCATCTGTTTCTGTACATTTTCTACATGTCACCATTCACTAACACCAGCAAAGGTCTCACTAATGAAAGTTAGAAGACAAGTGACGTTATCTGACACTCACACTCCTCATTCTTTACTGTACTGCATGTCATATAAAACCCTTTTTTATTCATATTCGATTACTGGAAGTTCACTTCCTTGGTTTTTGGCAATACCAATAACCTCAACGCTATTACAGTTCACAGAAATAAGAGGAAATTATGGTTTATATCACGCATAGGAACTACTGAAAGGCTATGACTTCCTCTGTGACAGTAAATAACTCGGTAGTGGATATATATTTATACTATGTGTGCTTCTACAATGAACTGTCCAACTAGAAACGGAAGCAATCATTAACGGTTCTTCACAAACTGTCATAGCCAGTTTGTTACTTTTACGTCAGGCTGGTATTTTATTAAAGGGTGAATATAGTAAGCAAGAAATGCTTATATAGCCTTAATGTTTGAACTTTTTTACTTTTATTTGACGAAATTACGGTGATCTGCTTTCAGTGAGTGCACCTGCTCAGTATCTAAAAATATTGTATTCTGTATACTACTCGTACTAATACCACACTCTGAAAATACCCCACAAGATAAAGTCCTGCATTCCAAAGCTTACTTTAGTAAAAGTATTGTAAGTATTATAAGCACAATGTACATCAAGTATCAAGTACTCATTATGAGGTCAAATGTTCCCTGTATGTGTTTTACTATTATATACTGTATATATCTGCTGCATTAATGTGATGTTGCATTTTACTGCTGTAGAGGTTTTTAACTGTTGGTTATTTTAATCTACAGCAATGCATCATATTCTGTCAGATGATCTTCACGTTTGTAGCGTTGCTGTCCTGTGGGAACCACAAAAAGAAAGACAGCCCTGTTTTCAGCTGTTTCCACCTGATCCAAGAGGCTTTTTAAGTTTATTTAGCTTAAGAAGTAGGAGAATTTTCTCAACACATAAAGAAATACTTTAAAAAGTTCATCACAGTCATTCAAAATCAACAAATTTGAAAATGTTTCAGTGGTCGGGAAGGGTTCTGAAATAGGCTCTGAAAGTTGAAGTAAAGTACTGCTTTAATACAGGGATGAGTTGTGCTACTAAATTCATACAAGCACACACAAACAAACACTGAAGCTATTTCCAGTCCAGCTAAATCTGTAGGCGCTGAGGGGGATTGAGTTACATGAGAAGCACACGCCACTGTCGCAAAGATTTTGAGGTCCGCCACCGCTCAGTGCAGCACGTTTCCACCGTCTCAGAGGCTGGCACAAGTTGAGGATCCAAACTCAAGCAGGTATTGTGATGCACTGAACATAAACTGTATAGAGTATATATACTGCATGGGCTGAGAAACGTTTCATCGTTGTAGCAGCTGAAGGTGTCGAGTAACGTTGACCTCTGCAGTGCATTTCACTTGGTTTAACACACAGTGTGCGGATGGGATGATAAAGTTTGAAGCACATTAATTAACACACTATTTCAAATGATCAGACAAAGCTTTGTCACGATGTGTTGTTTGAAATGTGTAGTTTTGAGTTTTAGGAATAACTCATAGAGAGTGTTTATTTCATAGAAACTATGTCTGTGAAGAAAAAAGTAAAAAAATGAATTGATTTTTGTGGCGTTCCCTTTCGAGGTGCAGTAAATATGTTTGAATTTGTTTGCATCTGCGATTGAATTTGAAATGAATACTGTACTAAACACTGGTGACACTATTCACTAAAGAAATGTCACCGTCATAGCCTCAGAGTGACACACATGTGACATTTTAAGGAACTGACTCTGGCTTTGAAAGTACAAGTAACCGTCCCACCCTTGTTTCTAACTACATCAGCACTGTCCTGTCTGTATTGTGTCTGTGTGTGTTTCAGATGGAGATACTCGATGTGTTGATAATAGGGGGCGGCCCTCATGCCATGACCCTCGCTAGCTTGCTATCCAACTCTGACCCTGATCCAAACTCAGACCCCGGACATGACTTACACCTCTCCCCCACCTCCTCGGACCCTCCAGGGCCTCAGGCAAACCCAGAAACCTCCAACAACAAACGCTGCGGTGGCAGGAAGAAGAGGGGGGCGACAGCTGGTACCATGAGCTGGGTTTCACTCACTAAATCATATATATTCAATTTTTATAGAAGTTTACAGTTTTGACTTAGTAATTATTTCACTTAGAGGTGAATCAATTGGTCAGTTAATCGACTATCATCAAGTTGATGATCGATTCATTGTTTAAGTCAAACATTGCCTCCAGTTTCTAAATTGTGAGGATTTGCTGCTCTCTTGGAACTTTTGCAATAAAAATCTTTATTCTGGGGTTTTGGACTGTTGGTCGGACAAAATTAGATATTTTGAAGACGTTCATTTGGGCTCCGGAAGATTCTGAAGAATATTTTTTCAGTTTTCTGTAAAAAAAATGGTATTTGCCAAACTATTCATAAATCAAATCACTGAGAAAATAATTGGCAGATTAATCAATGATGAAAATAGTCATTAGTTGGCGTATACAGATGCAAAAGTCATTATTTCTAGTTATTATCTAATAACCAGAAATTGTTATGCTATATCTTGATGTAGTAACTCATCACTTCCTATTTGTTTCTATTAATTCTGACTTGTAACAAAATATTTTGATGTATTAGGCCTATAGATGCCGACTGGCTGATCGGCTGCACTGTTGATCTTCCTGGCAGGAATGAGTTTCGTATCAGCTTGATAATCAGACTTCATTCATTAAATAGAAAATGTTGTGGAACCGGGCTACATTACAAATAAGGCACACAACAAATGAATGATCCTTTGTCACTGTTACTACTTCTTCATTTTGACATACATGTGACGCACTCACAGTTCAGTTATTTTGTTCTTTGTGATTAGTGTCTGCAGGCCTGACACTGGAGGAGCGACTAGCAAAGTCGACGATATCAGAAAGGGTCGACTTTCCCCCAATGAGTCTCCGAGTGGTGGATTCTTATGGGGCGTGGACCGCTCTGTGGGAGAGACAGTTCACAGCTCTGAACATCCCTCATCTGCGCTCACACACACTTGTGCACTCAGACCCTCTCAATAAGGTAGAAACACAAACAACTTCCCCTGAAGTGGAAGCCACGAAAGTGCTTTTACAGTACGGATGTAAATAAGCACATGTGTGTGTGTGTGTGTGTGTGTGTGTGATTTCTTCGTCAGACAGCCCTGCAGGAGTTTGTTTTAAAGTCTGATCGCTCTGCGGAGCTTCACAGTCTCCCAGACCAGGTTTACATTCTGGACGAAAACGCATTTTTCAACGACATGAGGCTCGGCAGGAAGGAGAGGAAACGTCTCAACATCACCTCAACACTCAAGAAGAGTTTATCCTTCAGTCTGCCAGGGACCAAACTAAGTGTGGATTTCTTTAAAGATCAGGTTAGATCAGTATATTTGTGAGTGTGTTCTGCAATCTAAAGTCAAAGAAAGAACAGACAGATAGCTTTAATGCAAGCAGACACCAGCTTGCATTAAACAAAAATATTTGACGATACTCCTGGCGTTGCATTACCTCCAAAATGACACATGACACTTTAAAGGTGCTTTATATGAGATTGGGAGCAATTCTGTTGCCTCTCAAAGGCTCTCAACATGTCGACGGGTGAACTGGCGGCTAGCAGCTAATATTGCTAACAGTGCTTACCTTAAAGGAGGATCGGAGGGTCAAAGCTAGGAGGAACTCGGATAACAACACACTGAATAGGAGCGACTGCATTCTCTGCTCAGATAGACATTACTCCAATATATCTTTACACAGAAAACAGTTGTTTGCTGCTATAATAATGCTCTGAATCCCGTATATTGCCCCTTTCAAAAGAAAAGAAATTATATATTTGTGACTCGTCTTTTTTAAATGTATGTCTTCACTTACAGTAGATGGAAAAAATACTTGCAGATTTTATCCATTAAGCAGCATGAGCACTGAAATCTGAGCATTTCTGAGTTGGTGAATCTGAACATGCAGGTGGAGAGATACAACTTGGACAAAGTGCTGCTGAAGGGAACAGTGGAGCACATCACCCCTGTGATGGAGGACAGCGCTGGCTGGATAAAAGAGAGTGAAGCCATGAGAGTGACTGACAGGAAGAGGGTGAAGTATTTTCGAGTCCAACTTCAAGAGGGCATCGTCCTTAAAGCCCGCCAGGTCGTTATGGCGACAGGTCCAACCCGCGCCCAGATGGCAAACATCCCTTCATGGGTGAAAAGCATTGCAGAGAGCTACCCAGAGGAGCGTTTGCACCACACAGTGCACCTCATGCACCACCTGCCGACTGCTCGGCAAAAACTCAAAGACACAGAGAGTCCGACACAGAAAGAGACTCAAGGTAAGTCAGCTTTCCTCTGAGAATTATGTTACATCAAAATAATACAGAAAAGCTCTACAGGGAAACAATGTTTAAGCATTATTTTAAAACGGAATGCCCCTTTACCAGTGTTTTTGTTTTTTTTCCATAATAATGAATACAACTTTGCTTTCACCTGAGGTTTCCGTGCTTCGGCACACTTCAGTGGTTATTTGATCCCACGTCCTCCACGCAACACTTTCCTTTACAAGTGCTGTTTGTGTGTGTAGACTTGTGTGTAGTGTGTGAGGCAGGGCAGAGAGTAATGGTAGTTGGTGGAGGTCTGACCAGCGCTCATGTCGTCTCAATTGCCCTGCAGCAAGGTGCCAGCCATGTGACATGGGTCATGAGGAAGCACCTCCAGGTCTAGTGACAGTGTGAAGCTGCATGTAGACCAACCATAAATGTAGATGTACCTGTCGGCCTCCAGCACAAGCGCATCAGTCCTCATTGTTTCTCCTGCAGTTAAAGCAGTTTGATGTGGGCGACGTGGAGAGCCTGGTGGGCCGTTACTCGCACGTGGAGCACGGCATCAAGATGGATGGCCAAGCCTACCTGAGGCAGTTCTACAATGAGCGGAGCCTCCACAAACGGCTGGCTATGATTCGCCAGGCGAGGAAAGGAGGCGCCGTCACCCCGGAGGCCTACGTCCACCTGCAGCCATTCATCCTGAATGGACGGGTAGACGTGAAGACGTACTGTCAGGTAGCAGTGCATGAGCGTCCCGTAGGGTGTAAGGTTGAGGGTGTGATGGATGGAAGGTTTTTTTACCTGAATCTCATGCGACTGTCCAGGTGAGTGATGCCAGCTGGTGCTACAGGAGCCAGGCCTGGAGTGTCTCACTCAGCACTGGGGACCACTGGACCGGAGATATGATCTGGCTCGCCACCGGCTGCAAACTTGATGTCAAACAGGACCCCTTGCTATCTGAAGTGATGAAGGAATTCCCCCTCCAGGTGGGTCGGCCATACAAATGTTTTTGATATACATTGTCTATGTATATTAAGGACAGACAAAAAGTTGTGTTTGTTTTTTGTTTTTTTAATTTTAATTACCGGAGGGATGCAGAGATAAGAGCAATGGATTCATCTTTTATGATGTAACCTGAACAAGGCGACACTAACGGATGCATTGGTTGTCCCTCCATGAAGGTGATAGACGGCTGGCCGTGCATATCAGAGAGCTTGCAGTGGGCAGAAGGGTGCCCCTTCTACCTGATGGGGCAGTACACAGCTCTTCAGGCAGGTCTTATACAGAGTGTTTTGGTGGGCACAAAATAGGTCTCAACAACAATTTGTACAATTGTTTCACAGAGTCCGTGTCGCTTATGTCCCCCCCCCCCCACACACACACAGGTTGGACCTCATGCGGTCAACCTGGCCGGGGGACAGGCTGCCAGCATGCGAATCGCCAAGGACATCATGCGCCGTCTGCAACAGGACAATGCGGAGGCTTCTGAACTGAGTGGGGAGAAATCTAAAACCGAAGAATATATTCAACAGATGCAAGGCCTTCTATGGCTTTAATGTTACCCGGCATTCTTGTTGACTGATGGCCCTATGTGGCCTTGATTAAAATAAATGCTGTGAAACGGACTTTTTTGAGGGGGAACTATAACAACCATTTATATCCTAAATCTAATACAGATTTGTGTTAATTTTTGTGTTAAGGGCCCAATCAGTCGTTTTTAAACATTAATTACAGGTATGTTCACAACACTTCAATGACAGGACTTGGATGAAAAACCTGTTTTACATCACTGTTTACAACATGGCTGATTTAAGTGTGGTAGGGTTAGCTGACCCACCTTAAAGGTCAGTCCACCTTAAGTGAGCCTGATAGGGTTCCAATAGACAATAGGTGTAGCTCATTCATGCTCCTCTATAAACATGCAGGTAAACCAGTCAGACTGCAAAGACACTTTCCCCTCATTCCTGTGGTGAGTTGATTTGAGCTGCTTTTGTTTCTTTTATTTGTATGTATTGGTGTCTTGTATACGGCTTGGAGGGTTGACGGTTTTAATGTATAGGCCAGATTTTCTCTTGATTACCAACACACTTCCTGGATTGTGGTGGCTGATGATAAAGGGGTGAATGCCTGTTCCTGCTGATGTAACCCCTTCGGTGACTGTTGTGCATAGTTTCAATCTGTATGCATGTCTGTCAGTTTTGAGGTGGATTTTTCTTAATGGTAGTAAATGTTTATATTTCCCATCTACCACTGCTCAAGGCCAGAACTTGAACAAGGAAGTGGGGGTCAGAGGCCTGTTAAAGCCGGGGCCTAGTACGCAGAGTAAAAACTCTTTCTATTACACAGCATTGTGTCTGCTGTGTTTGCATCTTGCACTTCACCTTTTTAATTTGTGTATATGGCATTTCACCACCAATGTGCATTGGTCTAGACTGTGACTTTCCCTTAA
This sequence comes from Pholis gunnellus, assembly GCF_910591455.1. NCBI lineage: Eukaryota > Metazoa > Chordata > Actinopteri > Perciformes > Pholidae > Pholis > Pholis gunnellus. The sequence goes on along the minus strand of NC_136528.1, from coordinate 26,664,158 downwards.
ATTTCCCCAGCTGGGTAGCTAGTTTCCCTCCACCCCCTGATTGACAGTTCTTGTATTTTATACAGCCCCATTCCCATTGTTTCCACAAAGGGAAGAATGGTTGGATATTTCTAATTATATTTATCTACTTTATCTCTACTATCGTGTGTTGTATGAGTAAAAATAACTGAGATGGTCCAATATATCCCCTGGTCACATAAGCAAATATTTTATGGCAGTGAAAACTTGTGACTCAAGGATAGTTTTTTATGTTCATATTATAAAGTCCCGTGAGACGATCTGATTTTGTGCTGTAGGCTTATAAATTAAGTTGACTAGCAGCGTAAGCCCTGTGAACTTTGGGTCACATTAAGATTGTGGATTGTGTTTTTATATTTTTAAAAATAGAAACTTAAGTAGGCTAATTCTAATGCTCCTTACTCCTAGCTACTTGCACCTCTTTTCACACTGTGGGAATGTCTTTAACCACGCCTCCTGACTTCCGCGTTGTAGCCAAGGATAATTAAAAGAAATGCCACATGTCATATCCTAGGGGTACAATACTTGCGCACGAGCGTAACCAAAAAGTTCTGTAAGGTCGCGCACAACCCAAGAGACCCTGAGTAAACTCATAACTTATTTATAGCGCCTTCTGCTGTGACCCTCTCAAATTCTGGCTCCACTTACACTGCGCATGTGTGAAACCCCATAGCTCCTTTATTGCATCCTACCTGAGCAGGTGAACGGGGCTGCAGTCACAACAACCCGGCGGTCATTCTGATGTCGACTTAAACATTGTATTACAGAACAGCGTCGTGACTGTTCTTATTTGGGGTAGGTGGGTTTGTTAACAATGCGGTTTACCGTTGAACTGAATGTTAAACACAGGAGTGATTCGTGCCGGGTAGGAGTCGTTAGTGGGTCGGTCCCGGTAGGTCTGTACCTCTACCGCCAATTGACTCCGTGTCTGTCAGCAGTGAGAAGACGGGTCACCAGCTACGTGCCAACCCACATGACAAAACCCGTCACGATTGCATTTCAACAGTAAAACGCATCCTTAAACGTTACAAAAACAGTTGGGTGGGGTATTTGTGCTGCATTCACGTGGTGTCGGAATAATTGGAAAATGAACTACCGATTTGGCAAATTGACGTGAACGCCCCCTCAAACCGGAAGAAATTAAAGCTGTAGTAGCTGACTGATATCGAATGAACACGGGCCTGTAATGAATAGTTATTAATCTGGCACTCTGCAGTTTTGAGAAAATATAAGGATGATCATGCACTAGGAGCGGGGATCGTCCGGGACAGAGGTGATGATGGAAATGAATGTACAGTACTGTCTCAGAAAATTAGAATATTGTGATAATCCCCATACGTGTGATTTAGTTTACTGAACCAAGCTGAGTGTTTTTCAAGGCTCAGGAAACCCTTGCAGGTGTTTCGAGTTTAGACGATTCAAGTGATTAGTTGAATACCCTACTAGTATACTTTTTCATGATATTCTAATATTTAGAGATAGGATATTTGAGTTTTCTTAAGCTGTAAGCCATAATCAGCAATATTAAAAGAATAAAAGGCTTGCAATATTTCAGTTGATTTGTAATGAATCCAGAATGCATGACATTTTTGTTTTTTTAAATTGCATTACACAAAATAAAGAACTTTATCACAATATTCTAATTTTCTGAGACAGTCCTGTATGGGGAAAGTTGTGAGACGAAGCCGTTGGCGGCAGCAGCTCTGAGATCAGCTGATCAGATCAGCTGATCGTCAGCTGATGCACTCGCAGCTGTGAGCCTCCTCATATGCTAGGAAGAGTATTTTTGAAACCGGGAAGCCCCTGTGATTGCTTGACATTTCCGGTTATTTGTCATGTTTGCACTATTTGATTTGGGAATTTTCCCATTAAAGCTTTGCATGTTATTCTTTTTACAAGATCTACTTTTATAAAGAAACCGTGATAATTAATTTAAAGGTCGAAATGCATTTAAGATCCAACTTTGCTTTGAGAACGCAAATGTATAGACTATTTGAGATGTTAAAGAAATGATGGAGAGACAAGTTGACTGTTACCCTGCCTTATACCCACTGCATGCTTGGAAACTGGTTACACTTCATTAGTGTCAGTGAGGAAGAGGATGATAGATGTACATTTTCTGTGACATATGAAGCATATTAAAAGACTAACAGTGATAAATGGCTTGATCAATGTACTTGTCAACAGCAATTTCAAATGATACTCTTTACTCTGGTGTTGAATATTTAAAGACATTTGATTGTCAGACAAGTTGTTTAGCTTTTTTTAATCTCATTGTGCACAAGAAAAACACAACATGGATTTGTTGCTTTAAAACAAAATATTTTTCATTATGTCCATGACTACCTTATTTTCTTGTCTGTCGTTAATAAAAGCGTACTGTATTTTATTAAGTGTATTATGTTTCTGCAGTGACTAGTGAATCCTGTACCAGCACAATGAATGTGAGGAAGGTGGAAAGGACAGTTCTCAGTGTGGAACAGTCGGAGGGAGTCGGCGCTCATGTCCGTAGGAGCATCGGTAGAAAGGAGGTCAGCATCTCAGAGTTAATGGAGATCGACAGTAAAGTTTTTTTAGTTTTTTTTTACAAAAAACTAATTTATGCAATACCATAAATATTTTAATTCCAGCTGAGAAACCTCGATCCTTTCCTGATGCTGGATGAGTTCAGAGTGAGCAAGCCGGCAGGTTTTCCAGACCATCCTCACAGAGGATTTGAGACCGTAAGAATATTTGTTTACAATTTAATAATTCAATTACATTTAGGCGTTTCAAGCTATTTAGTGTAGCAGAAAATATTAGATACGACGAAAAGTTGGGGAGCCTTGGTAGCTCACCTGATGATAAAGTTGGGGGCATGTACCGTTCAGTTTTAAGTCAGAGTAAATGGGGGAAACGCTAATCTTTTGTCCTTGTATCAAACTCTCCAGGTCGTAATGCTTTTATTCACCTGACTGAACGGTTTCCGTGGTGTCTGGTTTTTTCTTTACATACAGGCCACTGATCAGTTGTGTAACACGTCATCAATATTAACACTTTTTGTAAAAAAACACATTTTAGTTTAGATGATACAGAAATTTACCAGAGATTATACACACTAAAAAAAAAAAAATGGCAACAAAGTGACACCTAATATAATTTAATAGATTTTAAGTTCTACAAATTTGATTGAAAAATATTGAATAAATGAACTAAATCTAAAAAAATAAGTAAATCCAAATCAATTTCTCAAGCAAAACTGATTTATATTTACTAAGAATCTGAGCCAAAGTAATTTTAATTTACTCAATATCTGGGTGAACTTGATTTGTATTTACTGATTATTTGAGTGAAATTAATATAAGCTTTCTAAATATCTGGATAAATGTGATTTGGATTCACTTAATAAAATAAATTACTCATATTTGAACACATTTCTGCTTAATTAAACACATTTACGTTGATATTCGTATAACTTAATTCTTTCACTATAAGTTTAAGTCAGTATCACAAGACATTAAATCTATTCAATAATATTATTGTCACTTTGTTGCCATCATTTTTCTAAGTCTAATCAACCCAATATCATGACTTCTTGGTGCCACAGTTTAATTTGATCACCATGCATAAAGTACAGCAGGTAAACATTTATTTCAGTTCCTTGTTTATACATATTTATCCAACATCCTCAGTGCAAAATGCCAAAATACAACAAAAGAGTAAAGAGGGGATGAAAGAAATCAAAGATAGTAACAATGTTTGTTTACAATAGGGATATAGTACATTTCACAATGGCAATACTGGCATAGCTTATACGTGAGGCTGTCCACTTTTGGGGCCACTTTTAAAAAGTTTAGCTCGAGGAGGAGTTTGTGAAAGACCTCAAGCATGTACCTGAGCTCCTTGGGATATAAGATTCACTGCATATGCCCATCCAACGAGCATGGATAAAGTCCTTGGAAAGTTACCCAGAGCAGTCAGAACTTTCATGCCCTTTGTCATGATACCGATGTTATCAGGACCCTCTGATGTGTCATGATGTTGTAGATTTTCATTCTTTCTACAACAAGGTCCTGCAACACACTGTCTTCATCAGCACCCTGACATAGCAAGAACATTGGGTATTTCAGACTGTACAGCTAACAAGAACGTTCTTCCCAAACAGAGCTGTGCAGGAGTGGGTCCTGAAAGACAAAACATTCTTTTACACTTACAAGTAAATAGTTCTTTTAATGGGTTTGAAATAAAGTCTGTAGTTAACACAAGCTTAAGATACTTTAACATGTTGTTCTAAATAAATATACCTCTAAAAAGGCGCTTGCTAACAAGTGGCTAAAAGAGACAACAAAACCCTGTCCTGACATTTTCACATCATCATGTGCTAGGTCAGATTGGCTGCTGTGGAAAGATCCTATTAGAGGCAACAAATGACACAACAAAACTCAGTAGTAATGATTGTATTTTGTGATTTGATCTACTGATGTCATACTCTTTTAATAGTTGATCTGTAGATTCCTCAAACACAGAATCTAACATCTTGTCGTGTCGATGCTTGGATTGCTTGTGGCCTGAAATGACAAAAGTAAACATTATTTGTCACTTTAATTATTTTGCACACTGGTTATAGCATTGAGGTCATTAGTGTTGAAATATTGTAATAAACTATTTGGAGGCATTTCTAATATTCTGACCACGACATGCATGTTAACTGACCTATAAGTGAACATATAAGATCATTTTGAATGAATTGAATATATATTTATATGTACACATCTGAACATTCTAAACTTGTATAATAAAGTGGTCACTGAGTGCAAACACAGGCAATTATTTCAGACTGTTTTTGTGGAGAGAATCTCAGGCTAACATTACCTCCTGTAGATGAAAGTAGAGCAGGATAGCCTGCACCCTCAGCCCCAAGGTTCTGCTCTTGACGTGGAGAAGGTTCAGCAGCCTGGGAGTGAATTCGTCCAGCTTGGACATTAACTTTGATTCAAGCTGCATCGTTGTGATTCTGTGAAACTCATCCTGCATCTGAAGAGCAAATAATCAAACCAGCTTTAGAGCCTCAAATTTAATGAATGTTCATAATTTTATATAATTGTAAGACCTCCGTTCAAAAGCAGCTCGGTGTAATCAGTCAGCATGAGCTGCAACCCCTGTCTAAAAGCATACACTACACTGAAGTAGGGCGGTAATTACATCTGAATCTCCTTCAGTGGCCTCATGTACTGAGAACAGAGACATGAAAGTGAACGTTAACAAGACAAAACCGAACAGAATGTACGAAAGCTGAAAATGCTGCTGCTTTTAACAGAAACACTACACTGAAGTAGGGCGGTAATTACATCTGAATCTCCTTCAGTGGCCTCATGTACTGAGAACAGAGACATGAAAGTGAACGTTAACAAGACAAAACCGAACAGAATGTACGAAAGCTGAAAATGCTGCTGCTTTTAACAGAAAGATACTTGAGTGTTAAGGCGGCAGCTCGGGCTGAGGCCAGGATAATTGGTCAAAGTAAATTGGCTGGTATCTTAAAAGGGCACTTTATACAGTATTCTTGGGAAAGTAACATGAAATGACAACATTGAGCCGATCACTTTTTCAGTCCTTGCTACGTTTTTAGTAGAATCAAAGACGATGCAGACTGACTGATTTTGAATCACTAGCTTCATTTTGATTTACAGCGCAGTAAAGTTGGCATGTTTTGTAGCTTAAAGAGAGCAAAACTATGTTCAACTGCAGCAGCAGCTTGGTTATAAACAGTTTTTTACCTAATAATAGTAGGTAAATGTCTTACCTTTGGGAGAACAGCAGCCCTTGTCCCTGATGGTGGCAGATGATTGCTGATTGATGTCCATCTGGAGCAAAATACCATAGGTTGATGTGTAAGCTGATTAAAATCAAAGACTTCTCAATGAGTAAAATGAGTCTTTTATGTTCCTGGTGAAATACAATTAGATTGTACTTAGAGATTTGCAGTTTATTAATACAATGACATTTGTTGTTTTCATTCAATTTTTTATTATGTTTTGGTTACTATTTTTTATTTGAATATGAATTAAAGCCAATCACAGATTTTACAGTGTAAAGACCCTTGTGGCTATTTTGTGATATTGGGCTTAATAAATAAAAATGTATTTGACATGATTTATCAGGTTCAGCTTCTCATCTGTGAGAATGTGCTGCTCTTCTTTGATATACACTGAATACATATGGTTTTAGGATAATTTTGACACTTAATGAATCAATAATCTGCAGATTAATCAATGACAGTAATTGTAAATTACAATAAAAAAAAAACTGTCTTTACATAATGTTTGTAAAAAATGTAATCTTTGATCTCCACACATTAATGGGTGAAACAGTATTTTCCATATTTCAGTGCAAAGCAGCAACATCGGAATGTTTTCAACCTCATTCTTTATTTATTTCAAGACTCGGCACAGGATATTACTCACCACAAATGATCTAACTATAGCAGAACTTTCCTGACCATAAAAAAAGTAAAATTCCCCATTAATACCTCAAAACCATATAAAGGTGCTCAGCTGGCAAATGACTAAAAAAAGAGAACTGAAGCACAGGACCAACAGGTTTCACTGAGGGGTGAAATTCGTACTTTGATCACAAGATGGTGACAGTATGCAGACCGCTACAGTACCACTCTGCCTTCCCCACATGTTGATTTAGGGTAATGGTATTAAAAAGATCACACAGAAAGCCAGAGATATATCTGCTGGTTCTGTTTAGTTTGCATGAGCTCAAGTTGAGCCCAGAAAGCTTTAACAAATGTCCATCATGGCCACTCACTAAAACGTCCCCTATTTTGAAAGGGGAATTGTCCCGCCTTCTGATGCATCTGTTTTATTCTTTTTGGCATTTGAAATGAATGTATTCTGTCTCCATCAAAGTTACTGACAAGTTTACTGTCCCAGTTTGTCTGAACACGGAGGTCACAAAATGTGATCACAATACTGCAGTAGCCTCTTGTATATACATATTAAAATATAAGCTCTAATTTACATTTGTAATGCAGTATTTCACTCCAGTCTATGATCATTTTAACAAAGTAGACGTTGCTTCTGTGTTGACACAAACGTATTTAAAACCTACTCATTCAGGACAGTTTGGAATCTACAGCTGCCCCCCTGTTTTTAATTCCATCCTTCCTTCCTTGCATTTTGTCATTTATTTGAAATGAATTATCGCTTATTTAATTAACAGATGTAGCTAATGTCAAGATGACAATTGAGAAAACTTAAATTTAATTTTGGTCTTTTTGGGACTGTTTGCCGGAGAAATTAAACTATTTTAAGATATCATTTGAGCTAAAGTGTGATGGAAATTTGCCATCACCGTTTGCACTTGATGGACGGTCAATTTAAAAACTGAATGATTTACAAATAAAGTTACAGCTATTTTGAGTAAAACTTATTTTTCCCCAACCTTTCAATATCTAATGTTTAAACTCTGGTTTTAACAGATTTATTTGGATCAATTTGACTTTAAAGCTGCACTAAATGCTGCATGTAGTGATGAACCCACAGAGAAATATCAGCCAAACCTGCTGTTTCCTTGCAGCTCTGCCGAGAGTTTTAGCACCTAGCACCTCTTGCCCTCAACTATACTGTTTTGATTCATTCACTGGCAGCTATTTTCAGCCCAAATACTCTTAATACATTACCAGTACACTACCTGCCCAGCACCAAAAAGCAGAACGACTCCGAGAATAGCTGGTGAACACGGTGGAACATTTAACAGCTGCATTCATCACATGGACAAACGCGACTCCAAATGAATAATAGCGTTGCTCCTGATATGCTTTAATGTTTCCCTGCTCTAATGGCCAAATACATTTATGCTGCTTTTAGGAAAATGACATTTGAGCATGGGTCTGGACAGTAAATGGTCACAGAATATTTGCAGTAAGTGTCGTATGGACTAATCACTTAGTTTTTCATTACAATGCATCTTTAGAAATGGACAGCCTTTTTGACTTTTGCCTGCACTTACCTGGTTTCTGCTCTGCATCTATAAATAAAGTGGGAGAATATCAGATTTAATTCACTTTTCAAGGAATGGAAAATATAGTTTACTCTTAAGGCTGAACCACTTAGTGATTGGCATGTTTTTAAAATGGCTTCATGAATAAAAGTATCACTTTGTTTGTTGTTGCATATTGAATTCATCACAAGCTTGTCATGTTTTCTGTTTTTTATTATGCAGCTCTGTACTCTGCGTTAGCAGTAATACTTTCACCTCATTGAGGAATTTGTCAGGCTGTATCTTTAAGGCCAAACTTTAATAAAACCCAGATATTGTCCTCAGATGGACGTTCCTCCCAAGAGTATTTGAGTTGGCAGATGCAACTTGAATCTCCTGGTGCGGGTGGACCGACTAGGCTACACTCCCAGCATGCCTTTCAGCAGGTGTGTTTGCTCGCACTCGCATGACTTTTGAAATCACACAGCTGTGGAGACAGATCACAGGCAGCTCACTGCAGGGGCCCAAACTTTCCTCCCTTACACAGATGTTCACCTTTGAACCCGTGACCCATCACTCAGCACTTCTCTTCCTGTCCAGTCTGACCACTGTGCCCGGGAAATGAGCGCACACGCGCTTTTAGTGTCGAGGTAGCACTCGTTTATAGGACTGAGTTAATTAAACCTGGACCGTTATATTTCACTGAATGCATAGTCATCACTTGATGTCAAAAAAGTGGTCAAAATATAAGGCTTAAACGAGGTGAAATGTATTGCAAAAATGCCCCAGTTCTCTAAATTTTGTTTTGAAATATAACTTAAGTGATCTATATGAGGCTCTATATGTGTGTCTTTCTTTCTTTAAACAGGTAACCTATGTTTTAGAGGGAATCATAGCCCATGAAGACTTCTGTGGACATTTGGGGCGACTGGAAGCTGGAGATCTGCAAGTAATGCTTAACTTTTTTTTTTTTTCTTTTCTTTTTTTTCTTGCCAAGAGTTAGATGAATAGATTAACACCGCTTAAGCTACAGACTCTTAGCTAGCTGTTTCCACTCCTTGTGCTAAAATATGCTAACCAGCGGCTGACTGTAGCTTCATATTTAACATGAGATGGGATCAGTCTCTATGCAAGAAATTAAATAAGCGTATTTTGCAAAATGTCAAACTATTCCTTTTAACTTTGCCACTAATAAAATGGCTAAATAGAGAAATAAAATGAACGTTTTCTTTTTGGTTCTTAGTTGTGTTATCTAACCGTGTGATCATTATCAGTAAACTAGAAGCAGTCGGTTCTCGTTATTTACGTGAATGAAACTACAAGAGCAGAGAGACTCAAGCCGATTGGCATATGCATTATTTACTCCCTCTAATTGGATATCATGCCCTGTGGGTTGTTTCCTGTGTTTTTAAAGTAGTAAAGTTGCACACAGGCTGCTGACTCGGCTTCAATCTGCAGCAGAGGTTCAGTCAGTTCAGCTGAATTTGCTGTAACCTACCATGTGCACCATACATAGCCTCAGATAGGACATCCTGTTGGAGCTGCAGATGCTCAAACAGCTGCCTGCCTGTGCTTTAGGGAAAGCTCCAACCCTGTCTCAGAATAAAGCAGTAAAGAAAGCGGTGAAGACGGAAAGCCAACAGAAAATGTTAAAGTTTCAATAAATGTGACATCTATATGTATCCATTTTAGAAAAAAAAACAAATTGTTACTTAGTTACCCATTGGTATGAGCATAATTATATTGCATGCTGTATCATAGTTTTAAATTAATGAAAATCTACAACATTCTTTATCAGGACTTTATGTACCCAAACTGGCAGCTTAAGTTGGACTGTACAACAGTTTTATCGCAAAATGTTTTGGATTTAATTTGAGCCGCACATTAATGTAGTTTTAAACGCCGCACATATCTGTGCTGCTTTTGTTTTCTGGTTTATTCTCTGTTGTATTCTGCATGTTTTATTATCCAGTAAATATCCAGCACAACACAATAAAATGTACCAAACCACATGATGACTAGGCACGGATGAATACTCGAAGGTCAGCTGATTTAGTTTTGAGAGAAGATTTCCAGCTGGACTAAAGGAGAAGAAGCTGTTGAACTGAACTTATTTTCATGCAGTTTGTTTTAAATCGCTACTTGAAACCAGCTCACACGTTTAAGAAAGTATTTATGATATTATTATATTCAGAAGCCTATTGGATGAATATATCTATATTTGATTGAAAATCACTTTGAAGTCCAAACTGGAGTTTTTGCATATTATAGCATATTATGTATAATACTGCTGGAAATGTGTTTTAAAGGTTAACGTGATTATGTTTATAGAAGGGTGGATCAGCCAAATAACCGGCATTGCCTCGCCGCATGCACAGCTAATAAAACCCTTCCCACCTCTGGTTCTTATACAAAAATGAACACAATACAAATAGTAAACAGCCTCAGCGTGTGTGTGTGTGATTGTGTCTTTGGTATATTTGAAATATGACTCATTGTCCACCAGTGGATGACTGCAGGACAGGGGGTGGTCCATGCTGAGATGCCCGTGTCAGAGGAGCCCGTGGTGGGCTTACAGCTGTGGGTGAACCTGCCAAGTCGAGACAAGATGGTGGAACCGGCGTACCAGGAGCTTAAAGGCTCAGAGATCCCCAAACCCAGCCAGGGAGGAGTTACAGTCGCTGTGATATCTGGAGAAGCTTTAGGCGCAAAGGTGTGTGTGTGTGTGTGTGTGTGTGTGTGTGTGTGTGTGTGTGTGTGTGTGTGTGTGTGTGTGTGTGTGTGTGTGTGTGTGTGTGTGTGTGTGTGTGTGTGTGTGCGCGCGCGCGCACGTGTGTGTGCCACAGCGTTGTGATGTCACTGCAGCATCATTAAATCAAGCCACAGAGAGAAGAGAGCTTTGAAAATGATTGTCATGTTTATTTTCCTACTCGCCGTTGAACTCATCGTAATTGTGCATTTGGTGGATGCTCGAGGCAAAAAGGAAAAAATTACAATGACGTGCATGTGAACTTGTATTACACTTGTGAACGTTGGTAGTAGGAGTAGAGACTGAAGTGAGGGCAGATGATGAATTTCGGCCTAAAGAGGCTGAGAGTGAGTAAAGTGTGGTTTGAATTTTGTGTCACTGCAGGGCATGAGAGACTGGTCGAGCATTAAAACTTCTGGGTTTAACAGAGGTCATTGAACACAAGTAGCCTCCTCCTCCTCTAAAAGTCTTACTTTAGTTATTGTATTCTTTCTAAAGTTTGTTTTATTTGAAACTGTATTTGTAAAGCCCCTGTATGTAGGATTAAAAACCTAGGGAAACCTTTTTGGCCTCTCTCGAGGGAAGCGTAAACAATTTGAACACAGCATATCATTAACTTTTAAGTTGATAAGGCAAACTGTTTATTTAGACATCCAGCAGTTATGGATCAACATTATCATTGATGTGGCTTTGTGGCCACCCGGTGGGAGTCCAATATTCACTCTTTTAGCTCGGTTTTGGTCTCCACCAACTTCTGAGAGAAATATCTCAACGCTCTACTTTGTTCACCAGCTAGTCTGTAATTGTGGCTGTCAGCTGTTTGATGCAGGTAGTGCAGTGTGATTTAAGAGCTATTTGAAGAAGAAAAGCTGCCTGCTGTGGCTGAAAAAACCCAGAGAGAGTGAAGCTAAAGTTGCAGGTGGAAAATATTCAGGAGATTATATAGCTTCATCACTGCAAGCGACCCATTTCACTGTCCCATTGTCACTTGATACATTGTTACGTTATTATAACAAACTGTCTGATGTAATGTATTTTGACATAGCTATTGTAACTGCTGTGATCCGCTGTTGTCCTGTCATGTGTTGATGCTATTTGAGCCTGTGACAGTGAGACCTAGCCAACAAAGATTTGAATCTTGTCTTTCCAAAATTTCAAGTAACTTGCCCTACACTGCTTAGTTGTGCGAAGTCTGTAAACATACTGTCCTGTATTTATTGTATTGTAATAGATGGCCGTAAAACAGGAACTAACTCTTGTAAAATGCAGGTTTCATTTCCTTAACTTTGTTCACTTTCTCAAGCTTGTTTCCTTTTTGCAAAGGCTCAATGCTGAGTTTCTTAAAGGTCATCTCATACATTTCACTCACGATGTATAAATACAAAACAGACATTGGTATACAAAGCTGACTAGTGCATGACGTTTAAGCCATGGAACTAATGGGCTTTGTGCTTTGTATCTGGAAAAACCCTGTAATTCTTAGCAGATTGTGGATTATGTGGGTAGCAACAAAACAACTTAAACTTATTATTCCAACCCATTTGAGCAGCAGTGCAGAGGGTTCTCAAGTTATTAAGAAATGACTTGAGACCTTCAGTGGATCCACTATTTATAAGATTGAATGAGTGTTTCATAAATCTTATTTGAAGCGTGTGTGTTGAAGAAAGTAAACCTGTTGTTTTCCCTCTCATAGTCTAAGGTCTACACAAGGACACCGACCTTGTACCTGGACTTCATACTGCAGACCGGTGCCCTGTATGTGCAGCCAGTGCCCCCAGGTAGGAGATTTTTTTAAATGCACCAGTGTGTCTATAGAGGCTTTGTTAATACCCCAAATGCCTGTAAGTGCTCTGTAAGGACACTTGCACAACCGCATCTCATGGTTCTTCATGTTGTGGTTACTGAGGTTAAGTGTCCTTTCCATGAGACGACCCTGTTTACCGCTCACGTTATTGAATATTGTCCCCTTGTGCCAGGAAACTGAATGAGTGACAACATGGAAATGTAAAACCTTTTTTCTTATAAGATTAGTTTTTTGGTGAAATGGGACTTTTTAATCAAGTAATCACACACGATTTTGCAAATTAAAAGGTAAATTAATGATTAAAAAGACTCATACTTGCTAAATTCAACACACTGAGGGGGAGTATTTATTTATCTCAAACATCCTAGTGACCATCCACAGTAATTTGAAATAAAATATTTCACCCCACTGTTAATAGTAAGAGTATTGTTTTGAGCATTTTACAGGTTGCATTCTGAAGGATTTTGGTCATGAAACACAAGGTTCACACTAGGTGTGCGCTTGAGAAATGTGTACACAATGTTATAAGCAGACATCAACAGTAACAAGAAACACCTCTCGGACTGTAAAGCTGTTTTTGGACACGACGGCTCAGCATTTTACATTAACCGAGTGAGAGAGACACGAGCAGGGAAAGGGCTTTACAACACGAGGAAAAGGGGAAATATTTGAATTAGATCATCAACTTTGTTCTGATCTGTGATAATATGGTCAAACGGTTCCAAGTTATAGAGGGACGCGTTTGTTGCCGTGAATGCTCTGCAGATGAAAAATGTAAATCATGAAGATTTGTGGCCATGCAGATGTAGAAAGTATAAGCTGGGCTAAATATTGTCTTATCTCTTCTGATGTTAAAGTTTCAGGGGTAGTTTGAACTTTCATTTTTCTCTTAAGCAGTAGTTTGACGTTTTGGGAAATATGTTAATTTGATTTCTCTCATAGTTTGATGAGAAGATAAATACCTCTTCCATAAAATATGACAGCAGGAGCAACCGGTTTGCTTAGCACAAAGTCTGGAAGCGGGGGGCTGCTTGCCTGGCTCTGTCCAAAGGAAACAAAATCCACTTAGCAGCATCTCTAAAGCTCACCAATTATGTAATTTCTCGTCTGTTTAATCTGTACAAAAAACAAAGAGGAAAGGCTCTAAAAGCCCACTGTATGCTGCCTGCTAAGCATCAAATGGCAGAAAGACAGTTGGCTAGTTGGCTAGCGGGTTCAAACAACAGCAGCACTGTGGTAATGTTCCTCCATAACTGCTGGGTGTGTAAATAGGTTTAAAGATGTCAATTATTGTGCTCACAACTTGTTTCTGCTGCCTGCAAGTGGCCAACACTTTTATTGCAGGTTTAAGAGCAGAGAAATGGTTAACCAAAAACCTTTTTACACAAAGACTTTAAAATGAATATTGTGTTTGACAGGATGGACTACATTCATCTACACTCTATCAGGATCCGTTCATGTCGGTGAGTTTTGTCTGGTTAATGTTCTCCCCAAAAGTCCCATTTCTTTTATTGCCAGTCTCGTATAGTCCAGTACAGATTCTTAGTGATTTCTCCTCCTGTATAGTACTACCATTATTTTTCTAGTTGGGTATGTGTGCTCTTTTCAGTCTGTTTGATCACTCCTTCACTCTCCCCTCTGCTCTTCCTGCTGCCATATCTACGTTACAAATATGTGTGTGATCTCCGTCCAATCGCAACTTCCCTACTACGTCCAGCCAAAAGAACCATGTGTTCCACTTTAAAGCCTGACGGATTCATACTGTAGACCACTCCACTTACGTCAGAATGCAACATCACTGGAAAAAGTGTTCGTGCTACTGTGCATAAAATACGACCATCTTGGCTTCATATCAATCACCTTACCCACACGTTATAACTACGCCCCGTTGTATCACTAATGCTGTTTGACGTTATACTGTGAAGTACTGCATGTCCTGCCTAATGGTCGATTATTGTAGGATCAGGGAATTCCCCTCGCATGAGAAAGAACCTCATTTTCAGAGGCTTTGTTGGTTTGTTGAAACCGGTTTTCAGTCAGAATTTTTTTAACATTTCAAGATTTGAGTACTCCATCGTTGCACTGCAGGATCTCTCTCAGACTGGTCATAATTGCCGGCAGATGTTTTGATGACAAGAGAGGATGAAATTGCCTGCGAAGATTAAATCTCCAACTTTTAAGGTAATCCGGCCAAATCGGGACCAGCTGGCAGTGATGAATGAATCAACCGCAAGTGGAAGTGTCTGGCTTTCTTAGCGTCTATCGTCGGTACTCTGTGCGTCACCGCGAGCAAACGAAGTGGGTCAAAATGTCTGAAACATGCAGGTGCCTGGCCCTATTAAACTACTACTACCAACGATGCACATGTCGGCTCGTAAGCAACAAGGAAGCTAGTTTTGGGTGACAAGTTGAATGGGTAATTCCAATGGACTGGCTGCGCTTTATTTTCCTTTTAATAGACCAAGACTTTGATCCTACTGTACCAAGGTTTTTGTTTCCCCAAACGAGACGGTTTCTCCCAGAAGTCATTCCCATTTGTTCTAGAAACTCATCAAAAAGAGTTTAAAGACCACAAACCTCATCAATCCTCTTAAATAAGATGTTTATTCATGTCTCACCGTCACTAGATTTCACAGTAATGTGTTGTGGTGTTTTCAGCCAGAGGAAATTAAGTGGTGAGTTTATACTTTATTTATGGTAATTAATGACAAATAAAGACATCAGTGTATTGTATGAAAATCATGAGACCTGAGTCCCATTGAACGGTATGGTTGTCCTGTTGAAATGTAGACGATCAAAATATAAGATTTCAGTGGAAACTGAAAACTGTTTTAGATAAAGAGCTCCAGTGTTTCCTAAAGGACAAAACTGAACTTTCCTGGTTTTCAAGGCCCAGATGAAGAGCAGCAGAAGGTGGAGCCTCATCACACCGTAGTGTTTGGAGACGGAGACTGCGTCAAAGCAGAAAATAAGGTGAGAAACTTCCGTTTGCTGTATCGAAACCAGTGGTAGCCGATATTTTTCCCAAAACTGTGAAAATACTCTGTTCAGTTAGGATTTGATGACTCACTCTTCATCCCCAGTGGGCCACAATGAGCTACATTGTTTCCCTTTCTTGCCAACATGCTGAGCCTCCACCCTCTTCGTTAGCTTGTCCCTTCACAGAAATGCGCCACATCATTTCTGGTCTCCCTGGTTCTCTTTTCCCTGAAGGAGTCATCTCTGCTAACCTTTGGCATGCAATCTGCCTCCATTTGAAGCGCGTGGTGCGTCTGTCGCCCCTACGTTATTTAACTGACGTTCTTGCCTTTTTGTTTCTTCTGTTTTAAATATCCTTCATAACCTTCTCAGGTATTCCCTCAATCCTTTTAATACGCTTTGGTTTGATTCCACCATTCAGGACCGTACAGTAATGCCCTCTTTAAAGGGGGGGGGGGGGGGGGGCTTTGAAAAGTCAATGCCTAAAAACAATGTCAAGGAGTTCCCCAAGACTGAGAAACCCAAAAGAATTGTTTGAACATTACCAATTTTTTATTTGCTTACCTAGATTGTCAGAACACGGTTTGTTTTATTGCTCCCAAATCAATCGGATTCATTCCACTTTTATTCAGCTGGTTTTGATGCACCAGCAACACTGTGGTTCCCTTTGTTGTGAGTTCAATCAAAAAGGTTGTTTTTTTTTCTTCTCGGATTGTTTAATATGAATGTTTTTAGAGGCTCCTTTTGAGGGGAAATATTTAGTATTTCACAAGGAAAAATATTAAACTTTTATGTAACACAAATGTTGTTTTCTCTCTTTATTCACCTTGTGACCGTACAGATTTTCTTGGGACCTATCGAGGGGTCCAGATCATTTATTTCAAAATTACAAATGAAAGTGTCCACTTCACACAAAGACAATGAGGACATCGATGCTTCTTATTTCCTCCTCAGGGCTCTGAAGATTCCCATTTTGTGCTGATCGCTGGAGAACCAATCAAAGAGCCAGTGGTACAACAGGGTACGTCATGTGTTATTCCCTCTGAGTTGGGAACAAATCATTGCACAAGAGAAATGCTTGTGTCAAAAACGGAACTTAATCAGTACCTGTAATGTAACACTTACCCGTGTGTGTGTGTCCTTCAGGTCCATTTGTGATGACTACAGAGGAGGAAATCAAACAGGCTGTCAGTGACTTCAAGACTGCCAAAAATGGCTTTGAAAGGGCCAAAAACTGGAGGTCCAAGATCAGAGACGCTTTCTGAACACTTTGCACTCTCGTCCCTGGTGAAAATGTTTTTCTTACCTGTTTGCTGCTATAGAAGCACATTTAAAGGGATATTTGTATTTCTTTAGCCTCTACTTTACTTGATACATGTCCACGTGCTTCATGTCTTGTTTGCACAGTAGTAGGGGAAATGTGCTTCTAACTGCTCTCCACCCACCTTGTTAAATCTAAGCTGTATTCAATTTTCCTTCTGCTGTTTGAAATAACACAGTAGCACAGCAGTTATGAAATTTTTGCACACATTGTTATGAGGATAATTTGATATACTATTAAAGGATCGGTGTGTAGCATTTAAGGGGATCTATTGGGAGAAAACTATTACACATTAAACAACCTACTTATTAATAAGAATTGTTGTTTTTCATTACCTTGGAATGAGCCGTTTATACCTACATACTTCACTGTCCATGTTGAACTGCCTGGTTTCTACAGTAGCCCAAAACAGACAAACCAAACACTGGCTCAAGATGGGGCCATTTGTTTTTGTGTCAGCCTCCATAGTTCTTCCTACTAGCTTTGCACACGGGAGTAGTTTCAGTTGGTTGCAATCTGCAGCTTTTCCGCTAGATGTCTCTAAATCCAACTTATAAGTATGAAGGTTTTACCAGACTGTAAATAGGAAGTAAACAGTCACGGTGACGTCACCCATTGGTTTGTGGACTGCCGTTTTGAAGCTTCGAGTTCGACAATCATGTTATTTTCTCGCGACCAGAAGGCACATGAGAGGTTGGTGCTAAAGGCAATCGAACGCTGAATGAAACCTTTTCAGGCAACCAAAAATGTTGCAATTAACTTTCATGAAGTAAAAACAATCTGTGAAAGACTTAAAGTTATAAGATCAAAACACAGACAACTTCCAGAACAGGTAACGCCCAGTGTAAGAGCCAGTTTGTATTCTTAACAGTTTTTTGTATTTTATGTTTATTGCAATAGTATGTGTGTTATGCCCTTTAGAATGTTTACCACATAATATAGGTAATTAGTAAAGGTAATTGGTCATGTAGTAGAATGGGCTTCAAATGTGTGTTTTTGCCCTATTAAGATAAAGGCTCCTCTACTCTGTCCTGCTATTGGCCAATATTTGGTTGACTCCTTTAAGTAGGTTTTCAGTGTTAGTTAGGTTTTGATGAAGCAGGATGTGGAGCAACAATTGGTCTGACGCAGAAGACCGCAGATTAAAGACTTTTAAATTAGAGCCAGCAGAAGGTCAATGTTTTAGCCACAGTTATTGCACAAGGACTTTGTTTGTTTCTTTTGTTTACATTGAAGAATAAAACTACCTTTAACTACGAGCGACGTGCCTCATCCTTGTACAGCTAACAAGACAAGTTTAGCCTGCAATAGCTCATGGTGGTCTACGCGAGTCAGAACCCTTTACATCCTGCAAGAAGTGGCCAAGAAGGACGGTAAAGTAAGCTGCCACTACATTAAGTCAGAAAAATTGCTCCGTGAAAAGATTGGATTTTCGGGAATGATTGGAGCACCGTGGATTCATGCACAAGGAATTGAAAGTTGAAACCACCTTTCTTGGATGTCTGTTGGATTTGTTTTGGAATCTGATGGACAGAAATACTCGCCACGGATGTCAAGTAAGCACTGTTATTGTCTTCCATGGACAGTTGAGTAAAATGCTTGTCAGCGGATCGTAAAACTCGTAAAAAAACGGCGAAAAACTACGCTAACGAGGTGCTAACGAGGTGCTAACGATGCGTTAGCAACCCGCTAACGGTCGGCTAACAAGGCCTGTTAGTTATGTCAGTAAATGACTCGGACTGAAACTGCTATACATGCTAGCTAACCTGGTTGAATGAAAAGACTTGTAACGTCAGTGGATTGGAATTAAAACGTATTGAGAGCTACAGCATTAAAATGGAACAAGAGGAAGTGGAAATGGAAACCCTTCCAAAAAGGGTATCAAAGCTTACTGTCAAGGCTATGGAGGAGAAGCTTAACCAGCTAATAGGGGCTAGGAAAGCAAAGTATGGACATCTTGGCAGAATGATCAGAGAGATCGATGCTTTAATGGATGATAATGAAAATGCTCAAGTAGTCTCTGCAAAAATATCAACTGATTTCACAAAAGTGAAGATGGAATTCTGTGAACTGAATAAGGAAGTCGAAGCCCAAATGTGTGAGGAAGACGCTATGAGAGTTCAAATTCAGTGGTTTGAGCCAAAGTTTAATGACCTACGGCATTTTGTAAAAAAAGTGGAGAGCTGGTTGAAAAGTATCAGGCACCAAGCTGATGAAGCAGATAAGCTTGACGCAGAGGTTAGTCCCTCAGACAGCATCTCAATGGTTACTTCCAGGAAAATGCCTAATAGTCAATCTGGTTCTCTGGTATCTTCCACCACCTCATCAGTTAGGATTAAAGTAGAAGCGGAACGTGCAGCACTGTTGGCACGTGCTGAAGCATTGAAACAAAAACAAGACATTGAGAGAGAAGAAGCTCTACTTAAGGCAAAGAAAGAGCGGTTTGAATTGCAAACCGCCATTGCAGTGGCCAATGCAAAGCTGCAGGTGCTTAATGTGCATGAGTCAGCTCGTAGCACACCAGCTGGACCTAGTGATGGAATGAATGCTTATCTGCATGGCACAATGCATGCTGAGGATGAAAGTGATCATGTAAGCTTCGTTCATGGTGAGTCTTATCAGGTCAAGGGAGCTGACACGCCACAGAGAATACACAGCATCTTGCATAGCCCTGAAAGAGTTGTCAGACCTCGGCAACAGAATAATGCAGGACACGAGTCAGCACCTGCAAGCCAGAGTAAAGAGAATGACTTTGGAAACTTGGTTAGCGTCATGCAGCGTCAGAATGAAATCACTGAACTTCTGGTAAAGCAACAGAAAGTGTCTACTCTCCCACCACTTAATATTCCAGTTTTCAGTGGTGACCCACTGGAGTTTGGGTTTTTCATGAAAGCATTTGAACATGGGATTGAGGATAGAACTGAAAGCAACAAAGATAGACTCCATTTTCTTGAACAGTTCACTAGCGGCCAGCCCAAGGTGCTTGTTCGCAGTTGCCAGCACATGCAGCCAGACAACGGTTACACAGAAGCTAAGAAACTCCTCAACAAATACTTTGGGAATGAATACACAATTGCCTCAGCCTACATTGAAAAGGCTCTGAAATGGCCCACGATCAAGTCAGAGGATGGAGAAGCCCTTGCTGAGTTTTCTGTGTTTCTCACAGGTTGTTGCAATACAGTTGATAGTGTGGAATATATGGAGGAGATGGATAGCCCTACTAGCATGCGGGCTATTATCTCCAAGCTTCCTTTCAAATTAAGAGAGAGGTGGAGAGGATTTGCATGGGAAATACACGAAAAAAATGGCAGAAGAGCTAGATTCACAGATCTGGTCAGTTTTGTGGACAAACAGGCAAAGATCACTTCTTACCAGTTGTTCGGAAACATTCAAGATCCCAGTTTCTCTAAGGACGTTGGCAAGTTTAGAGGGAACATGTCAAGTAGTCCAAGATTCAAGGAGCAGAAGAACATCTTTGCCACAGGCGTTGAATCCGTGAAAGATCAAATCAAAAGGGACAAGGAAAAAAAGGAATCTCCCATAAGTGGAAAGCAGTGTTCTTTATGCCACAAAGGTCATGAACTTGAGTTCTGCAAGCTTATGAAACAAAAGTCTCACAAAGAAAAGCTAGACTTCTTGAAGTCTAAGGGCTTGTGCTTCGGATGTTTGTCACAAGGACACATGAGTAAAGGCTGTCAACAGAAGCTTACCTGTCAAGTATGCTCGCTAAAGCATCCCACTATTCTGCACATAGCCAACAAGACATTTGCTCACTCAACTGATGAAAGTGAGAACAGCAAGCTATCTGATGCAAACTCGTCTTTCACTATAGACACAGAAACCTGTGGTTGTACTGGGACCGGCAAGGCGGAGTGTGTGCTTTCAATTGTTCCAGTCAAAGTAAAGTCTGTGAAAGGGAACCGAACAGTTGAGACATATGCATTCTTGGATCCTGGCAGTACGGCAACATTCTGTACAGAAGACCTGATGCAAGACCTGAAAGTAACAGGAAGAAAAGCTAACATCTTTCTCAGTACTATGGGACGAAAAGGGCCAGTTCGTACACATGTTGTCATGGGACTGGAAGTCAGCGATTTGGATGGGAACAATTTCTTGGAACTCCCTCAAGTTTTCTCACAAAAAGAGATACCAGTCAAACTGGAAAACATTCCACAGCAAACCGATGTGGATAGATGGCCATATTTGAAGGACGTTTGTCTCAAACAAATCAACGCAGGCATTGGATTGTTAATAGGAACAAACACGCCAAAGGCATTGGAGCCGTGGAAGGTCATCAATAGTCAAGGAGAAGGTCCTTATGCGGTGAAGACCATCCTAGGCTGGACTATCAATGGACCTTTGAGCAGAGCAGACACTGGCAAAGGAAATACTCACTGGCCACAGGTGACTGCAAATAGGATTTCTGTGGAAAGACTAGAGGAACTCACAAGGCAGCAGATGAAGCATGACTTCCCGGAGTCTCGACAGGCTGAAAAGTTGGAAATGTCTGGTGAAGATAGACAATTCATGGATTCTGTGTCACAATCGGTGAAGCTGATAAATGGGCACTACAGCATAGGCATGCCGTTAAAGAAAAAGGAAATAACATTTCCAAACAACCGTTCCGTAGCAGTACAGAGAGCTGAATCCCTGAAATGGAAGCTTATTAGGAATGAGAAATTCCACCAAGACTATGTCAAGTTCATGGAGGAAACACTGCAGAAGGGTTATGCAGAACCAGTTCCCACTGAAGAGGTTGGCGGGAACTGTGGCAGAACATGGTACATTCCTCATCATGGGGTCTACCACCCAACAAAGAAAAAGATAAGAGTTGTGTATGACTGTACAGCCACGTTTCAAGGAACGTCTCTAAACTCACAACTTTTACAGGGACCAGACCTTACAAGTTCCCTCATTGGTGTGCTGATGAGGTTCAGACAGGAGCCAGTTGCTTTCATGTCTGATATTGAAAGCATGTTCCACCAGGTAAGAGTTCCTGCTGAAGACTGTGACCTGCTGAGATTTCTGTGGTGGCCACGAGGGGACCTCAGTCAAGAAGTGAAGGATCACAGAATGACAGTTCACTTATTTGGTGCGACTTCATCTCCAAGTTGTGCGAGCTACGCGCTCAGGAAATGCACTGAAGATAATCAAGCAGACTTCAGCCCAGATGCAACAAAGACTGTGCTAAGGAGTTTTTACGTCGATGACTGCTTGAGGTCTGTTGCAAGTGAAGAGCAGGCAGTTGCTTTGATACAGGAGCTTAGGACCTTGTGTGCATTAGGGGGTTTTAAACTGACCAAGTGGATCTCCAATAGCCGGGCTGTGCTTGCTTCTGTACCTGAGGATGAAAGGATAAAAGAGGTCAAAGATCTTGATTTGGAAAAAGACACACTCCCACTTGAGAGAGCTCTGGGAGTTCAGTGGTGTGTGGAATCAGACACCCTTGAGTTCAGAGTCATCATTCAGAACAAGCCAGTGACAAGAAGAGGGGTCCTCTCTATGATGAGTTCTGTCTTTGATCCATTGGGGATATTGGCCCCTCTCCTCCTCCCAGTAAAGTACATTCTACAGGAGCTATGCCGAACAAAACATGGCTGGGATGACAGTATGCCAGAGGTTCTTGCTCAGCAGTGGCATCAATGGGTGATGAGCCTGCACCAGTTGGCTAACTTCAAGGTGGAAAGGTGTGTGAAGCCATCTAACTTTGGGGAAATAGCTTCGGCTCAACTTCACCATTTCGCTGATGCCAGCGAAAAGGGTTTTGGCACAGTCACATACCTGCTTTCAAGAAACCGCCAAGAGCAGTTACACTGCGCTTTCATCCTGGGAAAAGCAAGGGTAACGCCCCTAAAACCTGTCACAATACCACGACTTGAACTCACTGCTGCAGCTGTAGCATCCAAAATGGACAAGATGATGAGAGCGGAACTGGATCTGGACCTCAAGGAGTCTGTGTTCTGGACCGACAGTACTGCTGTTCTTCACTACATCAAGAATGAGAAAACAAGATACCGTACCTTTGTTGCAAATCGGATTGCAATCATTAGAGATCAGTCAGAGGTTTCTCAGTGGCGGTATGTTGGCACAGCAATCAATCCAGCAGACTTTGCCTCACGAGGTCTCACTATGGATGCCTTTTTAAAGGCAAAGACTTGGATAACCGGACCGGAATTTCTGGCAAAGCCTGAAGCAGACTGGCCTGACATGCCAGACAGTACATGTCAGCCTTTTTTGAATGACCCAGAGGTCAAACAAGCCACGGTTTGTGCTATTACGATGGAAGAGAACATGGATGCAACTTCTAGGCTTCTTCAGCATTTCTCAAACTGGTTTGACCTAAAGAAAGCAGTTGCATGGCTTCTCAAGCTAAAGAACATACTGAAGATACTCACTCAGAAGAAAAAGGACTTGGAAACCTCACTGATGAACACGAGTTTGGATGAGAAAGGTCGAAAGACAAAACCTGAAATGTTCTTCTGAGACCTGTCATCAAGCTTTGCTTATTGTTTGAAGGTGACATGTAACACTTTTGACTCTCGTCCACAAAATGGACATAAAACCATTCATAAAAAATGACAATGATTACTGGATGTTAATAGAGTTCCTGGTCTATTAGTTAATGTATTGCTGACATTGGTCTGCCCTTTGCCTTTGTATTGTGCTCGCACTATGGCTCTTTATTAAGGTGCATAAGAATAATTGTTTTGTTAGCCACAAAGACAATTAGGGGCCGGAGTGTAAGAGCCAGTTTGTATTCTTAACAGTTTTTTGTATTTTATGTTTATTGCAATAGTATGTGTGTTATGCCCTTTAGAATGTTTACCACATAATATAGGTAATTAGTAAAGGTAATTGGTCATGTAGTAGAATGGGCTTCAAATGTGTGTTTTTGCCCTATTAAGATAAAGGCTCCTCTACTCTGTCCTGCTATTGGCCAATATTTGGTTGACTCCTTTAAGTAGGTTTTCAGTGTTAGTTAGGTTTTGATGAAGCAGGATGTGGAGCAACAATTGGTCTGACGCAGAAGACCGCAGATTAAAGACTTTTAAATTAGAGCCAGCAGAAGGTCAATGTTTTAGCCACAGTTATTGCACAAGGACTTTGTTTGTTTCTTTTGTTTACATTGAAGAATAAAACTACCTTTAACTACGAGCGACGTGCCTCATCCTTGTACAGCTAACAAGACAAGTTTAGCCTGCAATAGCTCATGGTGGTCTACGCGAGTCAGAACCCTTTACATCCTGCAAGAAGTGGCCAAGAAGGACGGTAAAGTAAGCTGCCACTACACCCAGGTTGCAATCGCAAGATCCTAAAGCATATCCTTCTTTATGGTCCATTTCACTCTAAATGGGACCACAATTTACTAAAACATTATGCTGTATGAAGAAGACTTAAAACTAGCGATTTACTGAGGGAATAAATCGGGTGAGAATTAGGCATTTCCTCATACACTTATACAATCAGACTTGCTTTTTACAACCATAGGTGTCGCTTCATAATGGCCATTAGAAAGAATGCAGGTTTAAGGCGCTTCACTTTGCAGACACAGTTTTTTCACCAGGGTTTTACAAACTATTAGTTTTTTTTTCATGACATCTGTTATGTACCACATTATTAACCTGATGTATCCTGCTGCAAAATACATCAGTTTTCCTCAACAGCTAAAATCTAAAAAATGTTTTTAATGTTTTTGCATGTTTCATAATTCTTATAAGATATTGCTTTGCAGCTGACCGAAAAATGCCCAAGAAGCTGTTCCTCATTTGCATACAAATCATGAATATTCTCTCATTACTACCTCTGTTATGCATGTTCCTGACAGCGAGTCAAACGAGCCTGGATGGGTGGGTGGGGTGTTGGTGAGACAAGGGTGTTGCTGGCATCTGATTTCCCCTCACACGTTACGGAAGTCTGGATCACATTTAAAACATATGGTACTGCTCTTCGGCTGTGTGCGGTTTGGCAACTCCGGAGGAAGAGACATTGATGGGGATTTAGCAGGCAGGGGACTTGATCACTTGACAAACTGACATTAAAAAAGAGACACGAAAACACAAGAAAATAAAAGGCGTGCTTTGTGGCAGCCAGACCAGCAGCAGTGGGAGAGACATAAGGGCAGACACCAAGACTTACTAGCTTTTCAGAGCTTCTTCAGCATTAGCCCACATCGTAGAGAAAGGAACTGTAGGGCTGCTTTTTGCACCTCATGACCCTTTTTACATGGACAAACCAGAAGGGAACTTTAACATACAGATACTGTAAGCACTAAAATGAGCCGTTAAAGGAAGTTGGAATAATTTCTTTTTTTTTCCAGGAGGTGGGAGTATAAAGAGGAAACTCAAAGGAATTTGTTCAGATTCTCCAGCTGAAGTATCTCACAGGCCTTCAATCCATTCTGACATAAGAGAGTGCTGATCCTTAAGAGATTCTTGACTTTTTCTGAGGTGATTTTAAGCGTCTGACTTCTAGTAGCTGCGTTATTTAACTCGACACCTCCGGTCCTGCATCAAAGCTTCCGCAGTAAGAGGTGCATGTTTTAAGCCTCTTTAACCTTCTCCATATGGCTCGTAGCCGTCTGGGTTGCTGTCACGGATTACGTCTGGTTTAGACAGACACACGCATACACAGACTCTTTACTGTGCAGCTGGAACATCAAGAGTTTGTGTTGCACATACCTGCACTGAGGTGTGTGTGTGTGTGTGTGTGTGTGTGTGTGTGTGTGTGTGTGTGTGTGGTCTAAGGGACTCAGCTGGTCTGGGAAACTGAGTCAGAGGCAGCCAGCTCTACGTGGTTTCTGCCAGAAGGGAAAGAAGGCAAGTTCATACAGCCGAGTGCTTCTCAGAGACCGCGAGCAGAGCCAAGGAATAACTAAGATGAAGATGAAGCGAACTCTGTGCAGACTCTCCTGCTTGGTGACTCTGGTGGTGGAGCTGAGCTGGATCAACGTGGGCCACGGCATGCACATAGAGGGAGGAAGTAGGGTAAGTGTGGTGTGTTTATTTTTTGTTTCCCTTTGTACTTAAACAACTTTATTATCTAACTTTGTCCAGAGAGCAGAAATTAAAGCACTGCATTGCTTCTATATTCTTGATACATTCAGAGCTTGATTTCACTCTATATTAGTGTTCTTCAGCCTCTCGTCACTCATTCTCTAATAAACCTCACACTTGACCAGTTGCTGCCAGGGTGCAGTACACCCGCATGTGCTCACCACCCAGTGAGCATTTTTCCGTTGAAAAGACGTTCAAAAGACGTCTACGCCCACCGTTGAAAAGACGTTCAGAATTGGTTCAAAAGTGAAAGTTTTTTCGCCGACTATTCATAGACGGTGATTGAACGTTCACGCGTAGACCAGATTTCAACGGGATTTGCAATACTACAATTTTTCGTCCTCTACATTGTGCTAATAGTATATCCTCATTTTAGATGCTTACTAAGAAACCACATCCACATTTATCAGTTGAAAGCCAGTATCGCAAATCCCGTTGAAATCTGGTCTAAACCTAAACGTTTAAACAACGACTATATATAGTCGTCTAAAAAACGTTCACTTTTAACCGTGTTTTAAATGCCAAAATGCATACAGTAGGCTACTTCTGGGTATAGGATGACAACTAGACAAGCCACAGCACATTAAAAGTTACATACTTATTCATAATACATTCACATTTTTCACTTAAAAGGACAACACAATGCTTTTGATGCATTTAGATTTATTAACAAACAATGCATGAACAATATAACACAAAGTATTTTTAAGCAAAATGAAATGGAACAATATAAAAATAACATGAATTACATTTATTAAATAAAAGCACAATAAAATGGAACAATAATATAACAAAAATAACGCTAAATTATCATAATATATTAACATTTGGATCTATTAATGAACCATATAAAAATAACAAGAAAAGCACAATAACATATTAAAGCTGAACAACTATGGAAATAAAACTAGTGTGGGGTAAACATAACGTTTTTTTCCGCTTCAAAAGCCACCCCCAGGAGCCTGTTTCAGATGGTCTGCCATCGCTCTGTCAACTGCGGACTCTGTGGCACTTTTCTCGGACCGTATGACAGCCTCTATAAAATGAGGAGAATAGCATTATTGAATATAGTAGATCATGAAATGAGAGACTTTGACTGTACAACCATTCATTAAATGTATTTTGCATATTAGAACATATATTACCTTTAACAACGGCGTAAACTTCAGTTTCCCTGAAGGCCCTCTTTTGCTTATGGCCACCTCCTTTCATATTGAAAGTGGCCATTAATCCGTTTGTGAAGAGTCTGTGAATAAGAAAACGCATAGTGTCACTTAAGCTGTTTCAACTGTCAGTAATGCTCACCTGTTTAGAATGGCTCCATAATGTCCATGCCATATACATTTTATTTCCACTTCTTTAGTTGTCAGATATTACCGTGTTGGTATGACGTTCATACCTGTCCATGATTTTATTGGTGACATCCTTGATGTTCTTCCCCCCCACTTTGGCCAGCAGATGAACCTGTTTAAAAATAAAGGCGTACAATCTATTGCTCTGTGCTCTTAGAGACCGACTTCAGTTTTTTCATAAATGTTTAAAGCTTAAAAAGAAATTATCTTTAAAAATCTTTTATTTTTTTCCCAACAATGCCCGCTGCTCAGAATTTTTCAGCTTGCCCTCCAGCTCAGCCAGCTCCTCGTCATTTCTTAACGTTGGCACCTTTCTCTCAAGTCCTTCGTTCTCTACCCCTCTCCCAATTCTTTTCACCTCTTCAATGAGGTCCACCAATTTTCCCAGCACCACCCTCTGGAATTCTTTAAAAAAAAACATTGCATGGTCATTGATGTAGGTATTATAGACAAATCCCTCAGTCTAAAAGCTATTACTTACTTGCTGTGGACATCGGAAACCGACTTTTCTTGTTGCCTGGCGAAATTGATGGACAGGTGGAAAAGGAACGTTATGATACTGTGTTGAACATATCAGTCAAGTATTTTGTTAAGTCATACGAAGTTGAAAGTCAAAGAAATTAGGAGATACTTTCAGGTCTTTATTACAGGGCAGAATGTAGTACTTTGTTAGTGGTTAAGCCTCACCTCTTTGTGTTTGTGTCTGCGGACTTTGTGTCTGCGGACTTCTGTGCCCATGGTCTGACAGTTCTGGGCTGATGGTGCTGGCCTCTAGGTGAGTGGGTACAGAACCTAACAAGAGTAAAATCATGATACATTAGCATGAACAGTGTGGAATGTCAATGAAAAATGTTATTAACTTCAGAAAAAGACAGAGTGTGTAGAACACCCCTCGAGTGCAGACATGGACAAGTCCTCTCGTAGAGACGTGTTGGAACCCTCATTAACAGATGTGTCGGATTCCACGTGTGCAAAAGATCCCTCCTGTCCACCATCAGTTGTGTTGGAAGTAGCTAAAGCATCAATTTTGGCTTTTCATACCCTCCATTCTTTCAAATAATTGTAATCCATTATTGTTTGAGCAGACATTTAATTACTGTAATGTAAAATGTAGTTGTGTTAGATTCAGCTTGTGCGGAGAATTGACAAATTCAAGTACATTTCATGTAGACAACTTACGTTGTCCATGTTGTCCATGTGGGTGTTTGACAGGGAAGATGCCTGTAAATAAAAATATTGTTACAATTAGTACATTGTTAGGTAGAATTACATTATCATATTACCAAATAAATATAATTGGAATCAGTTACAGTTACCGAGAAAAATACATGCAATTAACTAACAGTTTCTTATCAAAATGTTGGTGATTACAAAGGGGTTACACCCAAATTGACTTTTGTTAAAAGGCTTAGGCTACAATATATGTAGAAAAGATCAATCATTATAGTAGCCCTTTATAATTTTAAA
The DNA here is from genome assembly GCF_910591455.1 of Pholis gunnellus. Taxonomy (NCBI): domain Eukaryota; kingdom Metazoa; phylum Chordata; class Actinopteri; order Perciformes; family Pholidae; genus Pholis; species Pholis gunnellus. The sequence goes on along the minus strand of NC_136528.1, from coordinate 26,635,447 downwards.
TCAAGTTATATTGAAGAACTTTAATACAAGTTGGATAGTATTAAATGTTGATCAGTGTTGTGAGGTTTACACTGCCTATTTATGGTGAATAAAACTTTTCAGCATTATTGTCCAGTTAAAAAAAGTTGTACAAAAAATAATGAAAATGTACTCACATGTAATAAGTAACGTGTCATTAATAAAGTAAATACAGCTTACTTATTACACTATTAACAAGATAAATATTACTAGCTATTACATTTATAGAGTAACATTCTCAACATTGTGCATTACACTGTATTATACTGTACATTTTTTGCTGTTTAGCATGCAGCAACATACAATGTTTTGGCCGTATTGGTTGCAAAACAGGCCTTGTTTACTTCCTCCCCCATCCAATCTGTAATTAGCCCCTCTCGCGTTCTGCAGTGTATTTCCGATGCGAAATGGGCTTTAAAAGTACTTTATAGGTAACGACAGTCCACGAAGCCAAATGCATTAGTAACACCAAACATACACATACTGTACATTAAAGTCTGGGAGACTATTTAAGTTTACTTTTTACGTTTAATTTGTATCGTCGCAGCAGCACGTGCTAAGTTGGCATGCTAACGTTACAAGCTAGCACAAGCTAGCATGCCAGAACGAGCAGCCCATCCAGTATCGTGTGGGCAGCATAAAGTGAAAGAAATGGTTATAATTTAAGGTTTAAAATAGTCAATGTACTTACAAAGTATGTGGAGCGTTAAGCCTTGGGTTTAGTAGCCCGTTTCTCGATGCTCTGGAGCCGCAACGTGTCTGCTGCTGTTCGTCTCTGGCGGTGCAGTCGAAGCTCCAGACTGTGGCGTAGAGGACTTGCGCATGCGCGTTACAGCTGTAAGCAAACTGTCTGATTTAAAAGTAATGTATTTAACGGACCAGATGATGATGTCCTGGGAGCTTCTTGTTGACAGCACAGAGTTTATAGTTCCATATTTATGACGTTTTATATGAAACATTAAATGCGTTGAAATCGCGTCTTCGTATAGACCACATATCAACGGCCAGCATAATATCATTTTGGAGAAATAAGTTTAAAGTAACCAAAATCGCGTCTCTTTCAACCTACAACTGAACACACCATCAATATTTTAAAAGAAATTGGTGTTTTGTGACACGTTGATATTGTAACCGTAATTTAGCCGGTTGAAATGAGGGTGAAAATAGGTCTAAGACGTTCAGACCCGATTTCACCGCGATTTAAACCAAATATCAACGTTGAAATCCGGGTTAGTGCTCACTGGGCATGTTCAAAATCGACGGTGATCATGTGTGCTTGTGGCTGAAAGAGGAAATGCACGCCGTAATTGTATCGGTGTCAGAGGGATAATTAAACCATTTCACTCTCAATTTTTTTAATTTTTCTCTTAACCAAGCTGTCATTCACCTCTATTATTGTGTGTGTCGTTGTCGTCCCCCCCCCCCCCCCCCCCACACACACACACACACTTGTTCTCTTCGACTCTACCTCCCTTTCAACTCCTGTCGTCTCTCTCTCTCAGGCGCTCTCTCCCTCTGTTTCTCATTAGTGGGTCTATCCCCTGGTAGAAATTGCGGAGGGGAAACCTCCCTATTGTCTGTTTTGTTTTTTTGTGGAGTCAGCCAGCCACCCTGCCCCACACTCAACTCTGCAACACACTGAACTCATCACAGGGCTCGGATCCTAACAGTTGTCCAGAGAAAGTAAAGCAAACAATTTGCAGACAAGTACAATACTTTCTGACTGTCCTCTCTGACGTATGTGGACTGACTATCCGGTTTTGGATTTCCCGCCTCAAAAAACTAAATCTCTCCCAAGATCACACCCATGACTTTTTGGATAAACTTGAGTAAAGGACCCTGTATTTCATGAAATACGGAATCTTACGTAAACCGTACAGAACTAATCTGTTGAGCTTCTGTTTTGTTCTGATTTCTGTCATCATGGGAGCTTTGCCCTTCTGATGTTGCATGACAGGTGGTTTTTGCTCCCACCACTGCTGCTTCCTCTCAAAGTGCATGATGGTGGTTTGGTTGGCTCAGGCCCATGTTTGTCAGATGTCCTGAGTTTATATGCGGCCACATTTCATTCTTGTCAAACATGTGAATGCGTACTCTTTTGGTGGCAGAGTCATGAGACTTCAGAATGGTCAGTCTTCAGAGGCAGAGAGACAGGCACACAATTGTGCTGCTGCAGCTATTGGTAATCATACAATCACAGAGGGGAAAAAAAGTCTGTAGGATTCATCGTCTGGGAACCATGAATATCTGTACCTTTCATTTCACCTTTTTTAATCTTTACTAATGACACAAGCTTTTCGTGGAAGAGGTCGTGATTGTGCTTATGAGTTGTTTTCAATAGTTCCCAATCAAGTTTAATAAATGTGTGATGTTTGAGGAGAATCCCCCAAAAAAGATATGAACAAGTGACACCAAAATAAATAGTTTTCTTTTTGTTAATGTGAAACACTAAAGGATGATTGACTGTGATCTCTGCAGGTAATGAAGCAGTGGGAGAGGAAGGTGCGGTCAGCCTCCAGCCTGGATGAGCTGCTGAGGCTCGCAGACTTTCCAGACTGGAAGTTGTGGAGGTGTCGTCTGAGACTGCAGCAGCCGGAGACCCTCTCTTCTCCGCCGTCAGTGGGCTCCCACCGCTCTACGCGCTACGCTGCCGAATCTTACAGCCTGGAGATACTTAAAGGTCAGCTAAAACATACAGTAGCCTACGTGTTACGCGTGAGTCTGTGTGTTGAGGAGGTGGTTATGAACATTGTGTGTCTCCCGCTTAGCCATAGATGAAGAGTGGCAGCGAACTCAGTGCATGCCGAGGGAAACGTGTGTCGACGTGGCCAAGGAGCTGGGCACCGACCCCTCGATGTTCTTCAAGCCACCCTGTGTGTCCGTCCACAGGTTTGTTTGACATGAAACCAGATCCAGACCTTTAACACCAAGCTCAATGCTACCGCACCGCGTCTGCATCACTTCTAACACTCAAGCTGACATAACTTCTCAGCGGTCATTCATTAATTCACTTGTGCTGAATAGATGCTGAGTTGGACATTAAAAAAACGTCAACTCCATGGAGTCAAATACAACCACTGAGTTTATTTTCCTATGCACGTCACTTTACCCAGATGTGAATTTGTTTTCCTACTGACAGGTGCAGTGGCTGCTGCAATCAAGAGGGCGTCACCTGCAGAAACACAACTACTGTGTATGTGAATAAAACTGTGAGTGACCAAATCTCAGAAAAGTGCTTACACTAACCTTGAAACCTTTTTATTTAACCTTTTTCCGAGGGTTTGAACACTGCAACAGCAGCACTAGCTCTCAGCGGTCAAACACTGTCTAAGTGTGTGTGTGTGTGTGTGTGTGTGTGTGTGTGTGTGTGTGTGTGTGTGTGTGTGTGTGTGTGTGTGTGTGTGTGTGTGATTCTGTGCATTTCAGGTCCTTAGCGTGATTCCATTTAAGTTTGTACCAGAGCCCGTGCTCTTAAAAGTAGCTAACCATACAGAGTGTAGGTGCATGGAGCCCGCCATAATACGACGTAATGCTCAACCTCACAGGGGCAGTGGGTGAGTCCAATATGTCAGTCAATCTTATTTCTCATAGTAATTTGTTGTGTTTTCTTTAGAAATGCATCTTATATTCTGTTGTGATCCATCTGGTTCATTGGCAGCTGCTCTCCGATGGTCCAGCTGTCAGAGGCAGAGAACTCCAGGAGACTTTGTGCCAGTGGTTTGATTTGGGATTGTTCAACTGACGGATGCATACCTTACCCTTCCAGTTCTCCAGGTGTGTGTGTGTGTGTGTATCAACAACTGTTGAATGTATTGGCACATAATAGCACATAACACACATTTATTGAGGATGTATCCTAATCACTTTTGGTTTATGACCAAATGAAGATGGAAAATGTTATATCTGCCAAAACACCAGCATTGTCTTTGTGAGCATGTTCAGGAGCTTCTCGTACACCGTTTGTGGCTAAACTTAAAAAAAAAGCACTATAAGCCATCAATTCACATGTAATTCGGACAGGTGACGCAGTAAAAACAGCGACAAAGTCTGCGTAGCAAGGAGGTTGGTGAATTGATGGGTCTAATAACGGACTTTCCAAACTGATGTAGGCTGCGTTAAACTACGGAGATTCAGCTTACAAGATGAAACATTATTTCTGATACTTGCATTTGCTTTGTGACTTAAATGCAGCATTATTACCTCCTGTTTAGAGTTTCCACTCGGTTCATGGATGCCCGACTGTGAGATAGACGTTGAGCGCTGTGACTGTCTCCCTCGACCTGCATCGACTCTGCAGCCAAGACCGATCCAACGCTGTCGACTCAACTCCTCCATCTGTGCCCATAAGCAACGTTTTGATCAAGCCTCCTGCAGGTAGGACAGAGAGAAAAATAAATCAGGAATAGCTCCTCAACCATGAGGCTTATATGCATATATCTGGTCTCTTTTGAAAGGTAAGCAGCTAATGAATAGGAAACTAAACTATATTATCATTTGAGAGAAGAGTGAAACGGTGAAGGAAAAAGTTGTATCTTTGCCTCATATAAAGGAGGCAATATCCCTATTGAAATCAAGCTCCATAGACAAAAATGCTACTGAATGTCTTTGCCTACTCTTTGACTTCAACTGTAACTTTCAATTTGATGAAAATACACTTAAACACAACATTTTTAAACAATTCATTGAGATGTACTCAGGTGGTCTCAGTGTTTTGGCCATACTTACTGTTTACAAGTCGACTGTTTAGTGGAAGTTTTACTTCAAAACGCTAAGTATTTCCATAAAGCCCCGTTACAAATAAATTGAATCTCCCCATTGAAATAGTAATAAACATTGTGAATGTTGATCAAACTTCACATGACTGAAGAGGTCCATATGCTATACGGGCAGATAAATGCAGAATGCACATGGCCCAGTGCTCTGTGAGGCATCCATAGATTCATATCGATGAGACAAGACTACGATGTAGCGTTGTCTGTCGCCATCTTGTGGCTGAATCGAAGCTTAAGAACCAGGCTTCAGCTTAAAGCGAAGGATGGTTTCCGCCAAAATGACACCTTGCTCTTATCCAGGCCGATCTGTGTGGCTTTCTGGTGGATTGAAAGGTTCATCCAGGCTTTCTGAGCCCTAGTGTGTCTGAATTCATGCGTATTTATGCTACTAAATTATCCCTCTTTTATTCACAGATGCAAATGACCCAATTAGCAGTCCACCGGGGAAATAAATGACGACAACCTGCTTGCAACATCCTTGATGTTTGGAGGCAGAGAGAAAAGGCTCATAATTTATTTACAGTCCTATTTATGGTGATCGCTTTAACTAATTAAGATCATATAAACTCACATGACCATGTTAATTAATTGTTTAACATGCTTCCCCTATGTTTCAATCTATATGTAAAGTTGATGATTTGTACATTTGTTCTTTGTGCACTGAATATGTAGTTTATATTAAACGATTATTTTTATAATTTGAGTTTGTGATGAGATACTGGATCTTCTGATGGATGGAATATTCCACTAATTGTTAATCTTCACTTATTTCCTGTTAATCAAAAAGCTGTAAGCTTTAGAGGGTGCAAAATAATACAACTTTTGAGAAGTTTTAAAACGTGTTGCATGCTTCAGAGGCAACACAGGCTGCTGAATTCTGTCACAGAAAATGAAGGTGATGATACTCAAGAAGTCAAATCTTCATAAAAAAACACAAGGGTAATGTAACCTGCTGATTTTCTAGTTCTTTGGATTTCATCTTCATACAGACTCTATACAAATATTCACCCTCCTTGGATGTTTTTTATGTTTTATAAAATCAAAATGTATTTAATGTATTTTTTGTGACTCTGATCCGACAGAAAAAGATCTCTCAATATCAAAGTAAATATTTTTACAGATCTAAATTCATTACAAATGTCAAACACTGTTTGCAAAAGTACTAACAGTATGTAAATACTGCATGTAAAGCATTTTTGAGAACCTTGAAAAGCATTATACAAACCTGATGTGATATCGTTATCATTATTATTATTATGAAGTATTCATCCTCTTTAATAGCACACAAATGCATCCCTGGTGCGGTCGGTTTGTCACATAACTCATGATTTAATGGAGGGCAGAGGGTAAAATAAAGGCACCAAAAGCAAAAATTCTGCAAGAAACCTGCCACTTTGGAGCAGATTTGTTTTCCAGCAAAACAATGAGCTCAAAAATAGAAGTGGCAGACCTTAAAAACAACAGTTATAATGTCCTTGAGTCAGAGGTCTTAATTAATCCAATTCAGAATATGTGAAGAAGGCTCGTCACTGAAAATCCCAATGCAATCCTACGGAGCTTGAACAGTTTTGCAGAAAACGGGAAAGAATCCAAATGTAACACATCTCATGGCTGTAACTGCTTTCCAATACTGTTGCTAACAAGTCTTTTATATGTGTCATTAATTTAGATCCCTTTGTAGGGATATGTCCAAAAAGCCATATTCCATATTTTCAATGTTGGAAGACAGTAAAACATACGTTTACACTTTTTTTTAAAGGCATTGTACAAGGAACTGATTTGGCTGATATGAGATCTTTTGCATTGGATTCTGTTCGGTAGCAGATTTTTGTTAACTGGTGGCAGAGAAGCTTGAAATCTCTGCCTGTGAATATGGCTTCTCATAAAACAGGTGCTTCATTTGTAAATGTGCTTCATTTACTGTTGCTTAGTGAACATATTGATTTCCATTCTGGTCTTTTTTTTTTTTCCTCAGCAGTGCTGCTGATCTATAAAATGCAAACATTGAAGTGCACAGGATGTTCTCCCGCCTTTTGTTATCTTGGCTAAATGATGCTTTAATGTCGTCTCTCAGTGCTCATATACATTAATAAAGGTGTTTGACAGTAAAAAGCTCCTCTGTGGGTGCTTGATCTAATAGCACCATCAAACGGCATTAGTGCTCCTTTGTAGTGACAGCAACTCATCGACTGATCCTACCCTATATTAGAACAAAACATATATACCAGAGATCAAAATTCCTATTTAATGCATTGAATTCAGCTTTGTTCGCTTGCTTTTTTTCCTTCATCACAAACAAATGTACACCAGAGTTGTACATTTAAAATGAGATAAATACCAGACTATCCAGAAATAGATTACCGTTGTCTCTACAAATTTGAGTACTTAATTGAAGCAACAACCTTTGGAAAGTGTACTAATTCGCGTGTCCATAATTCGCGCCGTGTTTTGGTGTGAACACACCATAAGGCTACAGACAGAATTTGTTTGGTTTAGCTACATCTTTGGGCTGTCTGTACTGCAATGTATTGTTGCTTATTAGCTGTCATACATTTATAGGCGCATCTTGATATCTGGGGTAAGCTAAAAATGGCTAGAAACGGCTAGTCTGGGTCTGTCCAGAAAGGTAGCAAAATCCCCCCCCATACCGGCACCTCTAAAGCTCGCCAATTTATATTTGTTTGTTTACCAAACCGGAAGTGTTGAAGTGTCACATTGTGGTTTTTACAACAGTTTGTGTTGGGATATGTATTATATAGTTTGTTTTGTTATTACCGTACACAGAATATTTCATTTGAATTTAGTTTTGTGATTATCTTATTATTTCAATGTAATGACTTTAATGAACAATGGATTGCATTTGAGGAAACTAAAGATATTGTCTGATACTAATCACAGATGTTATGAAATTGCTCTCCTTCATTTGGATGTTTGATCTTCACTGTGAGGTATGATGTATGTGCACAGCAAGAGAAGGTCTTGAGACTTTTTAATCGAACACAAATTATCATTCAAAGCAGAGTAGTTTTATATGTCTGCATCTTTACTTGATTGATTACAAACATCCATGATTATACTTGCAGGAGTTTTTAAAGATCGTGAAGGGAACTCTGTGTTTCTCTGCAGGATTCCTGTCGGACTTTTTGAGTGGGATCTCAAATACACGTGCCGATGTGCTTTTATTGGTCTTGATTTGATTCATTCCTTGAATTAAAAATACAATAACTAATCCTTATTTACGTTCCAGACTTTCCACAGAATTAGCCCGACTATAAAGGAGACATGTTGAGTAGATGGTTGAGACCATGCAGGACAGGCATTTGGCACGGCGCTTACGCCACAATTAAACAAACGCTATCCAGACTGAATAATACACCCACTCATCACCACCTGGGCATGATCCTCTCCCTCCGTGAAAGACCAAATTAGGACATTGCACTGTGACATGGCGACTGTAAATCTAGCGACAGTGCAGAATAATCATGTCAAGTGAACACAGTGGTGCAGAAACTATGTGTTGAATACACAATCAACAGGACTACCACTCTAAACATAACCAAAGTGCAAAGACGTACAAGAGGATCCACTTTCATGCAATATGCAATATAACGAGAAAGAGATACAATGCACACTAATTTGATAGCAATTCTTTTTTTATTGATTCCACTTGAAAGACAAATGCATGGTGCAATATCTTTAAGATAAACACAGACAGTCTGTTAATTTAATTTCCTTGAGAACTGCATGAAAATTGCAAAAAAAACACTCACTACTACAAAGAACATAGACATATTGCGTAATCCACTACCAAATTACAAATGTGATTTCTAACAAATGCATTTACATTTACCATTTATTTTTCACCCTGTGTACACCTGAGTTACCACTAAATACACATTTAGCTAACATTTAAGATACATCTCTGAGGGTACACTCAAAATTTCACAGTTATCATCACAGCATCAAACAGAATATCCACCAATACAAAACAATACCACATCTAAGAGCACACTGACTTTTTTCTTTTGGCAACATCATAGCAAAAGCATTAAAGGTACTTTGGTACTAAAGGGGGGACCCGCCGTATTCTGCCTTTTCTAAAAACTAATACATGCTCTCTACATTGTTTCGCCACGGAAATGTAGCACCAACCCTCAAGTTCCTTCTCATGTGAACACTGTAAGCTCTGTCGGCACTGTTACAGATGTTTGCACTGTTAGTGCTGTAAGCGCCGCTAGCACCATTAGCTGCAAGCCGCCGGCTCAGCCGAAGCCTTGCTGAGAGCCGTGGCGAGGCAACAGATATGCTCACACAAATAATACTCAAGTTCAACTCAGCTTGTGAAAAATAGTCAATCATGTCTTCTGTGGCTCTGGTGGAGCTTTACCAAGTTACCTGATGATATCTTCAGGTTTATCTCTGCTTGGGCTGAGAGACTTAACGTTTATAACAGCCTGCGACAAACAGGAGGTGTTTGGATTGAAAAATATAGTAAAAAAGATTATGTCGTGTTGCATTATGGGAAAGGTCAAACCTGTCTCCTAGCTACTAGCATGGCTCTAGATTCTTATTATAGCTATGTTCAGACGCTCACAACAGTAACTTACGGAGAAAGATTGTAGTCTTGGTTTAAAACTTACTCCGTTGCTTGAAGCATGTGACATGACTGGTAATTAACTTTAAACAGGAACATCCATCTTTCTCTGCCTTTAAGTTCTTTTATTTCCTAAATCTACACGTGTGAGTTAAAGGGTGTCCTTATGACAGCCGTGTGGTACAAAGATTAAACCTTCTGCACTGGAAAATAAGTTGCCTTTGAACATAATACAGGCAGAAAGGTGTAATAGGTAAAACCAATTTGTAATGTATGTTTAAATCTTTCTGGAGACAGGGCTGGAATATGTAGGATCAAGTGTTTTTAAAGTTTGACCCAAATGCTACGCTGCTTTAACGACCATTGTTATAATAATGACAATGTCACTCTCGAGTCCCTAAACTTTATGGAAGTGCAATATTGAAACATTGGAGTACCCCTGTTGGTACAATAATTCAACTATATCTTTATGCAAGGTTCTTATGATCAAACTGTTTAGTGAAAACATACAGTAAAAATAGTAATGGGGTCACTGACTCAAAAGCAAAGAAGCAGAAACACACTAAGACACGGCCCTCACACGAAATCCTCCTGATAGACCCGTCTGCCATTGATCATGCTCAGGCTCTCCATGGAGTGATGTGTGCTGCGGGCCGATGTCACATGCGTGTTATGAGTGGGGCCATGCGAGGAGCGTCTGCGGATCACATGATAGCAGCAGCACAGCTGCTGGTTGAACTGCTTCTGGAAGGTGTCGCTCAGGAGGTAAAGGGCAAACGGGTTGAGGGAGGAGTTGGTGAAGGCGAGGATACGAGCGACGACACTGCACACAAAGTGAACCAGGGAAGTGTCCACCTGGTTGTGGAGAGGTAGGGTGGAGGGTTGGGAAACAATGGTTTGAATGATAGAGAGACAGACAAATAGAGGTGTGCATGTACGAGGGATGTAACCAAATACAAATAGATCCTTTGGATATGAATGTGCGGACAAATACAACCAGAATCATCATGTGTGCAGTACTTTTTGTTCAAAAGAGCTAGTATATGGCATGTTTTGTCAGTAGCTTTGTGATTTTTAGGAGCTTATATATGATACATTCATATTAGTACATGGTTAAAATAGTATATTACAAATTATATTTTGTAATTTCTTTTGGCAGTTAAAGTCATGTGAAACTCGATGACAGTAAAATAAATGGTATAGATGATGATCCAATAGATAGAGATCAGAATAAAGACACAAATACAAATGTTTGTGAAATATGTAGATACAGATAATGACTGTGTGTTACACACCGAGTGTATAGAAACAGATAGAACAATGCTTTTTTTGTGCAGCCTACCTGGGAGTAGTTATAGGAGCGGTATAAGTAGATGACGTGACAGGGAAGCCAGCACACTGCAAAGAGAGCAACAAACACCAGCACTGTTCTGGCTAAGCGCTTTCTTGATTTGACCTGTTGGTGTAGAAAAAACACTGTCAAAACCAAAGAACAATGCTGGTATATGATAGACATTAGTGTTTTAATATTTAAGTTTTGCCAGTGGTGGAGGAAGTATTTAGATCTTTTACTTGGTAAAGTTAGCAATACTACAAGTCCTGCATTCAAAATACTACTTAAGTAAAAGTATCACCAGTAAAACGTACTTGGAGTATTAAATGTGAAATTACCTCTTTCAGTATCAGTTTATTATATATTGGATTATCTGTGTGATAGAAAGAATAATGTATTGTAGTAGAAATATGTGGTCATGAATAGCAGAACCTTGGATCATAGGCACAGACTGGTTCTATCTGGTGAGTAGAGAATCACTGGGTCTATTCAGATGATATGTCATTTAATATATTATATCAGGGTATAGGATAAAAAGAGACATTAATGTTTTTCTTTAAAGTTTTTGGCGAAGACTGTACCCATGTGTGCTCTCTGAAGGCTTCTCTGATTTATGGACTGTAAACTTGGCCTGAACAAGTTTTATTCTTTTATTCGTACAAGAAGTACACGTTTTCATCAATTGTTATTATTATTACTGATGCATTACTGTGTAAACTGCATTTTCATAATGTAGCTGGTGAAGGTTAAGTTACTAGTAAATACTTTATGTACCGTTGGGTTGCTTAATCTGTACCATATTTATAAATGTATTGCCTATTCTGAAAAATTAAATTGTAATACTCAACTTTAGTACAAGTACCTCAAAACTTTACTTCAGTACAGTATTTCAGTTAATGTACATAGTTACTTATTTGCATTTGGATTGAAAAGTGCTGCACTCAGATGTATTAGAGATTACATATTTCCTGCGGGCCCCAGCTTTAACCCTTCTCCTCACACTTGGGCCGTGTCTGTGAGCTCATGAAACGTCTGCTCTCGGATTGGATTGTTTTTGTGCAACAACCCCGTTAAAATTCTCCAGCCAATAGAATGCCAGGAGTAGTGTTGACCAATGAAATGGTCTTGCTCTGCTGTTAGTTTGTAGTTGGCTATTTCTGTATTATTATACTTTTTTGGTATCTCTAATGACTTGTGGAAATCTCTCGATCTCGATGCGGTTGAAGTCCGCTAAGTGCTAGGCTAATTCATGCAGTGTGAAATGGCATTCAGTGCTCTGTCGCTGCTGTGTGTAAACCTTATTTTTGTAAATAACAGCAGACTGTGATGCACTGCAGAATGATTCATGTTTTTGTTATGTGTATGAGGTGGCTCAGATGGCATTGAAACGATGCAACTTTTTATAGACTGTTATAGTCTGATTTTTAAAAGCCCTTTGTAAATATAAGTTGAGTTCAGATTTATCTGAGTGCTTGTGTTAATTGATGAACAAGTAGCCATGTGCAGTTATGGTGATCGGATTGAATCGTGGGGCCAGTGAAGATTCACACTTCTTATAATACACAGTGCACGTTTAAAAAAACAAAAACATCTAATGACCAGGGCTCTAGCTTCCATTATACCACTGGTATTATTTCTGGGGATTTGGGGGATATAACCTTAGTGAATTCCATGCCAAGTTTTATAAACCATCAACATATATGATAATAATCATGAACTCTTTTTTACTCATGACCTCAGTAAATCAAATTTGGCCTTTGGCACTAGGGATGGTAGTTTGAAAACTGGCCTGTCGTCTTGTGTGCAAGTTCCCCTCCACAGGCAGGTTTGAGGCGCTCCTCATCAGGCTCCGGGCGATGAAGGTGTAGTACACGGATATGACCAGCAGGGGAATGACGTAGAAAATGAGGAAGAAGGCCATGGAGTGGATCCTGGGGTGCAGTTCCCCTGTATGGGGATAAGGGGCGCAGGTAACAAAGCTCTCATTCGTGGAGGTGACGTTGAAGGTGTGGAGGTCAGAGAATATGGCCTCGGGGATAGCCAGGACCAGGGAGAGGAGCCAGATGAGTGCCGCCCGCAGGACAATGCTGGTGGTGGTGCTTGATGTTTTGATGTCCAGGGGCTTCACGATGGCCTTGTACCTGATTGATGGGGAGATATAAGTTGGATAGATAGATAAACGTGTTGGCATAACACTTTCAGGCTAAGTTTCAGGCTGCAGAACCAGTCAATTCTTTTAACAATCAGTCAACCCAAAAGTTGTCCCGAATAATGTCTGGAAACGGATCTATTAAATGCATTAAAACTTTTGAACTTAAGGAAGCAATATAGAAAATGAGGAGCAATGAAACCAAGCCTTATCTAGAAGATGTGGCCTTGACCAAATAACAGCAGAACATCTGAAGCATGCTAGCAATAGAATTTCAGTTTTACTTGCAATGTGTTTTTCTGGATTGTTAATGCATGGCGTACTTCCTGACTCTATGCTGATTGTTTTGTTGGTGCCAGTAATCAAAGATAAAACCGGTAAAATATCCAGCATTGAAAATTACCGACCAATTGCTCTGGCTAGTGTACTCTCTAAAGTATTAGAACGAATTCTCTTAGATAGGCTTCAAGAATACATAATAACCACTGACAATCAATTTGGTTTTAAAAGTAAACATAGCACTGACTTATGTATATATGCACTGAAGGAAGTCGTTAGTAAGTACAGGAGGCATAACACCACAATATTTATGGGTTTCCTGGATGCATCTAAAGCTTTTGACCGAATTAATCATGACAAATTGTTTATCAAACTACAAGAGCGAGGGCTCCCTCCATACTTGATTAGGATTCTGCACTTTTGGTATTTACATCAAACCATGCGAGCTAGATGGGGTAAGAGTGTATCTGCACCCTTCCTAGTGACCAATGGTGTCCGACAAGGTGGAATACTGTCACCTGCTCTTTTTAATCTGTATATGGATGACCTTTCTAAAAAGTTAAAAGAGTGTAAGACAGGATGTATGGTTGGGGAAAGTCTTATCAACCATCTGATGTACGCTGATGACTTAGTGGTCCTGTCTCCTTATAGTGCTGGTTTACAGCAATTGCTCAGAGTCTGCTCACGGTATGGCGTGCAGTATGACATCAAATTCAACTCTAAAAAGAGTGTTATTGTGATTGCTAGAACCAAGGAGGATCAGAAGCTACATTTTCCCTCGTTTTTTATGGGAGGCCAAGAGCTAAATGTGGTGCAGAAAATGAAATATTTGGGTCACATCATCAGGAATGATCTAAGTGATGATGACGATGTGCAGCGGCAGTGTTGCAAATTGTATGCACAAGCTAATATGCTTGCACGTAAATTCTATATGTGTACAGATGATGTTAAAACAGCTCTCTTCAGAGCCTACTGTACTCCACTGTATACAGCCCACCTGTGGTGCAGTTATAGTAAAGCCAAAAATCTTTCAGAATCTTGCTGAAGCTTCCAAGATGGACTAGTGCAAGTCATATGTTTGTGAGTCGTAATGTTCCCACCTTCCATGCTGTGTTGAGGAATTTTATCTACAAATTTAAATGTCGATTAAATGACTCAGAAAATATAATTATAAAAGCCTTAAGTGATCCAACACAAAGTGACACACGGTATACTTCTTGTTTCTGGAAACATTGGCACAAATGTCTATATGTTTTTTAACAAGTGACTTTTTTTAACCGCAATGACTACACCTGTGTCTTGGTGTCCTCGTATTGTATAGTATTTTATATATTGTTGTTGTATTTGTGTTTTTGTTTTATTTTATTTTTTTGCTATATGGACTCATGAGTCTGAAATAAAAGTTGAATAATGACATCGCCTTGGTGGTGTTATGAATATGTGGAGGAAGTAATGATTATTTAACCTTGGTGAAAGGAACAGAAGGCAAAATACTTTTTCTTTGCTCATTTTACCTCTGCAGTTTATTGAAGAAGATCCTCTTTCATTGAGAAAAAACACAATTTTGAAAAGGCCACTCGATTTAAGAATAATATGTAAGACCTGTGCTCAAATGAAATCCTTACCTTAAAAAAAACATGAAACTGATTAAGATGACACCTGAGCAGCCTGCATTAGACACGTTTCCAAGAATTGAACTGCACAACACGACAATGACAGCTTTTACAATTTATCTTGCTGAACATTGTAGCCTACCTCTCAGCCCTGGATGTTCATATACAATGAGCAAACAGATGGGCAACTTAATGGGAATGGCTTATAGTTATTGAGCAGGTTTTTTAAAGTCTGACACTTATTTTGGGTGTTCTGTGATAATCATGCTCTATGTTTGGGGACTATAATTCCCAATGCACTTTGGGGGATGTAAACAGAAAGCGACTTATTGTTAGTAACTCATTACAACTTGAGACCGTTTTTTTAAAAGACTGTATTTGTGCAAATGTATTTTGGGCAAATTAGCACAATTGAAAGTATGCCAAAAAAGCCAGTTCATGTTTCCAATGTACCCATGGATGTACAGATGCACATCACTGGAATACTTAATTAAACACTGAAGAAATCTTAGGAAGTGACGACCCATCAACAGTCCCATCAGCAGCGTCATTGACCGCCTGTTGTTGCAGAATACAATTCATTTTTTTTTATTACAAATGATACACAGAGAAGCTTTGGCCAACCGAGTATAGTGAAACCTTGGAGAGCTGCTCATTTCTTCTATGCCTACCTCTAATATTATGTGAGCCTCGAAATGGCTACTTTTAGCTGACAGATACTGTGGCAAAAAAAAGCAAGATTTCTTGGAATTGTTTCAATGAGTTTTCTTCCTATCTGTAACTGTGAATTACTGAGATTCATTTTTCAGAATACAGATATATGCATGTTTACAGGTTGCCTACGGCTGTTATTGGCAAGCAGGACACCTGATATAACCTTTGGATGTTGCAGCTCAACAAAGATGCTGGCCAGGATTCCAATTAATTTCGAGACTCCATTGATCTGAAGTAAACGTTATTATACGCAGGGCACATCTCACCAGTAATCTTCTTTTATATAGCACAATGTGTCTGACATATGTGACACAATAAGGGGTTACTGCAACATTGATTGAGAGAAAAAAAACATAAGTGGCCAAATAATGAGAGGAAGAACTGATACACGTGCTCACCATGATATTGATATTAAAGCATCCTGGAACACATTTTTTTAAACAGTATACAACTACACCAATCAAGTTTTCCACTCACAGCAAAGGATGTGAAACATATTGATATCCCTAAACAGGCAAAAGTCTTCTTAATAACAGCAAACTTTTTAATTTAGAAATTGAGAGCAATGAAACTATTGCGCGCACGTGTCAGCAGCCTTGAACAGAAGCGCACAGCTCTGTCGTGCGTAATAGTGCCCTGATCAATACACAATTAAATATTTGCTCTCCATTGTGGTAATAAAACATTTAGATTGTACGTATTACCTGTGACTATCTTCATAACGTGGGAAACAAGAGGACGTTTGGCTAATTAGGCTGCTATAGGCTATTTTAAAGTGATTATAGGTCAATAACATGATTAGAACAGAAACCGTAGCCTACCTGTCAGCAGCGAGGGCAGTGAGAGTGAACACAGACACCCCGACCGAGGTGAGCTGAATGAAGGGGATGACTTTACAGCCCAATCTCCCAAACAACCACTCCTCTGACAGGTAGCGGCTGGCATCCACCGGAGCGCAGGTCACCAGCAGTAAAACATCCCCGAGCGCGAGACTGGACATGAAGAGATTGGGCACATTGCGGATGGACCTGGCAGAGCAGAACGTCTTGATGAGCGTAATGTTGCCGATCAGCCCCAACACGCTGATCACACCGTAAACTGAAGCGATGACCACGCCGGTGAAGTACATCGTCCGTGCCTTGGAGAGCTGTGACGCTGCGCTACGCGTTTGGCCACAGATGGTCCATCTCTCTTTCTTTCTCTCTCTCTCTCTCTCTCTCTCTCTCTCTCTCTCTCTCTCTCTCTCTCTCTCTCTCTCACATGGGCAGGTCCTTTGTGGTTTCGGAGAGAAGGCAACACTATGGGGTGACAATGTTGTGTCCAACTTTAGAGCTGTGTGCACGTGTTTGTAAGTAGGAGTCCGCAAGAGCTGTTACCCAGTGCGCGCAGCTACACAACATGCACCTATGAAGAACAATCAATATGTGTCTGTGGCATTGATTTTAAGAAAGACATCGCTATTTCTATCTATCTATCTATCTATCTATCTATCTATCTATCTATCTATCTATCTATCTATCTATCTATCTATCTATCTATCCATCCATCCATCCATCTATCTATCTATCTATCTATCATTCCATCTGTCTGTCTATCTATCTACCTATGTAGAATTATAGTACAGTATTTAGCAGCTGCATATTTTTATATTATAATGTTACAACAGTTGTAGACGGGAAATATTTGCAAAATGATGGGTGAATACGCAAGTAAGGCCATGTGCAATTAAATGGCCACTTTCTTTAATCCCCAGGCCAACCAACAAGACACCCACAAGGTGCCCTTTTTGTCAGGGCAAGAGCTGGAAAAATACATCAAAATGTATTACAACAAAATACAAAACACAAAATATTGGAGCCAGAAAATGTAACAAAATACATGTATTTTGTATTTAAAATATAGGAAATACTTTTTTCTGGATTTTGCGTTTTCTCACAATTTGGTATAGCAGAGCATTCAGGTTTGGGCTATAATGTACACAAAGCTCTGGTGAACCCCACAAAAAGGAAGAACAGTCACAGAATGTCAGTGTAACTAAGCAAAGCTATTGAAAGACAACAACTTGATTGATTAGGTATATATATATATATCTTTATTAATGGGACTTAACAGCCCATAAACTTTGGCTTTGTATCAACGAGAAAATATTCATCACATATGACATACAAGCTCCCAATCTCCCTCTTCCTATAGCTAGCTACTCGACTGATAAGTTAACTTGCTAAACACTGTGCACTGCCTAGACAGCATGCTAGCGTCATTAGCATGTTAGCATCGATCGCTAGCTTGATATTATAACCATCACCATGTATATACAATAGGCTATGTAGCCAGACCCAGACATAAGTTATACATCAAGCTAGTTGACATCTGTCACACTCAGATACAATATTTAACTTGACAGACAATCCGTTGAACTTGAAGATCTGAAAACTGAACTCGTGAACTGTTTTTTGATTCGTGGAAAAGTATTTTGAGTATTTTAAATAAAATATTACTCCACTCTAAAGTATTTTGTTACAAATTACGTTCGATTTTTAATCGCCACTATCAAATACAAATTACAAAATACTCAAAAGTAATTGAAATACGTATTTCAAATACAAGTAATAGAAATACTGCCCATCTCTGCTTATAATGTATCTAAAACCAACAATGTTCCTTGACAGAGAAGGTTGTCAATGCTTTGAGCTTTGAATCCAGGCAGCGTTTGATAATCACTTACCGTGGGATGTAAAGACAGAGATGGTTGCTAAGCACTTCTAAAGCATAATTGCAGGCAGTTATTTTAGTGGTTTTAGCAATCTGCTATTGAATCTTTCTTTGACCTTTTACGTGCAGTAATAATATAAAATATCTTCGAAATACAGGAAAGGTGTGAGGAAATTCTGTTTAAAGTTGGACTGAATGAGAGGATAGTTGATATAATTTTCTTTATTTTTCGACCAAACAAGTCTAAAGTAAATTGCTGAACATCCTGAGTCGTTTACTTTGCCATCCTTTTGTAAAAACTAAAAATTGAAAACAGAGAATACAAAGGAGCTCCTTTGTATTCTCTGTTTTTAGTTTTTAACTAGCTGGAAGTGCATATAGCCCTTTAACTGTTTTGATTTTGTTAATTGTAATTGCCTGTTAGAAAAATTATTTTGCACAAAAATGTGCAAACTCATTCATATTATTATTAGTGCTGGGCAAGTTAACGCGTTATTGTCGCGTTAACGCATTAATTAACTAACGTCGACAATTATTTTATAGCGCGTTTTATTTTATTTTGAAAGTCTGTTGCTCACTGGCAGCGGTGGAGGAATGGAGACTACTGGACATCGCTGCGGTAAAGTCAGCAGACACTCAGTTCTCCGTGGTCAACTCAGCAGACACTTACATGTTAGTGCACCTCTATGCTGAAATTCACGGTAAACGCATTCAAACGGTACAGATCGGGAGCGAGCAAAGGATTTTGAAAGTTAGCGGAAAGATTAATGTGAGACAACATCCGGTTTCTCCAGACGAACATCTGGTTTTCAGGATAAGATGCCAACAAAGTATGAATTATATTCACATTAAGTATAAAACATGCTACCTGCATCTCGTGAGTTCAAGATAAAATACACCTAAATTGTGCGTAAAGTGTCTTTATTCTTTGATCGCTGGGTAACCATCATCACCTCTGAGTTACAGCATTATATTGATGAACAGTAGAGCTGCATTCACATGCTCTGACCGTCATGAAGACACAGACACATTGTGATGAAAAGTGCTGAAACATGTTATTCCTGTTGAACAGCAGTGGAACATTTCACATAAAGTCACACACTGAGCACAGATAGTGAAGAGATAGAACTGCTACTGTGTAAAGAGATTACTGCTGTTAAAAATAACCTGATGTGTTTAAAGTGTTTGCAAACCAAATGGTATTGACCTTTTGTTCATATAGCAGCACTTTTAAAATAAAAGTGCGCAATACACTACTTTTGAATTCATTATTGAACTTTGCCATAACAATGCGATTAATCGAGATTTAAAATGTTAATCGTTGCCCTGCACTAATAATTGCATAAAGGAGGAAAGCACTTTATTTATAGCCTATTAAGTGCTGCAGAACTGGGAAAAGTTTTTAATATATATTTTGGATATAGTTTATACTGTTACTGTATATTGGCATTTTAGCAGAACGTTTTTTATTCATTTATTTAATTATTTATTATTATTATTATTTATTTGGTGCAATACTGTTTGGTATTTAAACTAAGGTTTTGTTATGTTATTATGTTTAAATCAGTTCAAAGTTACACAAATGTTAATATTTTAATAAAGTTTGCCTGTTCAACATAATATCAACTCATTTCTTTTTATATGGTGGGGGCTGAATGCTAATGTCAGTCTGGTAACATGTTCACAATGCTGACGTGCTGGTGTTTAAGCAGGTGTAATGTTTATCACATTAACCAACTTTGTTAATCATCAGCAAGCATGATAACATTTGCAAATTAGCATTTATATTTATAATTAGCAAATTATTGGACAAATAATAATTTTGACCAGAAGATGGCGGTGAATGACAAGTTAAATGATCACCAAGGTTGTTACAATTCATTCGAAGGGGGACATAATAGTGTGTGCTGTATCAAATATAATGACAATTCATTCAAAGGTAAAGTCATTAGGCCTTATCCTCTGGGAACCATGAATGTCTGTACAAAATACTGTGTCAATCCATCTAGTAGATGTCAAGAAATGTCACTGGATAAGAGAAAACTTTGACCTGTTGGTGGCAGTAGATGAAAGGTCAGGAGATCACTGAAGTCATTAGGGTTTATCCTCTGGGCATCATGAACGTCTGAACCAAATGTTGTGCCAATCCAACCAATAGGTGTTGAAATACTTCAGAATGGACCGAAGTGGTGGATTGACCAACCGACATTTAAATGACCTAAATGTTTTTGTCGACTGCAGGTTAATCACCTATTACAGCCTTTTATTAAAACAACATTCTCTGCTTTGTTCAGATCCAGTCATTTGAAACTGCGACCCATGTAGTCCTAAAATGATTAAATGACCAAAAACCAGAGAGCATCTCTCGAGCACTATGAGACGTGGTGTTTTCACAGACTGACTGGTTGAATATAGCTGATATCCTGTTGAGTCCAGAGCATGCAATTACCCAGTGTGTTACTGTTGAAAGTAATGCTTATGGATCCTCAGCTGCCTCAGGATAATGGAACTTCACAGGTACCGGAGACAAATATAGCCCGACAGGCCATCAGCCGGCACTCAAGCAGAGAAATTATCCATGTAAGAAACCTCACAGGTGATGCATTGAAATACAGGCCTTCTTCAACACAGACATCACAGATTCGAAAAAAAGAAACAACGATGGGAGAAATCCAGCAAGGAGCAATGTGGCACAGAGAGAGAACCTCTCTAATCCCTGTTCATCTCTGTGGTTTGTCATGACCTGCCGGGCAATTTTACGTGCTTTAATTGTATGAGGTAGAAAATAAAAGGTGTCGTGGCGTCCGGAGTCATTGTGTGGAGGAGAGATAAGACTGCCGGGAGCACAAGAGATGAAATTGGTTTTAGTGTTAAGAAGAGGGAATGAGAGACAGAAAAAAGAGCCTGGAGGTGTCTCCCCTCCTTCTGTTTGTATGTATGTATACACCATGGGTGGAAAAAACTATATTTTCCATCCTTCTGCCTTTTTGACGATACAATCAAATTAATTAGTTCCACAAGGAAAAGGTTATTCTTGAAGCACAAAATGTCACGTACATATCAAGTATAAGATTTAATGACGCTCTCGCTATGATCCGACACGTTCTTTAATCTTTCTGCGGAAGGACAGTTTAATTATTTCCCTGTAATGTGGTATGTCTGTAAATGCCACATCGAACCTTTTGTTGCACAAAATGCTGCAGAATATATTAAAACAAATTGACAGACATCTTACAAAATAATGTAATTTGAAAGTTGCACTTATCAATATTGCGCTGATTTGTGTGTCATAAATTAATGAACTTTCCCCACATCCTTGGGCACAGAATTATAACAGGATCTAACACCAACTCTCTCAAACCTCAACTCATTCTCTAACATTGTATTTGTTTTAATAGTGTGTTGAAGTCACTCTGACACACTTGGCATCACTGACTTCCATAACTGGAGCTCATTTTATCTCCCAATTAATGATCACTACCTAAAACCTTACCTTTGGATTATGGTTACAATAATGACAGCAGTAAATTAAGCTTTTCAGACCAGAAAACGCTTCTATGTGTCCTTCTATGGACAAACAAGCTATTTTGTCTCATGATTTGGAGGACTTGTAGGAAAGACACAGGTGTTCATTATTGCCTTTATAATTTACATCCGTGTTTTACATACTGTGCATGTCAAAAGTCCTCTTCAGAGGGCTTTCATAGAATTGTATTCAGTAGTTTTCATATGATAAATATATGCAAGATGTTGTCTTATATATGCTGTCAAGATGTTGGGGAGAAACAATGTATTTATTGGGAAGTGTTTCACTTGCTATATGGCTAAAAATAAAAGCGGTTTGTGAAAATGCATTCAACTAGATTTACCTTTGATGAGCTATGAATGGTGGGAACATTTCCATGGAAACAGAAAAACAACAAACAACAACTGGGACGTGGTTTCTGTCTCAGTGTTTGATTTATTTCGCAAGATGCAAATTATGGGGTGGTCCTGGTGAATGTAACCAAATTTGTCTTTTGTACAAATAAGTAAACAATATATAATGGCTTTATTAGTGAGTTTAGAGTATAGGCACATTTTTTTTCACCTTTGGACACAACCAGACTAGCTGTTTCCCCCTGTTTGTGCTAAGCTAAGCTAACCAGCTGCTGACTGTAGCTTTATAATACAGACCAATTTGAGAGTGGTATTGATCTTCTAATCTAACTCTGTTAGATGTGCCTGTGCCCTTTCATTGTCTCTTTCTGTTTCGTTGTTTGTGTGTATGAGTGTGTGTGTGTGTGTGTGTGTGTGTGTGTGTGTGTGTGTGTGTGTGTGTGTGTGTGTGTGTGTGTGTGTGTGTGTGCCTCGAGGTGATAGATCCTGTCAAACCAGTCTGACAGGACAAAACACTTCTCTAGTTCCAACGGCACACAACAGTTTTCCCTGCACCAACAACACATCCTTAGCTCTTGTGTAGTCTGAACTTTCTGTGTACTCGCCTTGTCTTAAGTGTCAATGTCACACTTTTGCTAAACCCCTAAAATCAAGTAGTTTTAGACCCCAAACCTTTCCATGAAAAAAACACCTGTCACTCCTCAAAAGCCTTGTGAATATCTGGGTTTTGCCTCTTCACAGTTTAGAAAAACTGAGGGGAAACAAAAACAGTCTTGCACTGTTTTTGGCAACATGCTGTACAATGAAAAATTCAACTAATACGTAGTCTTCTATTTTCCAGCCACCATAACATGAAATGCAGGCCTACATAATAAAAACCTATAGCCTAGTATACTAACTGTTATTTCTGGTAATACTATGGGTTGGTGGACTATAGAGCTGAACATTACAATGTCAGATTGTGACATATTTTGGTTATATTTGGAAACAGTGTTCCTGTTAATAAAGCGACCCTGACAGACATGCCACAGGGAAGGAGTAACCCTGGAGACTCAGGTACAGGCTCTTCTGAAGACAAGCCGGCACACGCCAGGTGGGCGGATGAAGAATGTGTCTGAACCGCAGGAGCTGCTGTGATTGGCGGGGGCGCGCTGTCAGTCCACCAAACGCAGTGGGCGCACCCATTGTGCGCAAACCAGTCGGGTTTCGATGCAAATTCGTCCCAGGTGGCTCCAGTTCCTTTTTACATTTGATAGAAAACGATCACACACACAGGAATCAGTGAGTTTGTTTGAGAAAATAAAAGCGTTGGCAATGGAGGGGAGGATTTCTGCCTTGACTCTGCTGTCTCTGGGTGAGTTTACCTGCTACAAATGATTTTGTTTGCGTCTTACCGAGCTGCCACACCCGTTAACGCACCTTCGGGTATTCCCACCCTGAGCAGGCCCAAGCCACCTGTTTATGCAGGTGATCCGTCTCGTTGGTTGTGGAGAGCTTACCCCATTTCTTGTAAAGTTTATAAATAAAGAAAATTATAAGCAAACTCAATTTTGCAAAAACATAAGCACTCTTGAAATCAGCATCACCACATTTAAATATGTAATATATTGACTCGGCCTCGATTGTTTTCATCCGCATAAATACATTTTTTACTCATTGATCGATTTCTTTTCTGTTCACTGACTAATCGTTTCAGCTCCAAACAAAACAGATTTGTGTTGTCTGTTTGTGTTTGAGTGGGTGGCAGGGCGCGGTAGGAAGTTATATGTGCAGATCTCGGGTGCCGAATCAGTCACAGTGAAGGCACGTGTTGCATTGGTTCTGGGTGACGATTCAATACGACAAATGATCATCTTTCAGTCATGTCGTGAAAAATCATATGTTGAGATATCGTGATATAACACATACTGACTCACATACAGACAATCGGAAAACATACGAATTCTGTCTTTGGCAATGTCCCATGTTGTTAAATCAAACGACTGTCTTAATGTGGTTAGTTTCTGTTTGTGTGCATGCGTGTCAACATAGTCTGTGCATATCTGGGAAAGTTAATTCGTTTTGTGTCTATAATTTCACTTGAAACTGTGATGTTTGTTTTGCACTAAAGTTCTTAATACAAATTCAGAAGCCAACTTTTCCTTTGTCAAGTATTAAATTCACACAAGAACATACAACAATAGTATTTTCCATATATAGTATATATATATATATATATAGTATATTTATTTATTAAATAAAAATGATCAGAAATCATGCTAGATAAATATTGTTTTTCGAGAAATTAAATGACCTATATAGGGATGGAAGATGATTTGGCCATATTGCCACGATATCGATACCACGATATCGATATTTACTGTTTTTATAAAGGATAGGCACTCGCAGCCAAATGGTAACAATCAATATTCTCTGTTTTCTGTGACAGTGCTGTCAGGTGTTGGTGCTATCGAAGTGAACATCCCAAAGGAGCTATACGAGTTTGCCAGGGGTGACAACGTCACACTGCCCTGCATCTTTAAACCCAAAACTCCCTCGAAAGTCAGCCTAGTCATCATCAAATGGTTTGGTGAGGCTGAGGGCATCGAACCTGATGAGGTCAGACTACAGTGTGATTTATGTGTGCATGTGTGTGTATGATTCTCTGTAATCAATAAAGATAACTGTGTTTTATTCTTCTTTTAATGATCCTCTGATGCCCTTGTTGTCCAACAGACCCTGATCCTCACTTATTATTCTCCTAATAAACACACGGACATCATAACAAAGTATGAAGGCCGGATGTCCCTGGATGCAGATGTTACCACGGGAAAGGCCAACCTGAAAATTAACTCCATCAGACTATCGGACAACAAGGAGTATAAGTGCTCCGTCAGCATTCCAGGGGACGACGATGGCAAGCTGGCCGACACTGCGGTACTGGTGGTGCTAGGTAACTTTTGTTTTCAGAGAAATCTTCTGCATTTCAAAAGTGGGTGAATAGAGTTGCGTATGTGCATATTGTTTCTTGGTTTACATTCAACATGTATTGTTGTAGAGTATTGTTACTTGAGAAGTTAAAGCTCAGTTAGTATCATGTTTAGCATTTAAATGTCTCTGATGTAAATGATTGCTTATAACAATCAATTGTAAAAAAAAAAACTGACGCATATAGGTATAGATCATCGGGTCTGTTCCTGTTTTAACTATTTTAACCAGCTGCGACAGTGACCTTGGTATTGTTTTCTGAGTCTGAGGCATAGGTTGACACCTACTGTAGCAGGAACTACCACAGAGGACGTTTTGAGAGCTTTGCCAGGTGTTGATATTTTGGTCTGTGGACAGATATTGCGACTGCGATATCATCGCAAGTGTGAAAACTGCAGTCACGAAACTTTACAGGTGTGTGGTTCAGATCACAATGAGGGTTGAGTTCAAAGATGGGTGTGAGCTGAGCCGGGGTTGCTGAAAGCAGGGAGGTAGGGAAGGGGACAGTGACCCCCCCACACTTTACGTTCTGGCTCGATTTGCCATTGTGGCTGATGTCAATAGTTGTCTCTATGATCTCTCTAGTTCCACCTGTGGTGCTATAGGCCTACTGTGTTACCAGGTGGCATCGACATGTTACAACTCCCATTCTAAATTACGTAACAACATAATAATGTCCTTACTTGAAAACATGTTTTACGTGTTGTATTCTTTATTCCCATTTCCTTTTCATAATTTAGATCAAATGAGACATGTTTTACTGTCATTTTAATGGACAAATCCCTCTTTTTTTATTTATTTATTAGTGGCTCCATCTAAACCCATCTGTGCGATCCAGGGAAAGGCAGAATACGGCCAGAACATCAACCTCACCTGTTTGTCTGCGGAAGGCTCCCCGGCACCCGTTTACTCGTGGAAAAGTCAAGATGTCAGGAAAGCTCCTCGCTTGCCCGACCCAAGAACCACCGACAGTAAGTGTCAGTTTCTGTGAGGACTATCGATCCTGGAAAATGTAAGTCAACTCTCGGCACATCAAGGTTTACTTACCTGGCTACCTTTTACATGATTGAAACAAACATTTCCCAACTCTAAAAAGTTGGTTGTGAACGAAATGTGGCGCCCTCTTGTGGACAAACAAGTGGCAATCTGTTACTTATCAGCCAACATCTAGGCAGATACCAATATATATTTGATCAGCTAAAACAATTAAATTGACAGGAACTACAATAAACAACATTGGTTATTGATTGCCTTGGATTTTTTTAATGAGCAGTAGCACTGAATAAGTTGTCTATAACAAATAAAACCACGATGCCACTGATGTGTGTATGTGACTCTCTTTGTCTTTTAGAGGGCGGCATCCTGTCTCTATACAACATCTCCAAAGATACATCAGGGTACTACACCTGCACCTCGAGAAACAAGATCCGCTCCGCCACCTGCAACCTCACCCTCTCAGTCATGCCACGTGAGATAAAGCAGCTTTTCTTGACCGGGGAACGCCGAATTCCCGATAAATATAACTTTACCACAATCCGTTGTAATATGCATCATCATTATCTTCCTCTTCATCAATCCTGCAGCTTCCATGAACATTGGCTCCACTGGAGGAATCATTGGTGGTGTCGTCGCTGTGTTGGTCATAATCATCGTCGTCATCTGTTGCTGCTGCTACCTTAAGAGGAAGAAGAAGAAGAAGGAGGAGGAATACGCCATGGGGTAAAGTTTGCCTCCCTTAAAGACACATTCACACTGACCAATGAAGAAGATGCTGTGATGTTACCAGGGTTAAACATCCGATACGACCCATTCCTGAGGCTGAATGAGCAGGCAACCGAACATATAAGGGCATTTCGGTTTTTAGGCAGAGAGTCTATCGTCCACCAAGACACTGACTGTTAGAAGACAAACTGTTTAATTTCTACAGCGCGTTCTATTCACAAGGTGAACAAATGATGAGTCAAAGAGACCTGTTCATAGTCGCAAGTTCAATTGTAGCTCTGAAAAGATCAGACTCGGCAGAACTGTAAAATGAAAAGTTTGGGGGTGTGAGGGAAGGCACGCTTCATACTCGGGAAGCAAAAAGTCGAAAAATAATGTTCACAGCTGTCTGCAAGTTTTACTTCCTCTTCATGTATACATCACCAGGACAGATCGCTCCAAAAATACTTCATTCCAGCCGACATGAACAAACAAAGAAGTTGCAGGTCAACGCGACACATGAACACGCTTCAGATATTTGCTCTTTGTTTCCGTCTGCATGGTCACATTTGCTCCTTCTGAAATGACTTTTTATCCAATGTCTGATCTTTTCATTGTGTTTTTATCAAGCCGAGACAGACTTTATTTATCTCACCGTCAAAAAACGCAAAAAGCTTGAACTCCAGATTTCTCTAGCCAATTTTGGGAGGATTACTTCAATGTTTCAGGATTTGCCAAAGAAATGCAATAAAATTAAGAAAAAAACCTTCCCACTCAAACATCTGACTATTATCTCTCCGTTATGTGTTCACTTTCCAGAGCTCGTGAGGATGAGTACAGCGACAAACAGCCGGTTAGAAATGGTGAGAGTCGCATCGCCGACGGACAAGAGGACGACCGGGGTCACGATGACTCCAGTGTGAGGCGCCCTGTTGAAGGCAGTGACCGCTACGAGGAACGAAGTGAGCGCGACTACAAGACCCGCAGCGACTACGACGACCGCCAAAGCGACTACGACGACCGCCGCAACGACTCCACCGATCGCAGAAGCGACTACGACGACCGCCGCAGCGACTACGACGACCGCCGCAGCGACTACGACGACCGACGCGACAAGTACAGTGACCGCAATGAGCGCTACGACGACCGCCGCAACGACGACCGCCGCAACGACGACCGCCGCAACGACGACCGCAGGGACCGTCACAATGACGACGACCGCTACGACGAGCCCTATGACGATCGTGATCTCGACAGACCGCCTCTGCCAGCCAATAAGCCACCGAAGAAGGACTACCGCGACTAAAGCTGCCAACTTGTATCGACCTCCATCTTCTGTTTTATCTCCATTGGCTTTACTCCAATGGCAGCCAGTTACCTCACACTCAAGGTGTGGGACCCTTTTTGCCTCCTCTAATCTTGTGACATAATTAGCCCAAACACCACAACTATACTGGTATCAAGAGAAGCATGAGCTGTGGTTTTTCTGGAACAATTTTGTGAGTCAAGCTGTTTGTGGGAGGATGAGCTGAGTAAGGGCAGGGAACCCAAAATGGTGGCTGCAAAGCCCATCTGATCCGTTTTTTATACAGGGAGTGGTCGGGGTGGGTGGAGTCACCAGTCACAGACACCGGTAAAGTCTCAGGTCTACACAGTGCCAAGGGCAAGATCTGTATCTCTGTTGTGTACCAAACTGGCGTCATACAAATAGTAGGAACATTTCACACATCCCCAGACAAATTTGTAGCTTTGTAATTCTGAAATTAGGTGGTATTTTAGCTTTAAACTTGACTTGTTGGCATTGTTAAATAAGAGTTGATCTCCGTCTGATGACTTTTGTTGCTTGGTGTAACTGGTGGTGGGGTTGGTGGTAGGTTTATTGCTTTTATTGCCAAAATGTAATTACATTTTTTCAGGAAGTTACCTCCATACTAAAGGAAAGGGCTTCTGCTTTGTGTCATTCTTTGCGCTTCATGGGATTATTTCTGTTTATTTGAGTTTGATACTGTCTGTACTTGTATAGAAACATGTCCTCTCTATTTCGTGCTTTCAGTTTTGTTTCACCATAATATAGAAAGTAAAACTACAGCTTCCTCTGTGTGGATTGATAGCCTCACCACTGTTCTTTTCTTCTTCTTCTTCTTTTTTTTGTATAAATTGCAAAGGAAAATAACAATTTGAATTTGAATACGTCTAAACTTTGAACATATACAGTATATAACTGCCTTATGCCATGTCACTGTCAAATATGTTTTATAATGTTGAATTTTTTTATAGAGAGATTTCTGTTGAACTGCAGTGACAATATACAGTACAAATGCAACTATTTTATTTCTGCAATGGTAATGTTACCAGTTTTACATTGGGATTTGTGTTATGAATTGTGCTTTAAAATGAAACTTGAAATAAAATGAATAAAACAGCTTCTTGCAACTCCTGAACACTAGATGTCGACCTTACACATCCCAGACAAATAAACTGTCTTAAGATCACACATTACGTTCATAGTACACGTGGGGTAAAAACAAAAAAATGTTTTGATTAGTAGTAGTATTACCAAGGTTTATTAATTATTATTTTGTTAAACTTATACTTTACTAATTGTTTTGTTAAAAAAAATGGCTTCGCCTCCATCACTACCACCATCCATTGTCTGGAAATAGCGTCTCGGCGCCTCCCCACTCTGCTGCGTAAAGTTACACAACTAAGCAACTACTACCGGATTTGGGGTTATTTGGACTTCAAAATAAAATGATAACATACATTATAAAAATCAGATGCCCTTATTTCAATCCTTATGTTAGTTTGGTGGGATTTACTCCCTGCACATTTGTTTGGAACAGCTGAATCCAATAGCATAAGAAGCATAAGACAATTATTTTTTTAATACATTTTAATAATGCATTTGATTGACATTGCTTACAATGTTTACAGCGTATACACACAAAAAGCAACACACCAAAGAGCGCATTCAAAAGATGGTGTACGCCATCAGATTGAGGTTAAATTGTCCACGGTCTGTCTGTAAAGACAATTATGTCTCGGTCTTTGCAGTGAACACTTCTTTTTTTTTTTACATAGACAGTATAACAAATCACATTTACAATCATACAATCACACAACACCCTCTGTACTTAGGCCCTCTTCTGGAATGACGAAATACACCCAGAAAATTACAGTTTGACTGTGAACTGAGGTGGGCTGAAGTCCGGTCGTGGGTTTCCTTGTGCGTAGCAGAGCCTCTCATATTTGATTTGGAGGGTGCTGTGAGCTTTAAGCAGCTCACGATAGTCAGAATTAATGTCTCTGTGTCTCCTCCCTAGATCTGTGTATTCCCGCTGCAGGTGGTGCAGAGCCTTTGTGCTCTCATCCAGGGCCGTTCTCTGCTGGTTGAGCCTGAGCTCAATCTGCCTGGTAAAAGTTTCTTGAGCTCGACTCGCTGCTTCTCACACCTGGCCCTTTCTTTCTCAAGAGCAGATGCGATCTGCTGCAACTCCGAGACTGTTGTCTTGTCCTGTTTTAAGGCATCTTCAAGTTCTGCCTCTCTTGTCTTGCTATCTGACTGCTGTGCTTTGAGCCAGTCTACCGCGCACTGGGGCTTAGTGATGGTGATCTGATTCTCAGAGATGGTATCATTTTTCTTTGACATCATCTCCATATGGCGCTCAGAAAGAGAGTGGTGTTTCGATCTGGTTCTATCAAATTCAGTCTCCATGACGTGGAATTTTGCCCTGATGTCTGCATTCTCCATCCTTAAAGTCTGCATGTCGTACATCAGACGTTCTGAGTTTGCAGATGTGTCTCTCAGCTGGTTATGGAGGATTGCTAGAGGTTCCACTGAAGCCTGCTTTTCCGAGATCATCTGATCAAAGCGCTTCTTCTCACTTCTGAGGGAAGACCTTAAGAGCTTTTCGCCAATCAGGCTCTTTTCCAAAGCCAGAGTCTTCTCAGAGAGCTCCTTCTCTTGGATCGGGATCTTTTTTAACGCACTCAAGAACCGAGCCTTCTCCTTCTCAACGGCCTCCTCGTGTCTGCTGCAAGCTTCTCAGTCGTCCTGAAGCTGCTTTTGATGAAGCTGCTTCTCATTTAGCGCAGCCTCAAGTTTACCTTGCAGCCATCTGTTCTCAGAGGCGAGGTGTTGGTTCTCATGAGTCAGATGGTCCAGTTTTTCTGCTTTCTTCAGCTGCTGGGAGACCGCAGCCTCATAGTCCCTCTGGAGTGAACAGTATTTGGTTCGTTCCTCGTTGAGGTCTGAGGCCCACTGGTTCACTTTCTCCTGCAGTGTGGACACAATGTGGTCATTGGCTTCAATGTCGCTTTGAAGATTCTGTATGTTGAGGTGCAGGGATTGAATTGTATCGTCTTTTTCCAGACTTTCCTCCAGCTCAATGAGTTGGTCCTTCAGTGCCTTGATTTCTGCAAATTCACCATATCACGCTGTGCTGATTCTTTTTCGTGCTGACAAGAAGACACCTCCAGATCCTTCTGGAGCTTCTCAATCAACTTCTTGTTCTCTTTGATCTCTGCGGTCATTGTGCCATTTGCGTCTTTCAGCTTTGCTTTGCTCCTCTGCTGATCTTTCTGTGACTTCTTGAGATCAGCCACTTGGGCCTTCAGGTGCTCCACCTCAACACAAAGGATGTTTTTTTTCAGCTTGCCGGTTCCTCAGAGTCTTTGCTAGAGCCTCTTTTTCTTTCTGCTCCTGCTTCAGGGCTGCTTTGTATTGAGCTTTAGTGTTTTTTTCCTTCTTCAAGGCCTCTTTAAGAGCAGCTGTGTCTCTTCTCTCCATCTCCAGGGCTTCATGACGACCATCTGATTGCTCAGATCTCTCAGATTCCTCTGCCTGTGAGAGATAAAACAATTAATAGTTTGTTGTGCTTTTGTAGTATTTTTAGTTAAATATGAAAAGTGTAGGGTTCCCTCTTGAACAATCAGCTGTGCAGCTTTAGAAAATTAGCAAAATTACGACATCGCTCAGATGTCATTTTTATATACAACAATACTACTCTAGGAGCAGCGGATTTCCCGCGGCTCATGTTAATGCAGTTTCGCAAGCAAAAGAGAAATAGGTTGACCTTTGGGTTATGTAAAAGAGAGTGAGTGTTTGGTTTATCCGTTCTCAGCTGCTGTAGAAACATGGCGGTGCAAGATGGCGAAATATTCTTAGTTTTATATCCCATTTCTGATTCAAATTTATCCCACTAAATACTACAAACTGTCCCTTTAAGGCGTTGAAGGTGGGGGGATGTATGAGCAAAATTAGACAGCGGTGTCAGCTGCATTATCTGACTTTTTACTTGACGTGTACTTTATCTCGAATAGAACCGCACTTTATTAGTCCCCCCCCAGGCAAACACTGTTAGTTCTGTCAGCACATTACTACTGTTTGCACTGTAGGCGCTGGCAGCACCGTTAGTTGTGAGACTCCGGCGAAAGTTGCTGTTATTCTGGAAACCGTTGCCGGAAGTCGTGAGTTTTATTCTGACACAAGCTTGACGCTGGTCCTGGTCCCACAGCCGCTGCCCCTCGCGCCGTGGTCCCGTTATCTGCCAGTTACATGTTGTGAGTTTGAAACATCGTCCGGGGATGAGACGATAGACAAAAGAAGACGAAGTTCATCAGAAAACTTTAATTAAATTCACCTGCAGGATTTGGAAAATGTTTTTGGTTCCGAAGTGGTGGATTTTCATCGTCTGTGTGTCAGGTAAGAGCAGACGAGCAGGGAAAGATTCAACCCACTCGGTGCAAAGTGGTGCAACAGGTTGTTTAACTCAGATTTAAGTTCGGAGTAACGTTACCACTGAGATAGCGTCACTTTAACGACGCTAACTACACCGATTGAACATGTGCAGAAATAATTAAGCTTTTAGACTTAACTTTTTCCCATATGAATTACATTTAATAACATTTTTTAAGCCAAACTTCAGTTATTCTTCCTTAGCACATAAAGAACATGTATATTATGCACACGCTGCAATGTTTTACGCAGGACATATTAAAGTGCGTTAATATAGCTCGGTGCGTTGTGGTCCTCTGTGCTCGTATGCTGCGGTTAGTCATGTGTGGATGATCCGACCCGGAGCTGTGGGGGTCGTGGATTAGGAGGTCCAATTTCTGACAGATTGAACTCGTGATTTAGCTAATTAGGCCTCTGAGAGAACTGACAGGTTACCACTTAATTTAGTAACAAACACAAGACCTTAAAAACATGTTAGGAAAATGTAGGGGTGCAATCACGATTCTTTTTTATTGTTGATTATTTTTTTCGATAAATCCTAAGTGATTGTTTGGTCGTAAAATAGTTTGAAAATGGTGAAACATGTGGATCAGTGTGTCCCAAAGCCCAAGATGAGTTGTGTCCACGTCTCAGATCATCGTTATAGAGGAGTGACGTTGAAGAACCCAGAACATATTCACAATATTCACAAGTTATTATTAGTTAGTATAAGTTTTTTTTTTCTTTAAATAATTACTCAAACCGATTATTAGAATAGCTGGTGATTAATTTAATAGTTTACAACTAATTGATTCATCTTTGTTGCTCTAGAAAAATCATGAAACACATGATGTGTGTGGAAAAATCAACATACCTTGATGAGAAATGTCATTACAGCGCAATTACAATTACAGTGCAAGTTGGAACAGAATACAGAAAAGTAAAAGTACAGTGTAGGCTATGTGAGAAAACAATCAATAATGTATTCGTTGAATAACATATTAGTCAACGACGAATCAGCAAAAATGTTGCTAATGATTAATCATTCAAGAACTTCTTTTACACAAAATGGCTAAAATGTACAGACAAAACAAGACAATTTATATATATATATAGGCTATATATATAATAACTAAATACAAGATACAAATACATTAGGTGCAGTAGCGTACTACACTTTATACAACAATGAAGGAATATACGCATACAGGCTCATTGTTGTGATAATGAGCCTGTATGCGTATGCTTTTAGCACTGTAGTAGTATACGGGCAATGCTTTCTTAAAGGCACATTACATGTTTATCTCCGTTAAAAGACAGTCAGTGAAACAGCATGCATGATTTCTATCTGTAACAAGTTGAAAGAAGTTGTTCTCCCCGCGTCAATGCAGACAAATACTTTAATACACTCAAGTCTCGAGCATTCTCAGCAAAACTCCACTGTCCAATATGACAACAGTAGCTGTTTTAGCCCTCCTCCTCCTGCCTTCATGTTCTCCTCTGCGGCTTCCTCTGAAAACCAATAAAGGCTGGATCGCCCCCTCAGCCTGTGATCCCAGGAAGACCAACCTCCTGGCTTTTTTTGTTCCACTTCTCAGAAGTTAGAGAAACGAAATCCTTGAGGAATTTATGTTCGAGTCAGTTTGATTCGTCTTGGTCAGAATTGCTTATTTCTTTCCCCCTAAAATCCACGAAACTCCAGCCAAACCTATACTGTGAAAACAACTTTAGATACACACACACTTACAGATACCATTATTCACTGGTAGAATAAAAGAACTGTCAGGCAAGGTGTGAACGAAAGTATCAAGAGGCTTTAAACGCATCAAACTTGACCGTTTTTAAAATGTCTTTGTAAACAGACCTCACAGTAGCAGCTGAATCAGCAAACATCTGGGAGGGGAGATTCATGGTCTGTCTGATTTGCTTTAACGTCTGACTGGTGTTTTATTAGTTGCTCTTTGACGTTTTTGTATTTTACTGTCAATGAGATTGCTTTGAGTACAAGAACTTCAAGGTTTTACCTTTGATGTTACTCATAAAGACACGCGTAGAAATGTTCAGCTTTTGTTAAACGGGCCGCAACTTATGACTATTTTCATTATTGAGTTGTTGTATGCAATATAATCAATAATGATAATAATTAATGAAGTGTTCAGTCTCTAAAATGTCAAAAAATAACTTCAAATATATAAAATGTATAATAATTCAAAACAGAGAAAAGCACCAGATTCTCACATCTGAGTAAGTAGAACCAGCTGTTTGGTGTTTTTGCTTTGTAAATGACTTTAATGGTCAATCAGTTGTCAGTTATAAGTTGTTGTTGATTCATTTTCTGTTGATCAACTAATAGATCAACGGGCAAATCATTTGGGCACCAGCCAGAACTGGGCCTGCGATGTTTTTAATAGAAAAGGTGTCGGTGTGTGCGTCCTTGTGAAAGTCTGCAGAAAGCCAAGAACAAGTCGTCTCGGTAAACACAACACTGTGCTTGATGTAGCTGTTGGTGTTCTTTAAAGACCGGGGGAGGGTGTGTGGTTAGTAGAAAGAAAACAAAAGTCTTTCAACGGGCCTGGTCTGGATTAAGTGAAGCAGCTCATCCCTGTTCACTGGTCCAGCTCAGTCTCACCTCCCACTGCTCAGCCTGAGAGACACACACAGCTGTTTCTGGGTGTGTGTGTGTGTGTGTGTGTGTGTGTGTGTGTGTGTTAGGGCGAGGGGGGGGGTGTGTTCTCACATGGTCACCACCCTCTAGTGTGTGTTGCTGTTGAACTACCGAGTTGGAGCTCCTGATCATCATGTGACCCAGAGTCAACTCACCTCACAGTCAAACGACCTCTCCTCGTTTTCTGATCTTATACTTAACTTGCCAAACTGCACAATGATTCATTTCATTCTGGAGTGATCATCCTAAAATACTCCATGACGTAATGAGGGGAGCGTGTGATTTGTCAACAGGAACAGGTGTCTCCTTACACCTCGACTCAGCATCTGAATCATTGTGTGCTGCTGTCTGCTGTACTCGTCCTTAAAGCCCCTTCATTACACACTCCCAGTCACTACTTAAACCTGTTTTGGCTGCCAGATCTGTTGAGTGTTTGTGTAAGCCGGCAGTTTTCAAAGTCTGACACTGCGCCGCCCCCCAACAACAAACTGGTACCATTCAAAATATGCCAAATGAGCTATTCACAGATCCTGTTTGCAATCATTCAGTATGATTTTTTAACTAAAATGAAAGTAACGGTTCATCATCTAGACTTGTTTTTCTTTCACACTTGACTGAACCTTCTTCGTTATGTCCTCGTCCTCCCACAGGTGTCCTCCCTCCCCGTTGCTCGGGGGTCAATGTGTTTGTGAGAGATGAGAAGAAGTATGCCGTGCTGTTCCAGTCCGTGGTTCTGCCGTGCCAGTACAACAGCGTGTCCACCCAGACGCCCGTGGTGCAGTGGGTCTACAAGTCGTACTGTCGGGACCGCACGCGGGATTCCTTCAACTTCCCCGACAGCCTGAGCGGAGGCCAGGGAGGCGGCGGGCTGACGGGCGGAACCAGAGGAGCCGCCGGAGGCTACGAGACGGGGATGACGGCGAACTACCTGGACTGCGCCGACAGCAGCCGGACGGTCCGAACCGTGGCCTCCATCTCCGGTTCCTCAATCACGCTGTCAGAGTACTACAAGAGCAGGGACATCTCCATCATCAACAGTAAGACTTATGTGGTACTAGCCTTCATCTCTGGTTCCGTGTCTCTGATGCTCATGGTGAAAATGAGCTTCAGTCTTTCCTTTTCAAATCACACAGCAGCTGTGTAGCAAGGCCAAAGGCAGAACTTCAGCTCCCCATCTTTAGATGGAATTTGACTTCATCCGCTGGCAGTGTGCAACTCGTGCTGGAGAATTGTTTTTACGTCAAGACGTGAGGGGTGAAACAGATAGCCGCTCATGAAAAATGTAGTAAAATACGCAACTAGAATTAAGCAAAGAAGAGACACATATAACAAGAAATAACATAAAAAGAAAGCAGCGCTTTGAAACACACTCAAAAGCAGTTTCTTAGTTTTCGTTTAAAGGTTCGGTTAAAAAAAGCAGCCTCTCTGGTTCTTTTGTAACATATTGATCCAAACTAATGTTCTCATTTCTTCTGCTGCCAAGTTTTATGAAAGCCATAAATCCGAGCATCGGCCCAGCCTTCACACAGATTCCTGATTAAATGCCCAACGTGAAGTCAGAGAGACATCTGCACACACGCAGGAGAGGGCGAGAGGAGAAGACACGTTAGAGCTTTCAGAACAACCGGGTTACCCTCCACAGAACTAATAAGTACATGTATGTCCCCACCAGCAACACTTTCAGCGCTACAGTTGATCAGGTCGATTCTGAGGGAAGAAAAAGAAGAAAACACCTCATCAAACCCAGCCCTGTACTGCCAACGCTTTACCAAATTCACTCGTGAGCTGGGCAACTTGTTTGGCAATTCAACCACAGCACTCCTGCATACAGGGCACTAGTGTTGTCAGTTAATGGGTAATGATAGACAAATGTATCTGAATTAGCTTCCATAGTACTATTGCAGATCTGTACACAAAATTACAAAAAGTACAGAAATACCTGAAAATATGTTTGACCTAATTTAAACCATTACAGAGTTTATCTACCTGTTTCTTTTTAGTCTTAAATATCAAAATCAGTATTTGCCTCAGAAATACAGTGTTGGCAGCAGCACTCTCCCCAGCATGGCCATTAAGTACTGCTGTGATCCGTTGGTAAATGTGTCTTTTATCAACGTATTGATTTAATAGTAATAGTTGTGTCAATTCGAGCCCCACCTCTCTTTTCAGTTTCACAAATAACAATGTTCTGAATATTTTCTGTTTATTATCAGGTCATGAACGATTGTGAGTTTTTAGCATTCATGACGTGTTGCTCCATGTAGAGTATTAGCACAAAATAAATAAAATAAAATATCTCATGATAATAAAGAAAACTAAAGTGGTTTAAACAATACTGCACCATTTTACGACAGATCAGCCGTTATTCATCCTCAGTTCTACATTCCCTTACTGTCTCACCATCATGTTATTTAAGGATCATCTAAAGGACACTGCTGTGCATGTGTGTGTGTGTGTGTGTGTGTGTGTGTGTGCTTCTTGTTGAACACAGAGAGGTAGCCTTGTTTGCAGGCCTCAGATTTATGGAGCTCTTACTCTGGTTGAAGAATCGACCTTCTCTTCACCAGCCAGGAACACGGACAAAAGAGATGGTTTTCACGCTGTCCTCTCATTCATCCTGACATCCCTCTCCTTCCCTCTGATGTATTTCAATGGCCCGCTTTCATTTTCCCTCTGTAGATCTTTGCACATCAGACCCTCCACACACACTCTTTATCTTTTCTCTTTCTCTGTCCCACTCAGCCTCCTGTCCTGAAACAGGTCGGCACAGCGATGTTTTTTGTAAAAAAAAAAAGAAAAAGTGAAAGCTTTGAGATTGTTGCCTTTTAGAGACGCCCGTTCATCCAGGCTCATGTAATCCTATTCAGTGTCACAGGGAGCCTGGAGTCTGTCCCAGCATGCACTGGGCAGCGGGTGTTAATCACATGGCTAACACAGTCAAACCAACACACTGACTTGCTCTTCCAGTCACAGTGGTGAGGTCTGGTCAGCTTGTCTCTCCTCCCCCTTCCTTAGCTAACAGGAAAAGGAAGGGAATTATACAACCCTGTTTCCTGTCTGCTGTATTTACATGTCTGACCCCCTCACAATAGAGTCAGCGGCCCCAGTATTGTCTTCTGTGTGGGATGCTCGGCCCAAACTATATTTTAATTGTTTTTTTGAGTGACATGGAATAACGCTTCTTTGGGAAATTTCCCTTCCATAATGAGAAAAACATGAGGAGTGAAATGTATTTTCATGCATTGTCATAAATACACTATCTGGCCAAAGGTATGTGGGCACCATTGTTTTTTAGTGTTCAGGCTCGTCTGGTTTTCTGAACGTGACTGGCCTGCACAGATCCCTGACCTCAACCCCGCCCCACCCCTCTGGGAGGAATAGCACCGCCGGCGGTTAATGCTTCTGGTTTTGGAATGAGATGTTCTGCAATCACATGTGTGGGTTGCCACATGAATTATGAATTGAGGGGTTGAGGTTTAAGCATTTTAATCTGAATCCAGTATCAGTTTGCCTATTTAATGAAACTTCTCAGTGAACCGACCTTTCGTGTTCCACTTTCTAAAGTTACTAAGAGCATAAATACCTAAAACTAAAAAGATCCAATAAAGATCAGTCGGTTGAGAAGAGGGAAACAGTTTTGAGTGGCAGGCTAATCAATGGTCCCAACTTGTAGCTGAAAATGAGGTACGGTTGAACTTCATTTATCATCAAAGAAATTTGGGCCGAAGACGTTGATTAAATATGTATTTAGGAGGACTTTGTTGCACATCTTTAACCTCTTCCCTTTTCTCTCATGCAGAGGCAGACCTGCGCATGGGAGAGGTCCAGTGGGGAGACAGTGGAGTCTACATCTGCAAAGTGGTGATATCGGATGATTTAGAGGGTCAGAACGAAGCCTCCGTGGAGCTGCTGGTTCTTGGTAAGCTGCCACTACTTTCCCAGCATGCCTGTTGTGAAGGGTTTCAGCTTGGTAAGAACTTGGCCACGCCTCTCTGTGAATATTGCCTTTATGTCTCATTGACATCCATTCAAATGTGTTTCTGGTGTGAGCAGACTGAATGAAACAATGTGTTGTTCAGTCATTGACTCCAGCGGTGTCCCA
This sequence comes from Pholis gunnellus, assembly GCF_910591455.1. NCBI lineage: Eukaryota > Metazoa > Chordata > Actinopteri > Perciformes > Pholidae > Pholis > Pholis gunnellus. Next base: position 26,596,233 of record NC_136528.1, on the reverse strand, counting down.
TCCCAACTCATGTCCAATCCTTTGCATGTAATTAAATCATGGGCACAAAAAGTTGAATTCTTCTGTTACATAACACAGCCTTTTAAAAGCTGACCCATTCATCACCGACGGCACAATACAGGCTCATTAATGAGCTGATTTACGACAAACGGTGGCACTTCTAGGGGAGTCTGGCTTAATCTGTCACCACAGCAACCGCATTCCCTCATACTGTATGTCACCGTATACGTTTTTATTAAACGTGACTGCAGGACAGTTATCGCTTGTATTGAGTCTTTGACACGCCACTTAATCCTGTGTGTGCGTGTGTGTGTGTGTGCCTATTTGTGTATGCAGGTGTGTGTGTAGAAGTGTCTGTACAGTGACGGTGTACTCGTCTACGTTCGGTTACAAATGTTCCCAGAGCAACGGCTGAGAGGCGATGTGGCTCTTGCTGCTCCAATTCACTCTGAGGCTGAACTTTTGTTTGGCCGGCACTCAGAGACTTATGTGTATGCACACAAGACACACACACACAGAAATACACACAGAAATACACACATAAGCACTCGACGATAAGCTTTTACAGTTTGCAAAGACTTGAGCCCGTTCTGTGAACTGTTGGGTCCTGGTCGGACTCTGTGTGACAGATAATGCTACAGGCAAGTGAAGATGACGTGATTTTCCTGGATGCCCTTTGCAGTAACCTGAACCGAGAGACTCTAAATCTTCCACAGAGCCAAAATGTTGTATTTCCTGGTCTTGGTGTAGCTAATATGGCATGTGAGGCACTTTTTGTGTTTCCATAACAACAGTTGGGGCCACCGCGACTGGCTCGGGCGTCTTTTGTCTTTTTTTTTAGAGAACGGCTTCACAGCAAAGAAGGGAGGGAAGATTTAATGACGTGGAGGAGGGACAGCAGAACTCAGTGATACAAAAGATGGAGGGTGACACCATGTGAGGCACTCGGCTGATTGAAAGAGGGAAGAATTCTGCTTCCCTCTTTTCTCCCTTTTTACTCCCATTGACCTTTTTCGTAGCTCTGAAGCTATTTGCTAATGAATCAAAACTTTGACAAAACATTGAAATGTGCATGAGGCAGGAAATGTACCACGGGCAAAGTGTTCCTCGATAAAAGATTGAACCTTTTTATGGTGTTAAGTGGACGAATGTTCCCCAAAACCTTTTTAAGCATTCAAGTGTCATTGTATCCAATCTATCGCCCAACAGGTACTGGACTTAAGAAGCCCATAACAATATATGGGAGCTTAAAAGAAACATTAGCAATATATCTTCCGATAGGAATCTTTTTAACAGAAACACAAACAGTCTTGATACAGATTCCTGAAATGTGTTGTTAATTTAGAAAACATTTTGATCAAGATATGATACCAAGATGGGGACTATTTACAGTGTTAAGATGAAGTTGTTAGTGCTCTCTGGTGGACAAACTCCTGAGCCCTGTTCCAAAGCATATGAACAATAAGTCATGTGTAAGCTGGACACGACCTGTTTGTAGTGTTGCTTTGAACAATTACGGAAACTTACCTGGTGTCTGCGTCTGCATGTGTGTGCGTGGTGTGTTTTTTTAAATATACAGCGTCTCTATAAAACTCTCAGCAAATAGGCTCACCTTCCCTTTACAGTTCATTCCCACAGGAGGAGTATAAGTGTATAAATACCTCCCGTGTGGATAAACACATGGAAAAACAAGCAAACCCAAAATGTTTGAAAGTAAACCTGGGTGAATCATCAGCCTGCAGTCAAATGTGCGTGTGAGTTCACAACTGAGCTGCCAGTAAAAAAACAACAGGTTCAAAAGATTTGAGCAGCATTTAAATGCACATAATGCAAACTTCAGCACCTAGTTGTTTGAAGATATTCAACGACTGTGATTCAGCTGCTTCTCAATAAACTTAAGAGGGTTTCTTTCTGTTTTCAAATCCAGCAAAGAACACGTTTAGCCTTCCAGAAAGATACTGAGTGAGGTATGTGCACTGTCAGCCAGAGTGAGGCCAAGACAGTCCAGCCTGCTCTGTGGTTCTCAAGTCCTTTCCTTCTCCTGCTCGGCACCCTTTTCCTCCTCTCTGCCCCGATCACACCAGCAACAGTAAAACACCCGTATCTGCTCACATCACGCTCAATCTCTGGCTTTTGTTCACAAAGCTTCAACTCACGACGTGCACCGTGCTCATGGACGTATGCACCCAAAACAGAACACACTCGCTTTTGAGGCACATTTTTGCACCAGCTTGTGACACGGTCATTCAGACTTCTGCTGTCTGACCTCGTGTGGAGTCCCATAAAGCTAAAACTAAAGGAGAAAGACAAAACACCAGCAAGATACCAGGGAACAACAACTGGCAGGGGGTGATGTTTTTTTAAGGATTTTTAAAAATGTGTTTATTTGAAACAAGTATTTACATGTAGAAGTCAGTCAATCTCACAGTAACAATATAAAAAGCCAATACATCGGCCTCAGCAAGTCATGACGTACACTGTCAGATATTCAAAAAACGTACGTTTATTATGTCAATTTTATTTCCAAATGAATAAATATGCAGTCAAACATTGAAATATAAATATAAATATAAAAATGCCCCATCAGTCTTTGCCATTGTCTCGCTATCAAAGCCTCATGGGAGCTGTAGTTAAAGAAATAGTTTGACATTTTATGAAATATAAATATTGGAAATATGAGTCTTGGCGTCAATGTGAGCCAAGAAATAGTCCCACACATAGCCCTCTATAGAACTGATGTTTTTAATCTTTAGAGTCACTTAGTGTTTAAATGTAAGTGTTCATTCCTGTAGTAAATGTCAGTAATTGATACCAGGATACTGACGGACTACTATATGATGAAAAAACACATTTAGTTGTATAAGCTAATATGGAGGTGGCGTGCAACTCCAGCTGTCTACAGCTACTTTCTTGAATTGATCAGCGGGTTTGGTTTGTCAAACTAGAGCTCTTTTGAAGGGAGCGAATGAAAGGCCTTAAGGTGCTCCAGGTCTCATCACGGAGCCACTATCCTCTCATCAAGTCAGGGAAAAGGTTTCAGGAACAAAATGTTTCTCTGCGGTCTGTTTTGCTGGCTCTGGACGCGAGGAATGTTCCCACCTGTGATTTGTGCAGCTCTGCATGTAACATTACTCACAGCTCCTGCCTACTTGTCATGGTATCTTCACGAGGATGATTCCTGTTCTAGTCTGTCTTCTCACCAGACCTCAGATTACCTCACAGGTTCACGAACCAGATGATCGACCTGCTTATCAGTTTCTCTGTCTGGAGACTTTCTGGAACAAGACCAGAGTGTCCTCTGGTGCATGCTGCCGTTGTCCTCTCTTTATCTTTCTCTGGATGTCCCTCTGGTTTTTGTCTTGCTTCTCTCCTCATGCATGCTGCTCCTGCAACAACTTTCTTTGAATCAGTCATTTATCTCACTCATTCCCTCTCTCCTCCTCTTCCTCCTCCTCCTCCTCTCCTGTTGTCACCTCTGCTCTGTCTCTCTCCAGGTTTCTCAGGTGTGCCTGAAGATCTGCTGCCAGGCTTTGACTTGAAGATTATGCCAGGTAGGGGCATAATGTGTTCTCCCCCTCACCTGGTTCCTTCCATTCATGCTAACCCTACTAACTGCTCTAACCGTGGCTGGAGGAACCATTTTGGGTGGTGGTGGCTTTTGGGATGGCTTTTTGCACACGGTATAAGAAATGTAGAAGAAGACTGATCTGATAAGATAGAGGCGAATAACATTTTTCCACCATGTTAAATGGTTCCTATGCTAACAGCTCTGATGCTATCTAACCTGATCCCCTCTCACGTTAGTTAATAATGCAACAGGTGTTTATTATTCAGAGCCGTTTTTGACCCAACGGTCAGTTCCGCATCCGTCAGATAATGAGCCGGCCGTTGCTCCCACTACGATGAGCTGTGCTTGAAAACAGCTCTTATGGTCATTAAAGTTATTTATGGTTGTGGTTAGAGTGTCATCCCACATCATTTGGACACCACCCAGTAAAAAAAAAAAACCCACAGTGATCAAGAGGGAGGGAGGTTTGTTTATGCCACGTCAAATTCCTGTAATACACATTTGATTATCACAGAGTTTGTGGGGAAACGATGAATGAATGCATGAAGGAAGTAACTCCCAAATTAACATGGTATGAGTCAGTCAGCCAGAATGGTTAGTGCAAGCTTATCTCTGGTCTTAGTGTTGCATTAGTATGTGCTGTTGTCCACATCGACTCCCACAGTGCTCTGAGACGTGCGTTTGTGTGTGTGTGTGTGTGTGTGTGTGTGTGTGTAGGGGTCATAATGGTTGCAAATGAGATCACATCACAAGCTAATTTGTTGTCACAGCCAAATCTTCAGTATCTTCCAGAGCGGTGTAAACCGTGCCTTTCCTTCCTGTTAGAAAAATCTGGTTTCCTGTGTGTGTGTGTGTGTTTTTTATAGAGACAATGTCGTCCTTGGTTTTACATTGTTAAAGATTTCGTTATCTGCCCTCAACTTCCCTTTCCTTTGCTTTGTCTGTATAGACAGATACATGTAGTTTATCTGTGCTACTTGCTGTATCACTCACTTCAGTGCTCCAATACTCAAGCACCGTGTGTAAAATCATCTTACTTTAAGTGGGAACTCATATTCTGGTTAAGATTGATTGTTTTCTGATTTGTTAAGTCTTTTACTTTTACTTCCTGGAAAACAAGAAAACGTAAATAAAAACTTCCAATAATAGAAGACACATTTTTCAACAATCCCGCCGTTTCTCCCTTAAGATGTCCCATAGCTCTACAGGAAGGTTTCCTCACTGTGTTTTTGCATTTGTTTTGTTTTGTGTTGTATTGTTGTTGTTGTTGTTTTCATTGTGATTAATCTATTTAAATCTCAAGCAAAACAACAGTAAAAGTGTATTAGGAAATCTAACAATTGTAGTTTGCATTTTGGCATTGGCATCTTTTTTCTTTAGAAATGTAACGATGAGACATTCTTTAAATAAGGTTAAAATAGCACACAGTGTGCAATTGGGTTCAGTCAGTGTAAACATGGAGCCTGTACAGAGGGAAAGCAGGAAGTATACTGCTAATTTACAGACAGATCATTGGAAGTGAGTACACAGTGATCTGATCAAATGAAACTGTTCCTATGTCGATGTGTGCTTGAATGCAGGATTCTGCGTTGTGTGTACTTGCAGAGTGGGTGTTCGTGTCGGCCGTGGCGCTGGGCAGTGTCTTATTCCTGCTGTTGTTTGGGGTTTGTTGGTGTCAGTGTTGTCCTCACTCCTGCTGCTGCTATGTCAGCTGCTGGTGCTGCCCTGACACATGCTGCTGCCCAAGACACTGTGAGTATAAACACACACACACACACACACACAGGTGCAAAAGTGACCTGACAGTACTGACACTGTTTGAACGAAGTATGTTTTTCTGAGTCTGAATGGCGTCGCCTGTTGCTTTTGCAGTATACGAGGCAGGTAAAGGTATAAAGACGGGCACCTCCACACCTGCCTACCCTCCATACTTTGTCACTGGTGTCCCCACGATGGTCCCCATCGCTCCCCCTTCTCTGGTGGACAAGATGTCTTCCGTCCCCCCTTCGGATGGAAGCCTACTCACAGCAGGTGAGGTCTTACTTAAGATATTATCAGTGTTTGTTTGTTCTTTTACGCCATTAATTACCCCAAAGTTTATTCTTAAATTGAAACTATTTGCTGGGCGTTAAATAATCTACAAGATAAACTTCATTTGAAAGGTTTTATGAGGAATGTAATTGTTTCTTTCAGTTCCTGTTTTATTTTCTCTATATGAGAATGTGAATATTGCTTATGGACAAAATGTTGCAATTTTGGCCAGAAGCAATAGTAATAGAATGAAATAGGGAAATAGAAAACAAGCAAAAGCACGAGTGTGATCCTCAATCCACAATGAACAAACACACACAGACAAACAGAAGTTATCCATGCTGATGGCTCAAGTGTGTATCTCCAGTGCCGATGCATGCTGTAGGGGTTCCCTACCGCGTGCCTTCGCCTCAGGATCAGGACTCTCTCAGGGTGCTACAGTATGTAGAGAAACAACTGGCTCACTTCAACCCTGCCAGGTCCATGAGCCCCCAGTGTAAGCTACATAAACCCACCCTGTGGATTCACTCTCTGAAAATGCTGTCAGCATCTTCTATAGCATGTTGATGCATGCGTCTTTTTGGCTTTTTGTTCCCTTGAGCTTGTCTTGGCATGTCTCTGCACCAGCGCTCTGAATTTCCTGTAGTTGAGATGTGCGTCGCAGCAGGTGTGCATGGCTTCCCTGAAATAATATGTTTTCATAATTCGCCCTCCAACACCGTGTCATCGCTTGCAGACCTCGACTCTGACCGTCTTCTTCTGCAATGTCTCTGTTTTTGTATTTGATTCTCTTAAATGCTGTGCTTCCTTAAAGAGGGATTCCCACTTTATTTGTTTGTCTGTTCAGTTGTTCTTCTTCATCTAACCATTCCCTCATTTGGACCTGTCCAGCTTGTAGCCTGTCCGAGCTGAGCTCCCTCCACGAGGGAGATAACGGCTTCCGCCAAACATACCGGAACGTCCAGAAGAAAGCTCTGCCTGCCATCCCCGACCACGACCCTCCGCCCGAGCCTCAACGCTACCGCGACAACCGCAGCCCCGAGCCGCAGCGATATCGCGATGACCCCGACTCAGAGCCCCGCCGCTGCCAGGAAGAGGATCTTCCTCCGCGGCGGAACAGCGACGACCCTCCGTCCTTCTCGCAGTCGCGCAGGCCTGGCCGAAATCAACGGCAACAGAATCACAGCGATGAGGAAAACCACAACAGGTACAGATACTCTGTTTACTGATTACAGAAAACTGATGTCCTATATACAGTACATGACGTTTAAGCAATCAAAGAACTGGAGAAATATAACTGTAACCCATTTACTCCAGCAGATCTACATTTAAATAGACACAAAACTCAGAAATCTGTTGACCTTCTCTTGCATCCGTTTCCTGTGTCACCTCCCTCTCTCCCTGTTGGTCCTCTCTCAACCTCGGGTTGTGTTTCGCAGGTGGAACCCTCGTTCAGAACATCTGCATAGAAAGACGTACCGTACTGCCGGACGAACCTGCTCACTGGATGAGCTGGAGGAGTTTGCTGCTTCCTACAATCGGAGGGAAGGCAGAGGGGAAGGGAAAAGGGAAGAGGAGAGGGGAGAATATGAGATGGAGCTTCGGGAGTTCAGTCGATATCCATCCTACCGCAATGGCCCGCCTCAGTATTATCACACGGATGAGAATGAGCTCGGAGACGACAGCGACCACGAAGATCATCCCAGACGGAACAAGAAAAGCGGACACAACATAAGCCCACTTCAGTCACCCAAAAAGAGGAGGGGCACTTGGGACAGCGAGCGCCCCGCTCCCCCTCCTCCCAGAGTCAGTCCACCATCAACTTCTTCTCAAGAGAAGGACTACGACGGCACCTTCCTGAACAGCCTGCTGGACCGCAAGGCTAAGTTGCGAGGGGTCAGCCAGGGGAAGAGCGGGGCCCGGGGCGAGGAGGATTCAGACACGCCCTCAAAGGGCAGCTCGAAGAAGAGCAGCGGGGAATCTAGTCGGCACTGCAGCCGCTCACCCAGTAACAGGCCCGAGGCCGACTCACTGCCCGCTTACTCAGACACGGAGCGAAGCAGGACTGACAGGCCGTCTCCGCGGCCGCTCCCAGCGAACGCTCGCCCCTCTCAGCCTCCTGCCCATCCCCTGCCCGGTCGCAGGGAGGAGCCCAGAGACAAGACCCGCAAAACGGTGAGTTCCATTTAAGCCTTTGAATTATTGGTTGGTTGGTAATGCTAATTTGCAGATCAACAGCAATGACTAGAGCTCATGTAGCATCTTTTCTAGTTTTTGAAAATGAGCTATTGGTGTGTAAATGATGAAAACGTTAACACTGGGCTAACGGCAAAGTGTTTAACACTCAATGTTGTATTTTCCTTGCTTTTAATTAAGGGAGTTTTGGGGAATTTCCACCAAAATCGAGGCCCAAGAACCTTTTGAGAAACTCAGAAACTAAACCAGCATTTTGTCGAGAGGAACCAGGGATTGCATTTAGTTCCCGGCGTCGGGGGTAGAACGTTTTGATTGTTTTGGAACTATATGCAGAAAAGTTCACATATTTCAAACCTGTAAAAATGACTTTATCTAGTATGAGTGTGTGAAACTCATGTCATCATGTTGTCTTCCCCACACAGCTCTGAGAAATTCTTAAAAAGGTTTGTAGGCCTACAATAAGTGTTGTTGTTGTGCCTTTGACAGGTCAGGTTCAGACGCTACTACAGTGAAAACTAGGTAGAATACTCTGTTCAGTATCCAACTACTCTCAATAACAATCTTAACTGGTTGTCTCCTCCCTGACAAACCTGGGTCAAAACGCTTTTCAACATCAAAGGCTTGGACAACATAAATGAATTGACCAGAGCCATATCTTTCAGGGGTTCTAATCAAATCCTCAAATAAATTCCAAAAACAGTTGAAATGCAGTTTGTCCCAGGTTCATCATAATAACCGTGTTTGGCTAATGTTTACTATCTCTTAACTCCCTCATTCTACTGAAGAAAACCTGTTCATATTGGCGTGTAAACTTTCTGTCGTTGTGATAATCAATTTCATTTTTGTTTCCTCACCAGAGCACTCTTCTCAGCCGGGACTCCCTCATCGTCTGACGGACTGAAAGCCTCACAGACCGAGCACTTACACTCTACAGGAGCTGCATGTCAAACATTACTTTTATTGCAAATACATGCAATTGACTGTGCAGGAAAGCTGAATCAGCACCGATGAATGAAGAAGTGGACAATAGAGACACTTTTACTATTGGGACTGACACCGGGGTTCCTGCCTGTGACGTCGCCGAGTGATGAAGTCATCGCTGTTCGGTTTCTGTCACCGGCTGCCTCATATATATCTCAGCTGGACTAACACTGAACTAGTGCAGGCTATGACCTGGACTGCCACCCCCCCCCCCCCCACCCCCCCCCCCCCCCCCCAGCAGGACGCCGTTTATCTCCTCTCGTCCCTTTAGAAAAGACTAGTTTACGCTTCCAGCACAATGACTGCATTCATTTCCACTTGATGAGATATCTGCTTTAAATAAGCACAGTTGCAGAAAAGGAGGTATATGACAACAGCATTATTGTAGAGGACATACTGTAGCTTCGGCTGGATAACAAAACACGCTCTGTGTCGTTCAGTAGCACATTCAGGGACCAAAGCACCTAATTCAGACAGCTTTCCCAATGAGATGTTAATGTTAACTAAAGCTGGTAGTAGTGATATGATGTTTATCTACAGAGGGGATGGACAAAATAATGCAAACACACCATGGAAAAGGACTCTTACAGCTGCATTGAGCAGAAGCCGGGCCAGCCCTATAGCATGCAACTCTGTCCCCGACTCACTGACTTAATGCGTCAGTGAGTCATCGGTCGGTCGAGTGTTGGAGTTTTCCCATTGGCTGTTGCTCTTTCGAATTGAATAGGCTGCAAATATTCTCTTAATTATTTACTCAAACATGGCTGAACCGTGTCATGTGATATGCTACTTCAGTACACTTTTAGAACAAATATTACTGGAACCAATGCAGAAAAATTCAATTGTCAATTTTGAATACCCAAGAATTTACATTATAGACACCACTACTGACTATTCCTGCAAACAATTTGGCCAAAATGTAGTACAATGACACGGTCAAGCCATATGCTAGCTGTTGACGGTGGGCAACTTTAACGTTTTGGTTCACTCTCATCAACCCCGTCTCCAACTGCAGCTGTACCCACTGTACATTACCTGTCCAGCACCAAAACAGCAGACAGACACTGAGAGTAGCCGGGGAACATAGCGGAGCATTTAGCAGCTGGAGAACCAGATACTTGTTGGGAGACCAAAACAGAGATACATGGAGAGTGAATATTCGACTGAAACGCAACACAAACACAACTCCAAATGAATGAGAATGTTGTAACTGCTAGATGTCTAAATACAGCAACTGTTTTCTTAAACGTTCGCCGTAACAACTGTATAAGGTGATTTTTTTAATATACTGTACATATATATTTTTTGATGTTTTTAATTTTAACAGGTGTGTTTACAGCTTCTTCTACTGCCCCCATGTGGCCAACATATCTATTAAAGGAGCAGTAGCATTCAGAGGAATCTATTGGCAGAAATATAATATAATATTTCAGTAATCAGTATGTTTTCTTTAGTGTATAAATCACCTGAAAATAAGAATCATTGTGTTTTTGTTACCTTAGAATGAGCCGTTTGTATCTACATACAAAGGTGTCCTCTTCACGGAGCCAGACGCCAGGTTTCTACAGTAGCTCAGAACGGACAAACCAAGCATTGGCTCTAGATTGGCCCACACAGGTGTTTGTGTTGGGCCACCATCGTTCTTCGAACACGCTTGGCACACGGGAGAAGTTTCAGTTAGGTTGCAATCTGTAACTTCAACGCTAGGTGTCGCCAACTCCCTACAAACTGCACATTTTTACTGTTACTTTACACGCAAATGTGTGTCCCCAAACTGTAGGAGTGCCAGTCAGAAATATATTTGATAAGTTAATGAGAATAGCAAACGGAGGGTCTGGACTAATGCTGCAGGCTGACCCAATACGACCCACATTTGTTGCAGCGCAGTTACTTCTTTATACTACGTTCCTTATTCATGAAGCAGTAACATTGTTTTGTCTCCTCTCTGTATGTCTCTTCATCTTCTATTAAAACATGTTAGTTTGCACAAAGTAACTATTTTCTCCGAGGGACTAAAACCTGATAACATGTTGTATGTTTTTGTAACTGCCACTTGCCTGTCGCAAGATCTTTTTTTTTACTACAGTATGAAGACATTTTTATATGTAAACTGGACCTATTTCTGAGTGTGGTGTGATATGATAGATGTCATTTGTAAATGATTATGTTTGTTTAGGCTTACCAGTGTGACTGTGTACATAAGATGAAGTGCCTCTGATTTGATAACTGTAATTCAGCCTTTTCTTATCACTGCTGAGTCAACAGCTAAACCAACACCTTCATACGTTATCAACAGTCACACAAACACATGCAGAACACACATTTGCCTCCTGACTTTTTACGTCTTTTGTTCTAACATTACACCAAAAAGTATTTTATTATTCCTGCCATTATCTTGTTGTTTTTTGAGAAAAGTCAGTGTTTAAGTTTTCTTCCATCGTATGTTCTGCTGTCTGGTACTGACAACTGTGTGTGTGTGTGTGTGTGTGTGTGTGTGTGTGTGAGAGAGATGACTCTTTACTTTTCTGTAAAGGAGACAATGTGTAATTGAGTATGACTCATGTCTTTGTTCATTGTTGTAATCGCAGACTGCCTGTCTTTTGCGCAGTTGTTTTGTCATCAACATAAATAATATGTTACGACAACTTTTCTCTCCATAACATTTATTTATTGGCGTAACACAAACATAAAGACCAAAAGTGTTCATCTCTCCATCGCAGAAATAATGAAAACCAGGTTTTATTTTAGCTTATTGTTCTTTATTTTTAGGATGTTTTCATCTGCTTATTAGGTTGAATATATATGATATGTGGTATGGTTAGTGCACTTATTCATCTATACTACTATATATGTACTTTACCTCAGTATGAGTCTGCTACAGTTGTACTTGAGTATTAAGACTTTTGTTCTGCTACTTTGTACTTCTTTGAGTCATAATTACAAGTTACTTTGGAGATAAAGAATTTACATAATATATTGTTTTTTAATGTAAATACTCACAATGTGTAAAGTAGTTTAAATTAAACATAAAGGAATATTACATTCTGGAGATGACGTGTTTTTAACTCAACAGCAAAAGTTGCTAATAGTAAATCTGTTTCTCTACTTAAGAAAGAACTAATAGCTTCTCTTACTCAAGCACAAGATGTGAGTGCTTCTTCAACCACTACAGGGACGATGAGATGATACTAAAACACTGCTTGAGGAATTCATTTGATTACATTCACAGAAAAGCACTCATTGTTTTGGTTTTGTGTGTTGTCCTTTCTGTGAGAGAGAGATGTGTGTTCATCTGAGCCTCCTTCACTGCGTGTTTGTGATGGGAGGGATCGGTTCAGACGGTGACCACTCACAGCTCGAGGGTATGTCAGGAATGCTGTGGAGCAACTTCCTCCTGGGGTCAGCCGGGAAATATGACATCACCACGCACCATAGAGTAAAAGCTGTGTTTGTCTTTGTGTAGGTACTGAAGTGCATACATTTTAGCAATATTGAAATCAGAATCTGATGACAGTTGGTGTTTTTTTTGGCCGCTGTCAATCAAATCAGATCAAAGCAAACACACACAGTCCTGATAAAGAAGCGGATCATTTGAGTTTTAAAGCGTCATACTCTTAATAAATACAACAAAATTATGTTACATTTGGAAAAGAACTTTACATATGCTTGAGTGGTGGGAATAGTACTCAGATTATTTACCTGAGTATAAGTAGCAATGCCTATAAATGCCACTGTTGTGAATATAAAATCTTATCAAGTAAGACTAATAGCATGAAAATATCCTTCAAGTAGCAAAAGTTAAAGTGCTCATTCAAAACAAGCCATTTAAGAATATATATATATATATATATACATATGATATAATTAGATTATTGATGCGTAAGCATCACTTTAATGTTGCAGCTAATAAAGGTGGGTTTATCTTAATTCCTTCATGCTGCTGGTCAGATTATTTTGATATATCATAATGTATGTGTTGATTATATTTAGTATGAATAATTTAATTCTGCAGAGAAACTACAGCTGATAGATTAATGAGGAGTAAATAGTACAATATTTGCCTCTGAAATGTTGAAAATAGTAGGAAATGGAAATACGGTAATTAAAGTAAAAGTACCTCAGAAATTTGTTTTTTAAGTACAGTTCTTAACTAAATGTACTATGTTACTTTCCATCGCCGTTCACATCAGTGCAGCCACTTCTTTTACCCCATAGAAACATAGTTTTATTGACTGTAACTCAACACATATGTGTGTTAATATCAACTTTTCAGTCATTTTGATCACTTTAATTTGGAAATGTCCTTTAACAGACCGCATGTGACTTCAGGCTCAGTAGCTGCTGTGCATGAGGATTTAAATTAACTGGCATAGTGCTAAAGCTAATTTAATGCTGGTATATATGTGTTAGTTTTAAGTTTAAGTGATTTCAAGTTTACATTATAAAATGAAATGCATAGCAATGATGCAATGCAGCAGAAGGAGGTGTAAGGGGGAACGAGTAGGAAACACAGACCGGATCTTTGGCAGGAGTTTCCAGGAAAATAAAGAAGCTGTGAAGGGCTGCAGGTGCAGAGTGGGTGTGCTCTGGGGGAAAACAATCTTCAACCATTTGAAGGACTCGGAAAACACTTCAGCACAAACAGTCCCAGACTTTTATGAAGGAAGACACGTTTTAAAAGCGTTTTTCCTCCATGGAATAAACAGCCTGGTTTTATAGTTTAATCTGTAGAGGATTCAAGAGTTGAGCTTCAACATAAAACACACAAACATGAATATCCAGCTCTCAGATTCAAAACAAGTTTAGCCTGCCATCTAGTGGTTTTACACCAGAGTGTTGACTGAATGAAGAACATTTAAACCGTCTGTTGTGTCTAATAGTAACACAATAAGAAAGGTATTTTACTATGCCATAAAATCAATATTATCATATGTAATACTTTTATTTAGTTGAGTAAATATATCTGTATGGAAGGACAGTGATACCATCATTAGATAAATAATCTTAAAGAGTATCAGTCACACATCCTTACAGTATAAATCCCAATATTATGATGAAGTTGAATAATGAAATTTGAATATACATAACATTAAGACAGTCGGCACGAGACACATATTTACAGTATCCCTATGAGAATAACACCTTTATGTATTATAGTTCTAAATTAGCATTCGCAGACACTCACTCCTGGGCCCTATTCCTCGTACGTGGCTAACTGAGTTAGCCGGATAATTTTCAGGATGAGATTACATAAGTGAGGCTTTTCGGTTCCTCGAAGCAAGTTTGGAAAATCACCATAGCAACACATCCATAAGCCTGAACCTGCTCCAGAGCAGGCTTGAGCTAGATCCGCTGGATAAACTGCCACTCCCCCGGGGAAAAGTGTCAGCTCCCTTCCTCAGAGATCCATCGATGAGGAAGCGATATCAGTCAGATTAGCGTTTTATAGGGAGAGAGTTCTTCGAGATCGCCAAGATCCGTTATCACATCACTGATGACTTCCTGTACGAGCGCTATCGATTCTGCCGACAAGGAATCATTTATTTAAAGACCTTCTCGAGCCGTACATTGAACACCACACGCCATCTACTGTCTCACAGACTGTATCACAGCCTCGTGCTGTTTTGCGAGTGCTTCATGTTTGTACAGTGTCGGTGATGCAGAGAACATCGGGAAAGCCGCTGCATGCCGTGCTGTTCATAAAGTTTATTTGGCGATTAAGAACTTATGGATGTGTTCATTACATCACCATGGCACATGTTGTATTGATCACCATTCTAAATAATGTTTGTGTGCTTAGTTTTTACTTGCTCCCGTGTCCTCTTGATGGCTGGTTGAACTACATGATGGTTGAAAGCACTCATAATGATATGACAGTATTATTAGTACACCATAGATATCATTGTTGTAGAACATGATTAAGGTGGACTCATGATACGAATAGAGAGAATTACACACAATTTATTTTTACTGCTTATTATGAATAATACACTGATCCGCCCATACACAGATTCGCACACACATATTCAAACTCCTATTCTATATGGTAATCTACACATACATGTATATACACACATATATATATATAGTACATGATACATACGTGCATACACCTACATATATCCTCATAAGTATCTATTAATTGGTATCAGTTAGATACTCTTTGGGCTTGTTTTTATCTACTTATTCTGAAAGAGTTGATATAATTATTTTCGCTATAGATCTCATTGGATGATGCATTCCATTAAGCCTACTGCCAGCAGGCACATTTAAAGAAATATCATCTGATTGATTGAGGTGATGAGGCACTTAAAATTAACCTATACATTTTCCCAACACTTGCGCATTTAATGACGTCTGCGATATTTTGCCATGCTTCTCGTCTAGCCCTCGCAGCGTTAGATTTCGCCATGATTATGTTCTTGAATTCCTCATATGCGTTCATGATCATCTCCTGCTCATCAGCGGAGTAAAAAGAGGCTCTTTCTTTGCGTTTATTTGCCGTTGTACTGTTAGAAAATCATGGTTTCGGTGATCGACGCTTCCCCCTTTTGAAGTAGGACGGACACGCGCAACGATCCTGATGACTGACATCTGGTTCAAATTAACGAGACTGTTTGAGCGCGGATCAGCCTTTGAGGAACCGAGATAGCCTGATGTCAATCATCGAGTTAATTTAAGCTGGATAATAGGACATTTGATCGACTTAGTTGAACCACCTACGAGGAATAGGGCCCTGTTCTTTTGTTGGGGGGGGGGGGATTTCGATGCAGGTGATTGCGTCACAGAGGTGCGGATGAATTCACCTGTTTCGGGGTGTGGCCAGAGATGGTTCAGGTATTTACCGCAAACACACAGTTCAGGAAGACACAATGAACAGTTGTGTTTCACTTTTTAGTTAGAATACAGACACTCTGTTTGTGTGTTTTCGATCTTTTTCTTTTTAGTATTTTTTATTGTATCATTCGCGGATAGTTTTGCTTCCCACTTTATATTCAGAGCCGGAGGGTTTTTTTGTCATCATGCGGAGATTAGCTACCGTGATCTTCCTGCTGTCGCTTCTGAAAGGTAATTTCCATTCTTTTACATTTCGTCCTCGTGCTCTTCGATTAAACCCGTTTATGACTTGAACGTTGTCAACATTTTGACTGAAACGAACCAAACTGGAGGTATCGGTCACATGACAGTGTTTGTTTATGTGACACAAAGATAGTTGGTCTAAATGTTGAAAATAGAAAATAGTTGTTGTTTTTTGAGTTGAAGATTTTGTATGATCATTTCCTTTTAATTTAGAGAACGTTACTGATATCTATGAGTTTGAAGATGTTATTTAAGAGTCACTGTGGCCTGTCCATATTTAGAGACAGATTTACTCAACAGGTTTCATTCCATCTTCTCAATGTTTGGCTGGTAGTTTCACTCGAAGCCATTTCCTGTGCCTTTTGTCTGCGTCACCTGTTTTTCTGGTTCTGCCACTTTGAAAATGAACTCCTAGGTTGAGAGAAACCCTCACACACATTGTTTCAGTCTGACCACACTTTTTCTCCTTGACTTTTGGCAACACACAAGCTGTCTCTCTAACTGGACATGTTTCTTTTATTCGGCACATGAGATAGCCTTGTTGCACAAATACACAAACTGCTGTCTCTAACCGTCCGTTTGCTTTCCCTGCCAACAGTGTCCGTGTGTATTCAGGTGACTGTTCCTGAGCAGGAGCGCAGCACAACCCTGTTTGCTGCAGTCACCCTCCGCTGTGACTACTCCACCTCTGCAAACATCCAAGATGTTCTGGTCACCTGGAGGTTCAAGTCCTTCTGC
The DNA here is from genome assembly GCF_910591455.1 of Pholis gunnellus. Classification (NCBI taxonomy): domain Eukaryota; kingdom Metazoa; phylum Chordata; class Actinopteri; order Perciformes; family Pholidae; genus Pholis; species Pholis gunnellus. The sequence goes on along the minus strand of NC_136528.1, from coordinate 26,579,639 downwards.
AAGGACCCCGTACTGGAATACTACTCCTCAGGTAACTGTAGACCGCATACATCTTGGAGAGGCTACATGAAACGGAGACATAATGTATGTGAATAATCTCATGTTCACTCTGAACATCCATCAATGCCAGAATGAATAACTTCAAATATGTAGTCACAATATGCACACACATTTTATTTTGTTTAGTGACAGTTGGGATCTTTTTTTTAACATGTACATGTTTTTTACTCCATATTTCTTATTTTTAGTGCAGCCTTAATGGGTTTGCCACACTGCATTTCATGACACATCACGCTTGTGTATATGACAAATAATAATAATAATAAACAATAAGGCACTTTTCAAGACAAAGTTACAAAGTGCTTTACATGGTTGAACCAGGAGCAAAAACATTTCTAGACTGCCGTGAAATATAATTAGATAATTAATACAATGCAAAGTCAAATACTCAACAGTAATATAAAATATAAAAGCAGATAAGGCATGTTGGAAATGAAACGATGGGTTCACATTAATTTTCTTTTTTTTTTAAGGTACAAATAAAATCCTTGAATCATTCAATGGTGATGTAGTGCTTATTTGCACTAAACGCAAAGTACACAGCTGAGGCTGACAGGAATTTCATTGCTTTTGCAAGTTTTCCGAAAAGTCTGGGTATCCCCAAAGTCAGGATTTATTGTCTGGGGATCATGCATGTCTGTTTAAACTCAGTCTGTCCAGTAATTCATTGAGATATTTCAGTCTGGACCAAAGTGATGCATCAACCAATCATACAGGTAAGAATGTGTTAATGGGAACTTTGCCTCTGATTTTGCAGCGTACCAGTCTGCACTACAGTTGGGACAGGACCCAGCGAATGACTGTCCAGACCGCCAGCGGACGCTGCGCACAGTGATCCAGAAGAGAGGGAACAACGAGCAGACGCTGGGGCCAGAGTACCGCGAACGCAAGATCACCATCCAAAATAGTGAGTCCATTCAGACACTATTGGCGTCAGGCTCAACCCAGTTGTGTCAAGTCTTGAGACACTTTTTATTTGGCTGTTCCTTCTTCAAAATACAGCCAAAATGATATGTTGACTAATCGATTAGTAGATTGACAAACTGTATCTGTAACAACTTTGATAATCCATTTAGGTATTTTATGTAAAAAAAACTCCTTCATTTCCGTTGTTTATGATTTTCTTAGTCCTTTATTTTAGTTCAGTAAATATGTTTTAGTGTTTGTTGGTCAGAGAAATTAGAAATCCTGTCACATTTGGTAAAATAGTGACAGGCATTTTCCACTATATCAGAGATTTTATACACCAAACAGCTCATTAATGATTGAGAAAATAACCCACAAATTAATTGATGTTGGAAATAGTTCTAAATAATTGTTTAGCTCGTGGCTCTGTCTCAGTAGGAGGAGAGAATTAGTTTGCTGACCACAGTTTAAATGGAGGTATCTCTCTGTGTTTGCACAGACGCTGACCTGGTGATCACTGAGGTAATGTGGCACGACAACGGGATGTACTTCTGCTCTGTCGATGCTGCTGGAGACACGACCGGAGACTCTGACAAAGAAATCAAACTCATCGTTTACAGTAAGAAACAAAAAGAAAAAATTTCACTCACTGATTTTATTGCAGCCCCGCACAATTTCCACAACTTCTTCTATTGATTTGTTTAAACCTAAATGTCTGTGGCATTATAGGATGCTATTTGGAGCTATAACAAAGTCAGGGACAGAAATACGTGTTAACAAGAGCTCTTTCTTGCCCTCCCCTCTCAGACTGGTTAACGGTGTTGTTCATCATCATCGGAGCCCTCCTGCTGATCATCCTGTTCTGTATCTGCTGCTGCCAATGCTGCCCTCAGAGATGCTGCTGCTATGTTCGCTGTCCCTGCTGCCCACAGCAATGCTGCTGTCCTGAAAAAGGTAGAGAGCCGAGCACCATTTAGAAAACTCTCCTTGTTGGTGCCTTATGGATGCTCCCACGTACAAAACATGGGAGTGGGCTGCTGATTGAATCTACAACCTATATTGTCAGAAAAACACAGAAGACAAAGGATGAGGCAACTTGGGAGGGAAAAAGCAGATAGTGTGAACTTGTTTCATGCATTTAAGGGACTGTCTAAAAAATATTAGATAAATGTTGGAAAAAAATTCAAAAGAATTTAGGAAAAGGTCTGAAATGTGTTTGAAAAATATTGGTTCAAAGTTTGTAAAATATGCATTGTCTGTGTGCAATGTACATTAAGCCCCCATCACATCCATTGAAATCATGTCAGGGCTAGTATGGACAAGAGAAATGATTTCAGTGACCAATAACTCTCTCAATGCACAGTGCAAAAGGGCATGTGAGTATTGTTTTGAGACAGACTTGAAGAAATGTGAACTTATCCCATCAAGTTAAATCGTCAAAACCGTTTCTGCGCTTTGACTGCAATCCTGTGTAATGTTAACTGACTTTAGGACAAACAATAACAAGTGAATGAGCATTGTGGTGGGTTACCTTTTAATAACCTCATCTCCGCAAGTTGGTATTCTTACTGTTCTCGTGTAAACCGCAGTCAGTGTTGGCTGGGACCTTATTGTATGCTTCGGAAATCTCTTTGGTGTTAGTTATACCACATTTGTTGTTCATAAAATATGCAAGTCCTTGAAAACATGTCATAAAAAACAGCCTTTATACTTAGTGAGGACCTTCCTGTATTGTTGAATATTAAAGAATGTGCTGTACTCGTCTTTCAGCGGTGATGCAGCATCGTATGATGAAGGATGCTGAGAAGGCCATGCAACCCTGGATGGGAGGACAGCCGATATATGGACCAATGAGCCACGCCTCCCAGATGAACCCGCTGCTCTACTCAGGTACACACACATGCATCATGTTACACAGCACTTAATGAGCAAACTGTGGCTTTAATACCGTTAGACCGTAGGCGGGTATTCATCCACAAATGTCTCCAAATAAATCCCTTTTCTTTTGTAAATGTTTTGACCTCTCCAGGATCTACTTCAGGGAAGAGCTTCCCGATGAAGCCCATGCCCCTCCCCCCTCCCCAGTCTTCAGCTTACAGCATGCCCACTCCCAGTGTCCACGGCGCACACACCCCTGCCAACTCCAATCACATGCTCGATTACCTGGAGAGCCAGGTGAGGGGGATGGACATGGCGAGTCCTCTGCTACAGGTATGTGACCGCCCATGTTCTCAAGTCTGTTTATGTTAACAGTTGAGCAGCAGATTATTTTGTCATAATGCCATTCACAACTGTTACAACAGTTTGTAAACAGTTGCTGCCATTCCTTGTTACTTTACTTAGAATTTTAGTATCGTTTTGGCGGCTGATAATACACTACATAATACAGAATGTACATGCTGAGTTATTGAAGAGAATCAAACGATTGTTTTGCACACAAACTACCAAACAAGTTATTGTCAAAGCTTTTGTTTTTGCAAAAAAAAAAGAAGAAGAAAATAACGAGTTCTACGGTCGTGATTTTTAGATATTTTATGTGATAAAAGTTAAAAAACATTGCAAAGTAAGAAGATGAAACCAGAGATGTGGTGGCTGTTGGAAGTCATGGTCGGATTGGGGTCAGTTTATGCTCAATCAGAACTATTATTATTATTATTATTATTATTATTATTATTAGGTATTAAAAAAATACCTCTAAAAAAATTTTCCCCAAGGAAATGGATTAGCCGAGGCGGTAAGCCACTGGAGTTGTCTCATGATCAATTTAGTTAATAGGTGTTGGTCTAAACAGCCACAATTATTATACAAATGCCATTTCCTGTGTGAAATTGTGCCTTCTATCTTTCCTCTAAAGATTCACATTTTATTTCAGTAGCTAATTGTGTACAACAATTGTTTTTTCTCTTTCTTTTTTTTTTTTATTTGGCAAAGCTGAAATTGGCAAAAGTGTTGTGTTTTGATTGACATCTGTCAGGGCACTGATTATGTCATTTCCTGTTGGTACAAAATGGTAAAGTGCAGCATTTCTAGTGTAATAGACTTGGAGTATTAACTGGGCCTGTAGTGTTGAATTCGGGCACAATTCTTGTGTTTCTGTGAATTTCCCTGAAATGTACGAGTGGTGGTTTTCATTTGTCTTTTTCTTGTTCTGGTGTCGTCTTCTCATCAGTCCCAGCCTCCTCCTCCCCAGCACATGCAGCACATGGAGCACATGCAGCACATGCAACACATGCAGCACATGCAGAACATGCAGAACATGCAGCAGATGCCACCCCCTAACCAGCACATGCCCGTCAACGCCCCATTTTCCCCCGGCCCTCCTAGCATGATCTCTGCCCTTGATGATGGCCCCACAGAGCGTCGTGTCATCACACTTCCACCTATAAGAGAGCAGCCGGCGGGCAGAATCCAACCCGCTGCACCCAAGACTCGGCCCCCGAGCTCCAGCGAGAGCAGCCGCAGCGGCTTCGGCCGTCGTGACGAGCGAGGGTCGGCGGGCAGGCGTTACCCCTCACCCCCCCGGTCTAGAGGCCTTCCCAGGAGCTACAGTGAGGAGTCACTGGACGGGCGACGTCCCAGCGGGCCAAGAGGAGGCATGGACCGCCCCCGCTCCCGCTCCAGGGATGACCTGTTTGACAGCAGGTCCAGAGGAAACAGAGGAGGGTCTTGGAGCTCGGATGATGAGGGCAGCAGCAGGAGAGGAGGAGGGAGGAGAGGAGGTGGAGGCTTTGTTGACAAACCTCCCAGCTACTCGGAGTACGAACCCGGACAGAAGCCAGGAGCACGGAGGAACCAGCGTTCTGTAAGACACACATTCCTTTAATTGACATACATCCACACCAACGCGCTTACATCAAGACAAACACACACATAATCAAACGCACAGTCATTATAAAAAAAGAATCTGAGTTGTGCTGATTGCGGGTGAAGTAAATCTAAAGTATGTCTCTCTCAGGACAAGAGTTCTCGTAGTGGCACCAGCATCGTCATCTGAGCCCTCCAGCTGGGAAACGCCCTGCGACCTCTGTTTCATTAAACACGAACACCTCACTAGAACTGGGAGCCTTGTTGTCTGGCTACTGGTAAGCTTTTGAATGCCAACATTTTTAGGACTTAAAATGAATCATGAACCAGTCTTTCATCACAGGTTTTGATAAGTGAAAAGCTGGCAGAAGGATTCATTAAATGTGAGATTGAATGTGTTCAAAGTGTGAAGGTTGCAAAGCTAATGCCAATATGGAAACCTATTTGGTAGCCTATAAATGTTTTAGTTTTTTTAAGATAATGATGTAAGAAAGTCTTTACTACTGAACAGATTTTGGGGATAATATTCCTCCTCTCTGCTGGTTCATCAGTGTAATAGAAATCTACAGACGAGATTGGCACTAAATACTTGTAAAATTATTCTTATATGTGCCTTGTAATGGCTGTTTCTCCTCTTAGAGCTCTTTGTTTGGCAGGAACACAGACAATTTTTATATTTGATAAAGTCATTAAACCTAAAGTGCAGAACAAATATAATTATAATAATACACAGGGCCAGTAAACAAATTATAATTGTTATATTAGAACTATTTAAACCCACATAAATATGAATAGACTCTTGTGAATTCTAGAATTAGTTTTTAGCTTTTTGTAAATATTTTTTTTTCATTGCTCTTATCTTGAAGTGACTAGCGTGTAATATGTGTTGAAGGAAAAGGTGTGTGCCATTAGCCTGTGTCAGTGGTTTTTAAACCTTTTTGTACATAAGATGGAAGAAGTATTTACACTTGCTTAGAAATAACTGTAAACACTGTGTGTAAATAAATATTTTACATGGTATTGACACAACAAATAAAGTAATGTGCACAATGTTACAGGCCCAAAAACATGTTTTTTTGCTTTTTAGATTACGGTTGTTGGGCACAAACTAAAAATTACTTCCACATGCATTAAAGTGGTTGACTCCTCCGTTGATGTTTTTTATTTTACCCTGTGCAGTCAGTTTGTGTTCATTTAGGGTATTGAAATAAACGTTTTACCTTCGGTTCAACAGAACTGTCTATTGATGTGATTAACACTTTTTTGTCCTTCATAAATATTCCACTTCAACTTTTAAAAATTATTCCAGTAGCTAAAGAATAGTATGTGCTTTAGCTTAGACTCAACAGTGGTGGGCCGTCAGGGCCTGCAAAGCCTTCTCTACTGGCCTAAACAGAATCCCAAAGTTATAGCTATTTAATATTTTTTCTTAAATACACTACATGTATCATCATTGATAAAAATATTTTTCCCATTATCTTATTTTCTCATTGCACAGCTACTGTCTTCCTCAGTTGCTCTGCTTCCACTGCAGCTTGTTTTAAGTAGAGCTTTTATCCAATCAGATTTCACCTCTGTGTCTCTAGGTAAGAAGAGAGGCCCCAGGCCTGCAGACTCACAAGTGCCTCCATGTGCAGTTTAAGTGAATGGGGACGATATTGTTGATTGGCATAGTCTTCAACCAATCAGATCTTTAGTTTAACATTCTTGGACGCGCCAGAGCGGCCTGCAGGCCTACAGCTACTTCAGCATTAGCAGCAGCGCTACAGTGAGATTCTGTGCTGTGATTGGTCAACAAAATTTACAGCAGAGGCTTAGTCGAGTAGTGAGAGTTCATATTGAAAGATATGAATGAAATTATGATTTTTTTTGCATTTTTTTTTTTACCTAGCTTTGTTTTTTAACACTCAATAGCTGAAACTGGAAGATAAACGGATTTGTGAGTTGGGATTTAACTGTGGGATTAAACTCTTTGTCAACAAAGAAAAGAGGATGTGATCAGCATTTGGTAAGTCAACTGGTTCGTTTTTTTTACATCTAATATCTGAATGGCCCTTGAGTGTGTAGCAGAATGCGTGTTGCTGCTGTTGTATTTCCGTTAAGCTAGTTAGCCTAGCCTCCCGGAATATTTGCGGGGCACAGCTGTTTTTGTTCCGGTTCAGAGGTCACACAGACCGAAACATTATATTTCCTACAATTTAAGCTTCTGCATTTTCCGAATGCACTAGTATTATTCAAACGTTTTGTTCGGTTTGTAAGCCTCGTACCGAACGGTTTATTACAAATACCTAACGTTATATAGTTACAGCCCAAGAAACGAATAATAGCCCTAGCTGTGGCGCCATCATGTGGTTATAAGGTGGTATTTCAGCAGTGAAGGCCCAAGTATAAAATGCACGGCCCGCCCCTGAGACTCAACAACAATGTGACCAATCATATGACACAAAAAATGTTATAGGACACAATGAATTCAGATCACTACTCCTAATTTAACCAGACTTTAATAGACAGTCAAGTTTTTACAATTGATCTTCACTGAGGTCAGTTTATGTAAAAATGATTAGTACTACGATTGCAGCCTAACAGACTGTTTTAGCTGCTAGTTTTTGTCATTCAATGCTCACCTCTTCAAAAAAAAAAGAAAAAATTACATTAAAATACATTAAATGCAAATGCATTCAGTGTTTAATTCACTCAATTTAGGTTTATACAAAACACACACAAATAACAGTCCAAATTAAAACAATTTCAGGAATTGATAACGAGGATATATTCATTCACAACTTTATAATTTGATGTTGGTTGATGAGAGAAATTTCAGTTTGTTTATTATGTTAATACCCTGTTAAGTGTGTGGAAGGTATTTAATTAGAAGTGTTTCAGTTGTAGGGACTGCTCACAACAGAAGTGAATTGGAGAAGCTCAAGTCATAATTCTGAGCTGAAACAATTTTGATAATTTCTTGACTGTTATAATCATTTTACAAAAATATCAAATATTGACTGGTTTTAGCATCTCAGTTGTGAGGATTTGCTTCTTTTCTCCGTCTTATATGATAATAGAGTGGATTTCTTTGGGTTTCGGACTGTTGGTGAATAAAAACAAGGAATTTGAATGCGTCACTTTTGGCTCCAGGAAAAGATGAAAACTTTTCACTATTCTGTGATATTTGACAGAGAAGCAACACAAAAAACAGCATCATTCATCCAGTTACAACTTGTCTCCACATGTAAATGTATAAAGACTTACACTCAGTTGACAGTTTTTAGGCTACAGCTGGTCCTAGGAAATCCTCCCCTCATGCTGCAGTATGTGGTGCTGCTGAATTTCATTGCGTAATACTGAGAGGTGGTCCAATTGTTCCACCAATTTATATTTCCGTTTAAACTAAATATTAGAAAGACATCTCATTATGACACTGCAAACACTACAATCTCCTAAGGCTTGAATCAAAATGTCTCTAAAACAGTTTCAAATAAAAACTGAAGGAAGGATTTATTGAAGGACTGTTGTATTAGTAAATAAGAAGTGTTCGGACCATAAAATGTAAATACTCAAGTAAAGCACAAGTACCTCAAACGTGTAGGCCTTGTACAATACTTGAGTAAATTAACTCACATTCAACCACTAGATGTACCTAAACTGGCAACTAAGTGTTGTTTTATGTGCTTCTAATACTGTTGTACCTCGTTGAAAAGAATAATTAAAGTGGTTAATTAGAAATATTCTAGTTAAAAGAAAGTTATTAATAATTAACACAATCATCAATACAAACTAAAACCACTACAGCAGAACTGCACTGACTCCAGAACAGCCGTTCGCTTTGTCGAACTGCGACTGTGCAGTTAAGTCGCGGGCTGATGACGTCGCAGAGAGAGGAGGTACGGGTTTGCCACGTCGGTCTCCGTGCAACGCATTTACACTGTTGCTCCTGAAGCCCGCGGCTAACTTTTAAAGCCGTGTTTTATGTGTTTAACCCGGAGAGAAAGCGACCGTCCAGCATCGCCGGTGCCGTCGTAGCTCGTCGCCTCGCCAGTGCAGCCGGGTATATTGAAGCTGGAAGGCGGAGAAAATGCTCGGTGCTGTCTGGACTCGTCAGGCTGGAAGCCACACAACTGACTGATGCATCCTCGTTCACTTCACCCCACCGTGTGTTGTGTGAGTAACGATGGCTTTACGGAGATTAGAAAAAACAACAACAACTATGTAGCTTTAAATGTGCAAGCTATCAGCTAGCTGCGAGCATACACGTATGTTTTAACGTCGCTGTTGAAGTGTGTTCACAAGTTTCCGCCGTGTACAAAATGACATCGCTGCTGCCTGGTGTCTTGCGTTGGTGCATGTCGTAGCAAGTCTCTGAAAAAAAAACATACCAACACGTACTAATAAAGTGTTCCCCAAGGAAAAGTCAAGACTTTCTGATCAACAGGGCTTCATTTTTAAAAACATTTCTCCCGCTTCTTATATACAGTGGTGTATTCAGATCATTTCAGTAAAAGTACTAATACCACACTGAAAGTACTCCAGTATTCAGAACCATACTTGCAGATTCATAATACTGCTGCATTAATGTGTGTTTAGCATTTTACTGATGCAGATGTTTAAGGTTTTTATATACCGTTGGGTAGTTTAATCAACACCGACAGAAATGCCTCTTTTTCTATAATATCGTCATATGCTTGTCCTGTGACAACCACGTATCTCTAACAAGTCATGGTTTCATGAGCTCCCAATAGACATTTTTAATATAACGTATTCAGCGTGAGAAGTAGAAGTACATTATATGTGTCTGAGATTAGGTGGAGTGGAGGTGTAAAGTAGCAGAAACTGGAAATACTCAAGTAAAGAACAAGTACCTCACATGTATACTCTAGTACAGTATTTATACTCAAGTACATGTACTTGGTTTCATTCCACAACTGTTTTTTTAACACTTCAAAAGGATTTGTGTTTTAGGGGAAAAGTAGAAACGTGTTGCACTTCCACAAAATTACAAAACAACATCCTGCAATCCCTCCACTGTAGTTCTTTTCTCTAGTTCATGGTTCCTGTTTTCACTTTTGACTCTCAACTGTAATTTTGGTCCCTTGCGATGCGTGTTTGTTCGTGTGTTGACGGCTGCTTCCTGTTGAAGATTCATCTTTAATATTGGAGTCACACACTGGCCACAGAGCATGCAGCTATCCTCGCCATCATGTTTCTTATGAGCATAAAGGAAATGTTGACACACACAGAGGTTGGATGTTATCTGGCTCTGGTTTACGTTTGATCTTAGGAGCCTATCACTGGCTCATCAAGTGGGCCGCGCGACACATCATGTATGTTTATTGATGCATTTTCAAACCTGATTGTCTCCAAGTGGAGAGTATTAGTCAGATCATCAAGCCAGTGATGTACTGAATGTGTTTCTGTTGTTTTTCAGTGCTGGACTAGAACTTTGTTTCGCAGCTATAAGCCCATAAATAAATAAATAGTCTATGAGGCTTCATTAATGTGTTCAGTGCCTGTGCTGTATCAGGGATAATCAGCTTGAGGTCATGAGGATCCAATGTCCTCCCAGTATTTGTCCAGCTTCTGACAGCCGACCAAATTATGTAACGAGGTTCTCTCTGCAGAGTCACACTGATAATAACTGATAATAACTGAGGGAAAATGCTGTGGAGTTAAACATTTGAGTAATACAGCCTATGCAGTGAATTAAGCACCGTCTGGCATTTCTAGAGCATGTATGTATATAATGTATGTAGACTATCATCCTCTTATTTGATGGTTTCTGTTGAGGGAGAGTTCAGGCTTTGCAGTTTATTGTATAAGAACAGCCAATATATTTTTAGTGCCGGGAATTGACTTTTATAGCAAATATCCAGTTAATCCGGTTCTGAGGTGGTAAAGTCGTGTTTGTTTGTAATTACTTACTTTTGCGTAGTTGAAGAAATTGGATGTAGGTGAGTTGTACTTTTCCTGGAGCTGCTGAAATCTGGCAAAAATGTTGTTTACATACAAATCCTCCATACTGAATGAATGCCATTGCATTTAAATTGTAAAAAAAGGCAGTTCCATCGTTGATGGAAGTTGGATTGTTTGACAAATTAAATAATTAAACTAAGGGGGTCCCTTCAGACCAACTGTCTCTCATTAACGAGGTTCTAGACCTTTTTTTTTTTTTTTTTTACATTTTCTTATTTTAACACTGAAACAACCCAATGTAATTAACCAAACCTGGTTTGACTGTCGTAGCCGGTTTATAAAGTCCAGGTGTAATCAATAAAGACCTAATTAATGGCTGCATTCCATTTCGGTGTGTCAAAGTATTGTTCCTGCTGGCTCACTGGCATACCTGAAATGGAGAGATTCCATTAGTGATGCGCAGGTCGGGTGAGCATACTGAAACGTAGCGCTGGTTCGGGCGGGCGGGTCAGAAAGTGACAAAGTAGTGTTCCAAGTAAGTTCTTAGTGACTTCCAGAATCACTGCTTGCAATAGTTCGCCTATTCTTCCTCTCTTTTCAAATACACTCTCACAACCACCAAAGTTGGCCCTTTGCAGGTCGGGCTCAGGCAGTTGTGAATTACTACAAGCTATCGTTAATGTTATTAGGTACACCTGTGCTTTTCCCGCTATAATGAGATTAAATATGGGCTGTGAAAAGGGCCTGTTAATATCATCGTTTATGAATTATACAAACCCTGAAACATTTGTACTTGTCTGGGAGCTGACAAGAGGTTCAGGTATCTTCCTCAGGTAGGGTTTTGGCTGACAGGGTGTCAGTTTCACTATCTGACAGTCTCGATGAACACAGTTGAAATTATTCTGTGTCTGCTGGCAGCTGATGTAGCCCAAAGCCCTTCAAGGATATGTTGGCTATTGAGTGGATTCTTCCTTGAACACCGCCGTGCGCGATACAGAGAGCAGGGGAATTGAAAACGCGCGAACATGTAGTGACAGACATGACATGCCGGCATGTAAATAAATTAAGCACAAGTACTCGTCCTTCAAGCTCCCGTCTCTCTGCTCTTCTACTTCTTCTACTCTTCTACTTCTACAGGGTGCGCGCATGACAGCTCTCATCTCGTTCGCCCCCTGGTGGTTGGCTGATTCAGGAAGCGTTTGATTTGATATGTATTTTAAACGTCAATATCGCAGACGATCATGCTCATTTAATCGTGGCAGCCAAAATCGTGATCGCGATTAAAATTCGATTAATTGTGCAGACTGAAAAAAAATCATAATGCGTCTCTGGTATTGTTCAGGGGGCCGGACCAAATGTGGAGGCGGGCCGTAGTTTGGGGACCACTGCTTTATAACGTCCACACAGGTATTTCAGCATCATTTGCGAAATGATTTCCATCCAAACGAGCACGCCTGAAGTAGATTGGTTGCTTAGTTACAGAAGATAAGTACTATCGTACCCTTTAATAATAAAAGGTTGTGCTTGATACTTAAGATCATCTTCTAAAGTCTTCCTCTGTAGACTCAAACAGACACATTTTGTGGATCTTTTTCAGACTTCGTTACAATGCTGCAGGTCTTGCTCTATCTCTCTCTTTCACACACATTAAATGTACTTTAAAATGAACACTTACAAATCAAGTTTACTAGATTATGGGTCAATACATTTGGTCAACACACGTCTCTCAGTCGTTTCCTCTCGGTTTCGTTGTTGTCTGGTATCTCACTCGTAGCTCTGCTGGTGGCTGAAGTCCCAGTCGTACTGGAGAGCATTTATGCTTTTGTTCGTTTACCGTTTCTTTGTCAACTTCACAATAGTTTTGCAGAACAAAATGAGCATTCCAAGAAAAGGAAAGTCCTCTGTTTTGTGTCCATCGCCTTCCTCAAAGCCGCAAACCGTCACTTCAAACGCCCGCTCCGTAGGGCTGATAACGCCGCTATACACGCTGCTCGCTAATCGCTCCAATAACAGCTTGCTTCCTCCACATGTCAGCAGTAGTAGAATTATACAATGCAGAATTTAACTGCACAACAGTGTCATGACGGCTAAGACCCAATCAAGTTGCAAATGCGGGTGTCTACGTCATCGTTTTTAAAGGTCTGCGTTTCCGCCTGTCAACACTACTTTCTACTTTTAATAATCGATTAATCTGTCGATTATTTGTTCGATTAATCGATGAATCGGATACAAAAAACAAAAAAGCATTAATTTCCAACCCTTTAATCCAGGGGTCCCCAAACTTTTTCCTGTGAGGGCCACATAACTTTTCCCTTCTCTGATGGGGGCGGGGGTCAGTTTGTAACAGAAAAATTGTGACGATCGCAGGGGTGCCTAAATGTAAACATTTATTGTTTTCCAGAAAGCCACACACAACCAAATATTAATAACCCTTTCCGGGATCTTCACAGAAAAAAAAGGGAAATAAATAACACTATTTATGAAATAAATAATAACCAAATACCCCTCTCTGGGTTCTTCACAGAAAAAAAGTCCATTGAACATTAACTTTCTGTTGTGCCGTGTCAAATTCTTTCGTCTTCTGCTGCAGCTGGGCATATACATTACCCCCGATTTCTTCAATGCGTCTGGTGATTGTACTCGCCGACAGACTCACGGCATTAAAGACATCTTTCTTCTCGGGACACACCTCTTCCGCGACAGCATTCAAACATTTCTTGACAAACTCTCCATCAGTGAAAGGTTTACCGCTGCTTGCTATCAGTTGAGCAACCCGAAAGCTGGCCCGAACGGATGACTGGTTCAGCTGAGCTTGGCGTACAAATGTATTCTGCTGAGCTAACAGTCCACTTTTTAGCTTTGAGAGTTTGTCTGCTCGCATTTGGCCTTGCAAGTTATCATACTTGTCTTTGTGACGGGATTCATAGTGTCGGCGCAGATTGTATTCTTTGAATACCGCCACCGCCTCTTGACAGATGAGACAAACAGCCTTTTCTTTGCATTGAACAAAAAAATAATCGTTTGACCACTGCAGGTTAAATACCCTGCATTCTGAATCGATTTTTCTCTTACCTAACCTTTTCGCCATTATTCTGTTCTATTTGACAGGGGCTAGTCTAGGATTTGCGTGGCCAGACTGAAAAAAAATCATAATGCGTCTCTGGTATTGTTCAGGGGGCCGGGCCAAATGTGGAGGCGGGCCGTATCCGGCCCGCGGGCCTTAGTTTGGGGACCACAGAGCTGACAGTGCACATTCACAGAGCAACACATCTTCACAAAGTGCACAAACAGGTTGCTCGAACATCCCTGAGCTGTTAAAGTCATTATTTAAAAAAATAAATGGACTAATATCAGGAGTGGGGTTCAGCGGGTTTACCCACGCCTCTCAGTGAAGGGCAGACACGCGCTGATCCACTCAGTGAACGGCTTTCAGGCCGATAAGCCACGCCCCCTCTCTGGCGCGTCCAGCGCGATTCACGCGAATGAACACAAATAGTCCCCGGCCGCGTTCATCGCGTGCATTCCCGTTCATCGCGTTGTGTGAACACCAAACGCGGTGAAGAGGTCCCCGGCGATCGCGACCAAACGCGAATGACGCGAAAATAATACAAATCGTGTAAATCAACTTCCGGTGTTGTCATGGCAACGTTTATACGCCGGTCAGCGTCAGCTACAGAACCGGAGTCCTGTTCCGTTATTCCTGCTGCTGTGAACACTCAAACATCTCCGCCACTTATTGAGTGACGTAATAATCGCGCGACACAACGAATCGATAATGAAATTCGTTGTGTGGAGAATTTAAGAATTAAAAGCATTATTTAGTAGAATTTATAGCACCCCTAGTGGTGAATAAAATTGTCACAATGATGAGAATGTAAATTATGTTAAGAGTCACAATATATTTACTTATGGAATGTAATATAGGTTTACAGGATGTTTACTTATAGAAGATATTATATGTTTGCAATAAGTTTACTTGTAGGAGTCTTTTAACATAATCATTGGAAGTGTTGAACCAAAGTACAGTCACATCGTTATGGGGGTTCTGAGCCATGAGGCAGAGACATCAAAGGGGACACAGAGGTGCTGGACAAATGGCCAAGGAAGGAGGAGGAGAACCGGAGACAACTGAAGGGAAGCAGACGGCCATAAAACAGAGAGCACTCCTGGGTAAACACCATGCGGCCGCGGGACAGAGGGCAGGTCAGAGGTGATGTCAGAGGTGATGTCACAAGGGGTCCAGCCATTGAGATGAGCAGTGGATCGATGAAGGAGGCGTCAGAGCGATTGGAAGCCAATCACTGACCCCAGAAGACGGCCTTTGTGTTTTGCGACAGCGTGGGACACTTTCCGACCATCAAAGGACATAAAAGGACTGTTTGCGAGGACGTGCGCCAGGCCATGGTAGTTCGCTTTGCAGGATCCGACTTGGTCGGGCCTGTGAGGGGAGTTGCACGTGGTCTCTGCTCTCGAGATGCATACTATCGATAGTGTATTATAGATTATAATTGTCATCATCAGTTTACAGTCGTCATTGTTTAATTAAATACTGTTTTGAATTTGGACCGGATCGAGTTACTTTATGATGCGCCTGCGCAGAAAGAAGTAAACACAGCAGCGGCCTTGCGCTTCCTCCACCAGTTTCAGCCTCAACAGTTGCCAACTCTTTTAATTATCGATTTGTTGTTGCAGCCCTAATTCAAACTAACCGAGCTTCAGTAGCATTTCTAAACCTCTCCGTTTTTGGGGGGTTAAAACTCCGGAGTAGTGTGGACACTAGGTGTAAATGTAGCAAAAGATGTGTGTTTTAAAACGGAAACGTAGTAGTGTGTATGTGGCCTTGCACTTTTTCCAACGTGAGCTTCAGCAGGCAGACTGTGAATGAACCGGTCTCTTACTCCGGCCAGTTGTAGATTTGGCGAGGGCTCTGTGTTTCCTCTAGGAGGGCTTTTAGATGGATCTCTGATCTGGTGGCATTTTTATGAAGTGAAAGCCAAGTACTCTGAGTCAGTTGACATGCAGTCATTTGCCACTGTATTAAGTACACCCAGAAAAAAGTAATGCAGTAACCAGTCCTACAGTTAACCCTACCTTCAAGAACTTGTGTTGAAACAGATTCGACTCTAGAAGCTGTAGTTTATGAAGGAGATTTATTGGATTGTATTGAAAGGCTTGTCTGATATTTTGTCCACCCAGGTGTGAAACACCTCTTGGTAAAATGCAAAACAGAACTACAAACTACACCCTCTAAATGACCATTTAGAGGGTGTGGCACCATAACACACACATTTCAAGAAAAACTTGTTTTGTCTGATGACAATTCTAAATGCAAGTAAGTTCAGTTCACAGTCACGGATGGCAAAAAGAAGAAGCAAGTATATCTAATTATTATATGTCAAAGTATTGACAACCTAAAATCTCAAATGAATCCACTTCAGAGAAAGAAAACATTAACATTCAGAAATGGTGGAGCTCCATGTTATCCGGGTGGTTAAAGCGCAGCATAACCACAACGGTTGCCTGTTTGATTCCAGCCGGGGACCTTCACCCCCCCCCCCCCCCCCCCCCCCGTTTCCCGTGTGTCTTTTCTTAACTGTCAACTATCCAATAAAAGCAAAAAATGATCCTAAAACAAAATATGTTCTATTTCCCACAACAAATATGTAGAATAAGTGTCTCTGTGGTTTTTAGGCAACCATCTATAACGAAACGGATCATGAAGGGAGACGCGTCAGGATGCGAGTGGCTCACTCACTGCTTGTGCTCGACGCTTCCTGGGGAAAACCCTGGCAGGTTTGCTAGGGCTGAGACTTACCACACTGACACAGTTCATGTCACGATGACACGCAGTTTCTTTCCCGATACAGGCTGATCAGAGCAGTGCCGCGCCGACAGATGGTTCAATATTGACATCTTTAAACCTCCGTGATTGAATAAACATGGACTCGTTTGTATGATTCTCATGTAGGCTTGTCGCAACGGCTAATTCTGCTGGTCAATTGTCCCAGAAATAATTGCAATAAATGTATTATCATTTTAAGACCGTTTAATGCCACTGTTTTATAACATCATATGGTAATAATGACAGTATACCCTTTTTAAAGAGCAATGCACCTTTTAATTCTTAATAAATGTGTGCAATTCCACAAATCTTATAGTGTTGGGGAAAACCCAGCTGTTGATTCTGGCATTATGTTGGCTAAAAATGTTCCTGACATTCTTGTGCAAACAAATACAATATCATGGTCATGTCCGTATGTTGTACGATAAGTCTTTGTGGTATTTATTGTGACCGGCCTATTCTCATGCTGAAGTTGAGTTGTTGGCTCTTTCGAGGAGACTCCTTTAATTCACCAGTTGTAAAGATCTGTGTGGCTCTGTGCTGGTAGAACATGTTTTGGTTTGTCAGTCGGACGTCTAACGTAAAGCCCAGTATGTTCACTTTGTTGTGCGTAGCAGGAACATTAGTAAGTCTTGCACAAATGAACCATTGCAGATAATCGCGCTCCTTGTATTGAATAATCAAACGCATCGGTTTGAAAAAAATAGTCACGAGGAGGCATGCTATAGCTTATTTCCCCTCTCAGATTGATGATAACGAGCCAGTTTGCTGTAATGCGGATTGGCAAATACACTTGATGGAGACACTAATATCAGTAAAGGGAAAAAAACCAGCTTGATGATCTGAGCTGTGCTCTAATAATCCCTCCCCAGAATAACTTGACTACTCTTTATGTATTACCGTTTACTTTTTGCTAAGTAAATCCCTTGGGGCAGAGTTATACTCTTATCATACTTAATGTGACTCCAGGGTGCCTCAGCTCTGTTGGTTTTTAGTTTTCTTCTGTCTTTACATGACTTGTATTTTTATGACCGGTTTACTTTTCTTGTCCTGACACAGTCTTGTCCTCCGTCCCCCCCCTGCAGTGGCCTGGCTGTACATGGTGGCACATTAAGGAGAAGGGGAGGACTCCCGGCAGCTGAAAAACGGTAACTGGCGACCATGCCAGGAGGTCGCAGGGGCCCCAGCAGACAGCAGCTCAGTCGCTCTGCTCTGCCGTCCCTGCAGACTCTGGTTGGAGGCAACCTCGGCAATGGTACAGGCCTCAGGAACAGGTGAGCGCACTGAACTCAAATGTTCTTACTGTAAGGCTTCAAAGCTCTTTGTCGTCCAAGTAGATGGAAATTGTTCCTTCATCGTTCATGTGCCTTTTTAAAAGTTGAACAAAAAGAAGCATTTCAATCTGACTCCAGATTCTTGTGTGCAGATTAGCTGTTGTGAAGACTTTAATCTTTATGTTTTGCAACGCTGGGTGCTCAAAACAGGAAATTTGACATAATAATTTGCCTGCAAGCTAGTTCGGGCTGCTAACTTGAGTCTCAGATTCATACACTCGCTGCAAACATCCAACGCATCCGTTCAGCTGTGGAAATGACTTGAGCCGTCAGTGGCCACTCTTTTGCTGCATGCCTGCTGCTGGGTCATTTCTAGCTTCGTTCTAATTATAACACCTTCTCTGATAAACCACCTCTCATGAAAAACAAATACTTTGCAGCGAGACCTTTTCAGTATTATTTCAGATCTGTTTGAATGTATATTTACACCACATAAGACGGAGCAAAGATACATTTTGAGCAAATAAAGACAAAAACAATCTATATATCATACTTCAACAGTATCCTCTTTAGCGCTTCTGCTAACATTTATTTTCTTGATTGATAGATTCAAGTCTACCAAATGTCAGAACAATGAAAAATGTCCATCCTAAGGCCTCAGGTGATATCTTCACATAACGGATAACATATTTTCTATCACGTAAAACAACACAATTAACAAGCTCTCATAGTTAAGAAGCTGGAACTATTAAAATATGAATTGTTTTATCAAAATAGTTGCTAAAATGACTACTTATCAGCTCTAATCCTCTTAAAACTGACAGGATGCCCTAACAGAGATCGTTTACGTAGTTATGATTAGTTTGGGCTGATATTTACTCCTAAAAAAAGAGATTCATCCTGAGCCTCGTAGGTACTTCTTAAGCTCATGGTTTGAGAAGTATGTAGGTACAGCGGGTGTGATGGCTCACACTGTGTGTGTGTGTGTGTGTGTGTGTGTGTGTGTGTGTGTGTGTGTGTGTGTGTGTGTGTGTGTGTGTGTGTGTGTGTGTGTGTGTGTGTGTGTGTGTGTGTGTGTGTGTGTGGGGTTTCTCAGGAGCAGTAACGTGGTGGGTCTGTCTGCGCCCCCTCTCTCGGCCCTCATTACGCCGGAGCCGGTCCGTCACGCGAGGATCCCCGAGCTGCCGTTGGACAGCAGCCTGCTGTTTGAGTTCCTGCTCTTCCTTTATTTGCTGGTGGCCTTGTTTGTCCAGTACATGAACATCTACAGGACGGTGTGGTGGTACCCATACAGCCACCCTGCTGCCTCTACCTCGCTTGTAAGCACACACACACACACACTGCTTTCTCTTTTTCTTTCACTTTAAGTTTCAGTTGCGTAATCGGTAGAGACCTTGCTTGCTCAGAACTACAAGTATCTTCAAGAGTAAAAACCAACTTGCTCTATTATAGTGTGTGTGGAAAAATACCAAAGATGACACTGAAATATGTTTTTTAAAAGTGTCAGGTTTTTGACTTTGCTTTTTGTTTCCGGCTGCACACACCAACACTGATTAGTTTATTGAGAGCTCATAACTGATTTTAATGTGCAGGCTCGGGTCTAATTCATCATTTATAATTTAAAAAAGAAAATAATGTCTCCATGGAATACTAACGATAGCTTCTTTCTCCTCTATTTGAGCAGAACTTTCATCTAATGGACTACCACCTGGCTATCTTCATCACAGTCATGTTGGCCAGGAGGCTCGTTTGGACCATCGTTTCAGAGGTAAACACACAGAGACCTGCACAAACAATCGGCGAACACATTTTAGTGCACATAACCCCTGTGGGAATCAAACCCCACTGATGACTCTGTCTCGTCCAGGTGTCTCAGAGCAGCGGCGGATCTCTGCTCCGCTACGTGGTTCTGATCGCAGCTCGGCTCAGCCTGCTGACCATGTGCGGCTGGGTGCTCTGCTGGACGCTGGTCAACCTCTGCAAGAACCACTCTGTGCTCAACCTCCTCTTCCTGGGATACCCGTGAGTCTTTGAATCCCCCCCGTCGACCCCCACCCTCTCAAGGCCAGGACGTGCTTGTACAAGTTGTCTTCCGACCACATCTCAAAGCAGAAGTGTTGATACCGTCTTTTTCTTTTTTTGTACGTGTTCTGAATGGCCTCACTTAAAGGCGGGGCAAAAGGCCCGTCCTCATAGAGAGCA
Source organism: Pholis gunnellus (assembly GCF_910591455.1). NCBI lineage: Eukaryota > Metazoa > Chordata > Actinopteri > Perciformes > Pholidae > Pholis > Pholis gunnellus. Next base: position 26,559,644 of record NC_136528.1, on the reverse strand, counting down.
GCTAGAAGGATAACAGTTGCACACTGTCGCTCTTATCTCTCCTCAAATGCATTCGTGGTGTTTCGCTCGGTTGATTCCCCAAAAACGAAAGCAGTTGTGTGAATTTCCCCACTGCGGGACTAATACAGGTTTATCTTATCTTAAAGAATGTGGGGGGGGGGGGGGGATATAACTTGAGAGAGAAGTTTAAATCCTGCTTACTTTTTACACTTCTGCTCACTTCACGTTGTGCAGACGAATTGTGGGTTTTACAGAAAGTCACAGAAATTGTGGGATTCAGCCTCTGATGCCAGTGTTGTAAAGGCGTGTGGCTGTGTGGCAATATGATAAGCACTTTGTTTGAAGCAAAGTAAAGCTTTAACTTACCTACACACATACACACACACACACACACACACACACACACACAAGTGGTGGCTGGTTGAAATCTAATTTGCCGACTGTGTGTAATATTTTCATGACGCACAGGATCCACAATACTACAGCTGTCATAACTATATTAACTCCACTCCTGAAATGGAGTCCGCAAAACATGATGAGTTGTGTGTTTTTCCGCTTTTCTTTTTTACTGTGTCATCAGACAAAAAGCGTTATTTAAATTACATTTATTCTGTTGGGATTCTGTGTAGGTCAAGGACTGAATTGTATCAAACCATCGCTTTTATGCACAAACATGACATTACTGTCGTGGTGCAGTGCTGGAAACGAAAAGCATAAAACTAATGACGCTTTACCTTTCGGCCAACACACATGTGATTTTCGGATCGGATGATTCATCGGGTCATTCATGATGAGCGTGTTGCTGTTTTGTCATTTTTTTTATGTGTGTGGACTCCTCCCTTAATGTGTCTTATTTTAGATAAGCATGATGTTTCCACATCATATGTCTCCCCTACTCACCCTGCCGTCATTTGAAACTAAAACTCGCTGCTCTGTCCTTTTTGTCCTCGTTTTGCCCACCGCCCTCTTACTGTGCCAGATTTGGTGTGTACGTCCCGCTATGCTGCTTCCATCAGGAGGGAGGGAAGAGCCAAACGCCACCGGCTGACTGCGATTACCCCGCCGACCACCAGCAGACCGACCTAACGGAGAGCCCGTTCTTCCGACCACGTGACTTCCTCTTCCTGTTGCGAGAGAACCTCAGAGAGCAGTTTTCCAGCCCGCCGCACATGCCTACGCACACCTGCCCACCGCACACACACTCGCACACACCGGAGTTGATTCGAGAAGAGGTGGAGGAGCTGAAGAGCGACTTCAACCGGCGAATCAAGGAAGTGCTGTTCAACTCGTTGTTCAGCGCCTACTACGTAGCCTTCCTGCCTCTCTGCTTCGTTAAGGTTGGTATCTGTTTATTTTATTGAGCATCATTGCTTTATAGTGCAGATTTCTTCTGTTTTTTTTCATGCCCCCACCATCACATCTTTACCATTCATGTCGCCTTCTTCATTTCAAGGTACGCATTTCAAGGTACGCTTACCCATGCTTTTGCTTTCCTTCAACAGAGCACCCAGTACTATGACATGCGCTGGTCATGTGAGCACCTGATCATGGTGTGGATCAATGCGTTTGTCATGCTGATGAGTCAGCTGCTCCCACCGAGCTACTGCGACCTGCTTCATCGCTCGGCAGCTCACCTGGGCCGCTGGCAGAAACTGGAGCACGGCTCGTACAGCAACGCGCCTCAGCATGTGTGAGTGGCGCTCTGTGCACACGTTTGTACCCAACCGCACACACACGGGTTCAAAGATGACTCCGCTAACAGTTTTGTGCTGTGGTGTTGATTTGTGTTGCAGGTGGTCAGAAAGTACCATTTGGCCTCAGGGGGTGTTGGTACGACACAGTCGATCTCTGTATAAGGCAGTCGGAGCGTATAACGTCGCTCTGCCCTCTGATGTTTCCCATGCAAGGTTCTATGTGAGTATATGTACTGTAACCCGTCAATTATTCACCGAGATGAGGGCGGACTAAATAATAAGGACACGTTACAATATAATACAATACCGCACAGCTGTGGCAACCTATGAAAGCGAAAAATGCACCACCTCACCTGAAAAATATAGGAAAAAAAGGCCTACTTCAGCAGAAATCTTCATTTTTAGCACAGCCACATATTTAATGTGTTAAGCTGATTTATACGCCTGCCTTAAAGGCGCATGCTGTACCTATGGCAGCTACATGTGTATGCTCCGCCACTGCTGGCGTGGTGCACCTCCTCGAAAACGCAACGACACGTTGGGCAGCAGCGGCTACGGAGATACCACATGTAGCTTACACCTTAGTAGCTTGATAACGTAATGCGATGCGATTCAGCTCACCAGGTGACACGTTGGTCACATTTTACGTTTCAGTAATTCATCAGAGCAACGTGTTGCAGAAAGAAGAAATTATTTGGTTTGTTTTACAAGTTGTGAAAAATTAACGCAAATAACCGAATCGTTCATGTTCAGGTGGAGTTGTTTCAGGAACAACTAACTAAACACAAATGTAGGAGAGCAGTTCAATAACCAGGTTGAAGGTAGTTTGATAATCGCCAGCTGGACACGAGTTTTACCCAATACGGTCTGCATCAAGTAGAAGCTTTTTGACTGGAAACCTTCGCTATTATTCACACAGACTGGTTACAGGAGCTGTATTTTATTATATTGCACAAGAGCTCATTTTATCGTGTGTCCCCCCCCCTGCATATTAAATATCATAATCTTTGACCTTCTATATGCTCTTTAATTTATTTTCTTCTCTTCTCCTCCTCTCTGTTGGTCTTCCAGTTCCTGTTCCACAAGCCATTGCGGATCCTAAACCTGCTGATCTGGATCGAGTCCAGTGTGGTTTTGTACCAGTTATACTCTCTGCTGCGCTCTGAGCGCTGGAACCACACATTGTCTCTGGGCCTCATTCTCTTCTGCAACTACTATGTCCTTTTTAAACTGCTCCGAGACCGCATCGTGCTGGGCAAAGCCTACTCCTACCCTCTGTCCTCCAGCAGCCTGGGGCTCAAGTCGCAGTAGAGGCTCTGCACAGCGAGACCTCACCTACGAACTCTGGACGTGGAGGGGGAGACGGGTGGAAGTCTGCTGAAGGGTTGACCTGCGCTCCCGCTTGGAGGCCCCGGGGCCAGACTGTGAACTCACAATCGTTTTTTGATACGGTTCTATTTTTAATGCGATGTTTATATATACCTATTTAAAGAATATTTTTTATTTTGTATACTATTTCGAGTTACGCCGGGCATTACCACGCTGACGACATTAGCATGTTGTTGCTAGGCGACAGGGAAGTCAGGGAATGCCATGAGGTGACTCTCACCAAAGATATTTTAAGTGCAGGTGGCCAATCACAGAGGGAGGACTTGGCCTCTGACAGTCGGTTCAACCAGGCGAGCGACTCGGATCTGTTAATCCCGATTGTTCTGCTTCAACCTCGAGGCTCCTAGAGCTTTGATCTAGAACCAGTAAAACTCGCAGCATCTTCAGCAGGTGATTTTAAAGCAAACGCTCAACATTTTGAGAAATTTGCTTCTTTGCTCTCAGGTGGGAGAGTCTGTGCATCAAATACGAGGGTCAGCTTAATGTCGGCACAAAGATTAAAAACGAGGAAACGGCTGTCTTTGCTCCGTCAAATGGTAGAAATTCAGTTTGTTTAATTAGAATAGAGATTGAAGTGTGAAAACGTGTGTTGGTTTTACAGGTGGTTAAGTGCCAGGCTGTTTCTTGACTCTGGCTTATAAACCCCCTCCTCAATACAGTAAATTGTCGTTTTCACACTTTTTCAAACAAAAGCGGTATGCAACTGTTAGATTGCTCCAGGCTAGCTGTTTCCTCCCGTTTCCAGTCTTTATGCTAAGCTAAGCTAACCAGCTGCCTGCAGTAGCTTCATATTTAATGTGCAGATAAGAGAGTGGTATAGCTTTTTCCTTCAAATTGTCAAACCTTTGCTTGCAGCAGAGCATCAGCGTGGGGTTTTACCACCAAGTGGAATAAAGCTTTCCTACTTGAGATCAGTCTGGAGGAAAAACACTTGAGCTACTCTAATGTACTGCCTCTGGAGAGAAGTCTGCATTCTTCCTCATTCACTTTTGTTTTTACTATCCGTATCTGCTTGTTTCACGTCATTGGCTAACTGGAGGGCGGTTACAACAGCAGTCTTTACAAACGTACACCAGGGTCTCAACGCGTGAGAGGGGACTGAGATACTATTGGCATCAAAGCACAACCAAAAATGTAAAACATCACCAACAAAAACCACAACAGCTTGACAGCCCTGCCTGCCTGCCCTGGTTGTTACTTAACAGTGGAGTTTGAAGGACTGCTGCTGTAAACTGGTGATGATTAAAGTCAATTTACTGATATCTGACAACACTTTGACTCGCCATTGTATATCGTATACCTCGTTTGTGTTCTTAAAGGTGATCCCGTCAATGTTTTTTTTTTTTATATATATTTTTAGTGCCTGAATGCTCAAACCATAATGGTATCTTAGATGGACCATACCACCTCAGGTCCGTCTCTTTGTGGATTGGATGTAGATTACAGATGTGTCTAATAATCCAGATGGCTTTCTGGTACGTCCCGGGACCTACACTTTCTCCCACTGCAAATATGTCATATTGTCATCGCGCTCTCGCGTGGATTTGACAGCAGAGGATGTTTAATAGTCACATTTCCATCGGTGATGAATGCAGAATCAAAGGCTGGAGGGTAAAGACCGTATGTATCTCTTCATTACCAGTTCATGTATTGTCAGTTACCAGAATGGTGTTACAAATGGGTTGCCTTTCTGTTAAGTCGCACCTGGCTAAAATCCTTCTTTACCCAAGTGGGTTCCTCCTTTTATGAGCCTCCTCTCCTCTTACCGATCTTAAAAAAGAGCGATATTTTCTGGGCGGTCATGAATTAGCCGCTTCAGTCAAGTTTTTTTATTTGAGTGATGAGGTGGCAAGTTTTTTTATTTGAGTGATGAGGTGGAGGAAAACACTTTTGAGATGAGCCAATGTGTGCACATCTGGATCACCGGTTCTGCTCTGCTCTTCAGAAGAAGTGTGAGGAGTCTCTCGGTTACACATGAATGCCATAAACGTGCCCATCGTTCTGCTTTGTCTGCAAACTCTGCCCTTAAATCAGCTCTCTGGTGCTTTTGTGTTTCCGGTCATTTTCCTCATGAATGTAGCAAATCTTTCAACTGAATGTTGCTGTTGACCTGAATGTTTTTGTTTTTTTTAATGGTTGTACTGTCACACTTTAACTTGCCCTTATCTCAATGACACAGAAAGACGACATATTTAAGTTTGCTTTAAATCCTGTTTCTATGTCAGTTCTTACTTGAATGTTACGTTTTTGCTCAAGTGACGCATTCAATCTGCCTTCTTTGTTGTGGTAAAACCCACATGTTCACAGCTGACGAAGAGGAATGAGATTTGATAAGATTTTAGGTTCACCTCTTGACCGCATTGCCCTGAGGTTTACTTGATCTTCCTCTAGCGTACAGGTGTTCATTAGAACTGATTCCGATGATGTCGATCTGTGTCCGTTGTCAAATTGGGTCGCCGAGTTTGTTTTCTATGTGCCATATCCCAGGATGCAGTTTCAGAGTGGTGGTTTAACCTGTTGTTGAGTGTGGCACTGCTGGAGAAGTCTTTGGAGCTGGTCCTCATATTTCAGCTTTTTACACTGTTTACCCACAGCATTTATAAAAATGCCTTTTGACATCCAAAATAAAACAAATGGTGTTTAAACAGAGATTGTGTTGTGTGAGCGATGTGTTGTCTGAGCGGACGGATAAGAACTCTGTGACACAGTTGCTTATTTCAAAGTATATGTTTCATTTAATTCGCCACATTCTCACTTCAGTTTCTGTGTTTTCACAAATGTTTTGCGAGGAGTGAAAAGGGCTGATGAAGGCCTGGTGAGCGTAATGCTGGACACCTGCAATGTTTAATCTTTGCCACCAGATGGAGCTAAGCATTAAAGTACAACACTAAACACAATGTTCCTCACAAAACAAGTAACCTGCAGCCTTGACGTCTGCAGTCATTAACATAACATCATTCTGTTCCAAGCTGACCGAGTACTCTGTAGATAACTAGTGTGTCCGCTGAGAGGAGATACATGATAGTTTGGAGAGAAACTTGTTAGCACCTTTGGTAGCTGACTTGTACATTCATCCACAAAAAAAAACACATTTTCAGTAGAAAAACTCCCAAGAGTTTTAACAGTGAAATCTTTAGTATTAGCACAATGAAAAGGCTAGAGTACATAGTGAAACAGTTTTTCCATAGTCCTGCTCTTTCTGAGGGCCTGTCTGAGGGTCTCCCAGATAACTTGGTTATCCAGCTAGATGTTCCAAAAAAAGGAAGAACCTGCTCCTGTTCTGCAAAACCACATGACCTGAATGTTTCCCCAGTTAACATAAACGTATTTAACTTTTTCATGTTTTATAAATGTGTCTGTCAGGTCTGTATTTGCTTTACTTATTGTGTGTGTGTGTGTGTGTGTGTGTGTGTGTGTGTGTGTGTGTGTGTGTGTGTGTGTGTGTGTGTGTGTGTGTGTGTGTGTGTGTGTGTGTGTGTGTGTGTGTGTGTGTGTGTGTGTGTGTGGGTGGGTGGGTGGGTGGGTGGGTGGGTGGGTGGGGGGGGGGGGGGGGGGGTGTGTGGGGAGCAACAACCAAAATGAGTCGCTTCATATTGATGTTACGTCAGTGCTATAAATTATGGGGGTAGAAAGTGCGGATTCTTGCGGCCACAAATATTCCAGTATGAGGAAGCAGTGGGCCTGTGGTTTCGTAGCTCGACCCCTCACCCCTCCCGGCAGTCCACAAAGTTTCCTTTTATCCAGTAGCAGATCTGAGCGTATTTGAGAGGCGTGATTCTCACCGCTACATTAAATTCCTGAGACGCCCCTTGCCGCTCCACCCACTGATGCCCTGAAAACACACCGATCACCTTCCGCTCCCAGCGCTGGCGCCGGCCGTCCCACATCCGGGCGTAGACTCCTGACCCGCTGGCACCGGGCTGAGCGTCACAGTGTTGGTACAGCAGGTCTGACGTCTCCTCGCCGGCCCGACAGAAGCGGTACACCAGCTTGCCAGGACGGTCGTTGTCAAATCCTGAGAAGTGGACTCGTCGACCGGGCAGCCTCTGAGCCGGGGGGCTGACTCCTAGCTTCATGTGGCGGCGTTTGTGGGGTTTCTTGAGCTCAAGCAAAGCGTAGTCATAGTCCATCCCAATGTCATTGGCATTCCCCTTAATCCATCCTTTGGGCACATGGGTGCGCTTGGCTCTGATCCACTGGAATTTCATCTTGTCGTTGGATGGCGGGCCGTAAGGAGCGGGGCCACCTTCAACATGGTTGGTGAAGTTGGAAGAAGCATAAAAGGAAGAAGCCTGTGTGTCCCGTTGCTTGGTTTTGAGAAACCCAACCCGGAGCTTCTGGGCTCCTTTCACATAGTTTTTACCATCGTGAACACAATGAGCGGCTGTGAGAACATGACGGTCCCCCACCAATGTACCAGAACACCCAGTGGACAGCTTGACAGCCACCGAAAATGGATATTTCAGCAGGAAGTTCTGACCGGCAATGCTGAAGCGCCCATCGTGGCCGAAGATCTGTCGCTTCCTCCTGACGTGTGTCCGCTCGGCCTTCCCTGACGACCGTGCGGAGTAGGCCGGACTGGTGTTGGAACTGGGGTCGTAGCCATAGATCCCAATGGCGGTCTCGGTGAGTTTACCATCAGAGTGGAGTGTCTCGTAGGCCAGCAGACGCCGCAGGTCCGAGTAGCTCGGCTGAGGGGCCCTCTTGTGGCATTCTGGGTCACAGGGGGAGCTGACATCCAAGCGGGCCGGAGACAGGAAGTGAGGGGCCGATCGAGCCTCCGTCTGCTGGGCGAGGACCACAGGAACACGCTGGAGAACCCACTGGGGGCGGGAGGAGGAAGAGGAGAAAACGGGGGCAAGGAAGAGGAGAAATAGGAGGGAGGTGAACCTGTGGATGGACAGGAGGACCGATCAGGTGAACTTATATACTAAAGACCCGTTCCCTGACGGACTCAAAATATGTAGAAATCAATTGACGCTGTTAAACGTGACCGGATGTCTGGGCCCCTCTTACTGTCTGCATGAAAAACATTGTCATTCCTAAACCCAGCATCATGGATTTATAATTACAACCATGGGAGTTGAGGAGGAGCATTGAAGATTTTTTTTTTTTTTATCTGCTCTGGAATTTGGCAGCTGCAACTGTTTTTAATGCTGCAACTATGATAGACAGGGCAAATATAGGCCAGGATGTGATGGAAAATTCCTAAAGTGGCCTGGGGATTGGCCTAAAGCCTAAAAGAGTGGCTGAATAACATTTTGTTGCAGTGAAAATATACGTTATGTAAATGATTTAGGGGTGATACAAGACACAATTTGTCTAATAACCAATGCAGAGCTGAAATAGTAAAAGTGCAGTTAACATTTATTTCTTAATTTACAAGTTCATCCTGCCTCCTCTGGTTTTTGTAAACTCTCCGGTACGGGCGGACAAAACGGACAGAGAGATGACTTACCGGGGGAGCGCAGCCCGGGAGCGCATCGTTGGGCTTCTGCAGGTGAGCCGGTGGTTGAACACTGAAACCAGAGACCAGAACAGGCAGAGTCCGCGAAGGGAGTTTAACTGGTGGTGGGGGGAAAAAAGGAGACTTCTCGGCGTTTCTCTCAGGAACTGACCACTTTATTTTATCCGTGACAGTCTGGAGTTTTCCGAAAGCAGCAGCCGGGTCGACAGCGGAGGAGTTGGATCATCGCGCGCTGCTGGAGGAGGCGGGCTGCTGTCTGTCTGCGCTCACAGTGTCACATCTGCCGGCGAGGATATACAGAGCGAGTATATCCGACACGGTCATGTGACGCATCACATCACTGCTGCTGGTTACCGAGTTAAAGATTACATCAAGTCTGTGTTTTATTGAGGGTTGTGCACTTGTTGGAAAACTTTGGATAGGCTATACGTCAGTTTATCAGGGCTGCATCTAAATCAATTCATTGTTTCGTCTACAGAATTTTTTAAAAATAATGCTCGGAAAAAAGTACGATGACAGATTTAGTCAGCTTAATTTGTCTGAACAATAAAAAAAACAGCCCAAATAGTCAGTCTCGTATGAAAACAGTTTTTCTCCAAACAATAAATACAGATTCTATTTCTGAAATAAATGTTGATTAACTTTCTGTTGATTGACAGATTAATAAATTGACAAATTGAAATGTCTTTAATAATGAGGTAGGCCTACCCTTTTCCACTTATAAAAGGTTTATAAATTAAACCCAATGACGTTATTAATGATTCATTACTAATTTATTCATTATGTATATATTGGTTATAAGCTATTAATTAGAATAACTTTTGGGTTGCCAGGTTGTCAGAATACCTAACTGGTGTTTATCCTTTCTGCTTGGTAGTAATGTAGTTATAAGTGTTTTTGTAACCCATCAATAAACACCTGGCATACGTCCTAAACTATCTAGTCTGCAGTTAGCCTATATATACATTGAAATAATTTGTTAGTGAATGGATGTTGTCTCAGGTGCTCAGCAGGAGTTTTATTTCAGAAATGAAGTGGTCTATTAGAGGATCTTACTGATTAATTAAAGCGCTGTTATTACAAGTGTCCTGCAGAGGATTAACACCGTACACAGGGACTTTTCACAACCTGGCAACCCCAAAAAATGTTCCTTTTAAAACTAATCTAGACAGAATAAGGAAATCATTAATTTATTGCTTTTAGCTTCGTTCTAATACCATTAAACATTAACTAACAAACTCTTTATAAAGGCGTATTTATTCGGAGTTTTCCAATGTAATGGTTTAATAACTGTGTGCAAGGCTAGCTAAAGCTATGGTGTACTCATAATTGTATTACTTTAGTGTTTATAAGATAGGGATAAGACAAACTCTTGGGGGCTGCTCAGAATTTACAGCCAATGATGTTTTGTTATCGACAGACCGAAACAGCTGGATGGAGGCGAGAGTCTGTCCAGAACTGAGGTCGTACAGAGGAAGAGAGGAAATGTGGGAGTGAAGAGAGGATGATGGAAAAGGAACTTGTGGTGTGTGTTTGTTTCAGAGAAAAATTGAGACGTTGCCCGTACTGTGACCAGCTCCTCACACAAACAATGACCAACATTTGTTCTTTAGATCAACACGACTAGATTCCCCCTCCGCCTCCCTCTCTTAGTGTCACATCCAGAAATGCCATCAAACTACCGGTACTCATTAAATAATTATGTAGCACACATACATCAATGTTCTGCCCAAGCAAACTTTCACACCGTTAATTTACTTGGTTGACCACCCTCACGACTCTTGGCATTAATCACAAAAGGCCGTTCACTTGTTCACAAGCTGTTTATTTCACAACAAAAACCTCACTCATTTCGCAACATACGGCTGCGATTATTCCCTCTGAAATCTGACATTTACATTCAATGGCGGCCTCGCTGCTATTGTGACTGGAATTAGTTCAGTGGGCAGTGTGTGGCTCTGACGCCAAATGTTGGGCCACTTTGCCCACCCATGCGTAAAATGTGCAAGCCGTTGGTAGATATCATGCTATGTAATGATTTAATTTGGCTCGACTGCCACCAGAAAGACGGGGAGAGAGAGAAAGAACGTGGGTGGGTGGGGGGTGGCGGCGAGAGGGGACTCATGCATGGCTTAACAGTTGACCAATCTTCACCCATCTCCCTGTCCTGCCGGGATTTGTTGAGAATACATGATTTTAAAGAAGATCATGATAAAAAAAGATAAAAAAACACTATGTCTGCACTGTGAATTTGTAGTTGGCGCCGGCAGCCACATAGCATAGCTTGGCATAAAGTCTAAACGGGGGAAACGGCGAGCTTAGCTCTGTCCAAAGGTAACACAAGCCACCCACCAGCATGTTCAGAGCTCACTGATTAACACATTATCAAGACACAGAGTCTTGTCGTCACTGTGAGGTTGCTAGGCTAGCTGTTTCCCCCTTGCTTATGCTAAGCTAGGCTAACCAACTGCTGGTGGTTTTAGCTAATTATTCTCTGTACAGATGGTGGCAATATTCTCATCTAACTCTCAGTAAGAAAAGCAAAGAAAATGTTGAACTGTTGCTTTAAAATGATTCAAATCCTCTTCAAGGTCTCCTGCAACTGATTATACATTAGCACCTTTGCCAGTACACTGGGTGGACCTGCTGGCTCATCAAACACTGCACCCCACCCGTCCCACAACACACATTTACAATTATAACACACACACACACACACACCTCTCTCTCTCTCTCTCTCTCTCTGGTGCACAATCTGGGGCAGGAGGGTCTGCCAGCATCTCATCTTCCTCTTGTCCCGTTAAGCTAGAAGCTTAAATGAACATAAAACAAGAATTTGGAAAATAAATATGATTTTTTTCCCCCTGTGGGATAACAGGAAGGGATGTCCCCTTTTAACAAATGCCCGGGTGCTAATAAGGGAGACGTTTCTGTTTGTTTTGAATTGTTATGAAAGGGCCCGTCTGTTTTGCTATGCCTGCTGTTGTCAAGGAAACCCACATTCCCCGGAGTAATGTTCATGTTAATTGTTTTATTCTTCCCACTCTCCTCCTCTCGCTTCTGGCCACTGACACAATCGAGCAAGTGTGGACGGCCTCACATGTTTGAATCCTCTCTCTTCATGTCCCTCTGTCCGTCTGTCCAGCTCTCTCTCCGTCTCCCTGTCTCTGTTCCTTCTTTGTGTTTTCCCGTCTCTGTGCCTCTCAGTCTTTTGTTTGAATCGTCTCTCCCATCCTGGACCTCTTCTCTCGCTCGTCCCTAGAGTCCATGAAACAGCTGTTTGGCAAAATGAGATAACCACAGGCTCTTTTTGAGAAGTTAATTACTGTGAAATCCTAGGGGGTAACTTTAGCCAAGTTTAAAGCTCAAGGCAAAAGGAAGGGAGTACAATTGTTCGCCAGCACATTCGATACATAGCGTTTAATGCCTCATAAAAAGATAGTAAACACTGTCTTGCTCAGCTGCAGTTAAAAGAAAACTTCAACTTAGTGCATTCAGGGAGTTATTTTGTTAAGTTCACTGTTTAGAGTGTAGGCTACACTAAAACCCTTTTCCCAGAAAAATTATCAGGTACATGTGGGATTTTTAAACATGGGAAACCCTGTTGAAAATAGGGGATGGGGTCCATTACAAATCCCTGTTGAATTTATTATCTCCGCCAGGACAATCATGCGATATAGCTCGCCTGTCAACATGCGTCTGTGAGTGAGTGTGCAACCTCTGTGTCTGTCCACAGCTAGTCTCGTATTCTGCTACATTTTGGGTGGCCAGTTATGGCTGCATGCTCAAGGAAATTTCGTGTTTGCGGCAACTTACGCTTTCTCAAAATACCCTATATTGCCTGTTTTATTCTGCCATTGACTGCCTGCTGACTCTAGGGGCCGCTAGTGATAACACAGCTGAGTGCGTCAAGGAACTCCAGCCACTACTCTCTGCCCAGAGACATAGTAAGTGAAACCCATAGACTCTGTCGATTGGTCGGTGCAAACACACTTAGCAGACATCTGCACTTTCTAGTTCATTATATATTCACTACAAAGTATGTCACATAGCATTGCATAGAAAAAAGGGTGAAAATTAGCTTGTCCACCCACGTGTCAACCGGTGTGTTTGAGAGAGTCAGGTTGATGGAGCCCTGCCTGATAATAGTTTAATATTCACAGCATCCTTCAGGCATAACAAAGGCCAAACAAAGTAGTTCCTTCCTTATTAGATATTTGCACTAAATGATTTCTTTATATATTTTTAGAATCTGCATTGTTACTATTCATGTTTGAATTTACTTACATTCTCTTTCTTCTCTGCCTTTTGCTGCTGCATTATTGGATACCCTTTAAAGAGCGAACTTTAAACAAAACTGAAAATATTTTTGGCCTCCAGAGGTTTAACTTTTTTCACCTTGCTTCAGTGATGTAGACGTGTACTCCAGGGTGTGGTCAGTTCACTGCGACATTACTTTTGGGTGTGGTTACAGGTGCAACAGAGCAAACTTCAGTGATGCTTTATGTCAACCAGAGAGGGCAGTGTAGGATTCTCTTATGTGTTCACATTTTTACATCAAGTCACGTATACATGATACTGTATGACATTTTAGTCAATTTGAGGAAGCTAAAAAAACATCATAGTGTGAAACAAGACACAATACGCCCTACACCCTTTTTTTTCTCCCAGTCCAAGCATTTCTTCTTGTCCCCCAGTGTTCTCTCGCATACAAATGGTTTTGATGACTGAGCTTTTCGCCTACAGGAAAGGAGTTTTGCACCGTGACTATGGGTAAACCCCTTGGCTTGCCATGTGATACTCTGGCTCTTTGGAAAATGACTCACATCCTTGTGAAAGATATGACAAAACATTTATAACATCCATCAGGAGTTGTGGTTTGCATTTCGATGTAATTTGATTGAATAGTTATTTGAACTCTCCTCTCCTCTGAAGTCATTTTTCACTCATTACTCAACGACAGCACATGTAATCCCATCAAAGGGTAATTCAATCAAAACACTGTTTCATTATACATCTGTGGCATCCTCAGTAATGGGAATGCTTAGTCATGAGTATGCAATGCCTTTCCAATATAGACACATGATCTGATGGCACAGATGCAGAGGAATTGATGAGAAGGAGCTGCTCTACTGTTGTTAATTTTTTTCTAATTGCTTTTCTTCATGACCTCTGGCTGTCTTCTAATGGCCTCCCCTGAGAGTTCTTTGATTTTCCTTTTATTGCTGAGTTTTATTTTTTGTGACATATCTTCTTGGTTTCTTTGACAGCTATGGCTGGCTCGTGACTTGTGAACCATTGCTGATCTGTGCCTCTAAAGCCCATTGAGGAACTTTATCTGATTTTAGGTAAATTCATTTGAAATTATGTGACTGTTGGAAAAGCTGTCTTTCAGGGCCAGTGTGTAGCATTTTATGGGATCTATTAGCAGAAATGCAATATAATAATCATAAATATGTTTTCATCCGTGTACAATCAACTGAAACTAAGAATTGTTAGCTCAGAATGAGCTCTTCATATCTACATAGGGAGCGAGTCCTCCTCACTCAGTCAGACATGTTTGTACAGTATCCCAGAACGGACAAACCAAACACTTTAGGAAGAGCCTTTTACGTTTTTACTTTACCTTAAGGCCACCGTAGATCTCCGACCTGTTTGTGAAACTGTGGTAACCTGAGCCGCAGGGTGCAAAATCATGGTTAGGCCAACCCTCCGCCTGACGTCCGTTGCTTCTTAACACATCTTGCAACATAGCTGTACTACAGAATACATACTGGAGACAGACAATTAAAGACACAGAAAACTGAGATTGAGTACTTGAGTATAACAGGAAACCTGCATCTGATGATGTTTTGGGTTCTCTGAATCATACAGCTAGTTTTAATGGACTACCACCATGTAGAACAGGAGACAATCATAACATGTCTCATGTAGAGCTGATGTTTGTGGCTTCAGCCTGATGTCTGTCTTAAATTTAGTCCATCTACCTCCCTCAAACTGACATTACAACATTAAGCTAAAGCCAAACATCAGCTGAGTTCATTGTGTTTATTACTCTGAAAATGTCCATCATCATCATGTTCTGATTCATGAGACAAACATCCAAAACCATCCAGGGACACATAACTTCTGGAAGCACTTCTGCTTCTTCTCACAGCAGATTCAAAACAAATACGTCATCAGAATGACTTGGGAGGACTGTTAACAGCAACCTTCTAAAACTAATTATACTGCTAGCTGCGTACTGGATGCCTGAAATGTGAGAATTTAATCTCGATGGTCTGGATGACACTAAGCGTAAACTGTTTGTTTCCCCATATTCTGGAAAAAGACCCCACTCCAGGAACAAAAAGAGAAAAATAATACCCTAAAACCTGGCTCTTTGAATAGCAATGGTTCCTCACTTTGGTCCAGACAGAAATATATCTACCACTATTAGATGGATGGGCCTGACATTTGGTTCAGACATTCATGCCCCCCTCAGGGTTCATTGTATTGACTTTAGTGATTCTTTGACTTTTTGTCCGATACTTTGGTTTATGACCAAAAATCTTCAAACGTAATGACATTCCCATCAGCTTTAACTCTGAGTGCTAATTATAAACCATGGGCATGCTAAAAAGCTAAAAAAATGTGTAAGTGTAGTGTAAAAGTGTTGAGTGTAATAGAAGGGATAGAAGGGATGCAGGGAAGTGACCGGTAGGAATTTGTCCTGGGGATGACAGAGTCAGTGGGGGTCTCGGGCTCTGTTAATGAGCCCGACTGCGGAAGGGAAGAAGCTGTTCATATGGCGTGAGGTCTTGGTCCTGATGGACCTCAGCCTCCTGCCAGATGGGAGGGGCACAAACAGTTTTTGTCCAGGGTTAGAGGGGTTGGCTACAATCTTTCTTGCTCGCTTCAGGGTCCTTGAAGCGAACAAGTCCTGGAAGGACGGCAGATTGCAGCCAATCACCCTCTCGGCTGAGCGAATGATGCGCTGCAGCCTGCCCTTGTCCTTGGCAGTGGCTGCAGCGTACCAGACCGGGATGGAGGAGCACCCCTGTTGTGGCACTGGACCGGCCTTTTTTAAATGAATGAAATGGCAGCGTTATTGCAATCAGAGCTTAAGTCGGTCTGAATGCGGCCTCGGTCATGTTTACTACTGGAGTGCCGCCCTTTCCCCGATTTTGTTTTGGGGAAACAAACACAATGCAGTCAAAAATTCAGTGGAGATACACTCCTGTGTCCTATCATGAACCCGGCAAAATGTAGATCATCTGTAAAATGTAGAATATAAATCATGATTTTGAAAAGCGCACATATAAGAAATAATACATAAAAGGTTTAGAAATGCTGCCTGATCCATTTGAGAAGAGGTGACTCAGAAATTCCGACCCCCATCATTGGCATCCCCCACACCGAGCTCCCCTGCGGTACAGTGGAGATAATTGGGTCTGGACCAGAGAACTGAAGATCATTTCATCATCAGAAGGGCTGAAAGGGACAATTTGTGGTCCGCTGGGTGCTTATTATGGTCAGAAGTGATCTTACTGGTATGCTGATAGACTCCATGTTCAAGCGTGTGTCGTGTGGTCAGACCACCTCTGCCTGGCTGGAAGAGTTTAACATCTGACCTCTGATATCATCAGAAATACAGCGAAGATCAACTGAGAGAGAGAAAAAGAAAGAGATCGTGTTCTCTACTATCTGAAGCATAACAGGAAGCCTGCAGCTGAATAACAATCATTGTATTGGTGGTGTTTTTGGGTTATCTGAGTCACACTGTCCCTGCAGCTCTGGAAGGAACATTAACAATTGTAACATTATGATCACAGTGTCTCCTGTGCAGCATATGCTCAACTTTCTCATGACACTGAACCACTTGTTGCTCCCTAAAAAGTCTGCATGCTCATAATCTTGAACTGCTGCAGGGCAAGATATCATCTCAAGATGTGCTTTGACTGTGAGAAATGAGTCTCTGAATCACATTACTGATGCAGATTCAAGGATGAATACCTTTTGCTCTGAGAGTGAGACAATCCCTGGATGACAGCCCTGAAAAAATCCTTTGTAAAGACCTGCAGGGTTTAAAGATGGATTGGATTCACATGAATTCCTGATATCTGGGGTCTCTTTGTGGCTCACTAGCTGTCACTTTCCTCAGTGTGTGGTTGCTCTCTCAGGGATGGGTGGATGCTCACAGTGACTCAACTTGGATCGAGTGAAAACAGGGTGCTTGTTTGAGTCACAGTGTCCTTTGGCAGGCTGCACCATTGAATTATAAAAGCATGATGCTGGTATGCTTTGGAAAGGAATGTGAACAGTATGATAATTCATACGGCATGCTATGGGACGAGATTTACTGTTGTGTTTTGCTGTGAAACATATTTGGTATGAAGTTTGGTGATGCTGTAACAACTGTCTATTTGTGGTCTATCTGTCATCATAGTATCTACTGTATGTGGGACAGATAGCATGAACAGTTAGCAGTCAAAAAATATATTTTCATTTGCTTTCTTTCCCAGCGTGAGATGACAAGTTTGACACTAGTCTGATGTCTGTGGGTGTGATATGTAGGAGTCAGGGCAAGGTTAGCCTAGCTTAGCATAAATACTGGGAGTAGGGGGAAACAACTAGCCTGTGTCTACAAAGTAAAGAAATACGCCCAGAACTGCATTAGATGTTTTGTGGTGTTTTTGGCCACCGCGTTACAGTATTTCTATCAATGGATAATTGTTATTTGCTTTATGATGTTACATACCAAACATTCCAAATTAAATCAAATTATGCAAACCTGATCATTTAAGGCTTTAGAGTTGTTCAAATGCTGCAGAGTTGGCTAATCGGAGGGATTTTAGTAACTGAATTTGAAATTGTCTAAATGTCATGTGTTAGTTAATCTGAGGTAGAAACTATTTTTTAATGTAACATTAACCAAAACACCTTGAACATTTTACAGAAGATTTCAGCACCATATTTCAATGTACAGGATTAGCATGTAATGAGAGAAAATCTGCTGCCGCTCTGACACATTGTCAGCCCTCAGACTACAGTATTTCAAAAAATTATGTAGGACAAAGAAAAACACAATTAATGTAACAATGTGTAGGATTTGTTGGCATTTAGTGGTGTGGTTGCAGATAGCAACCAAATGAATACCCCTCCACCCACTCCTCCCTCGCCAACACTCCCGCAACTTGAGCTGCCGAGTACAAAACTGGGGTAACGCTGCTTGCCTCGCTCAGAGGCATTCCTTATTTAAAGGAGCGAAAATATAATCATATTGGAATTTATTGCAATTGGTATCATGATGAATTTCCGTTATCGGAATAATCTCGGCTATCCTCACACGAGTGACTTGAAAAAGCTCTCTTGCTCGCCATCAGAAGAGAAGTGATAAATAGAGCCCGACTTTGAAAAATACTTAAAAATTAAAAAATATAGAACAGACTTACACAATGTTGCTTTTTATTTATTAATGATTCAGGATGACATTATTAGATTATTTAATGGTTTTTCACTAAAATACAGTGTCCTATCTGTGATGCAATGAAACATATTTGTTTCTTAACTAAATGCATGTTAAAGTGTGTCAGTATATGTTTTAGTGCCAGTTTTAAGTAAAATGTACAATATTTGCTTCTGAGAGTATAAAGTAGCAGAAAATACAAATACTCAAGTAAAGTACCTTAAAATTGAACAGTAGTTGAGTAAAAATACTTAGTTACTTTCTATCACTGCTGTATGTTATCTCTATATTGCTCCTGTAGCCATAAAGCTGCATGAAGTAACAGGCAAACAAACACAAAGCTCGTTACTGTGCGGTCTGCCTCTGTTTGTACATCAGACAAACATCTCACTGTCGCCATCATTTGACCTCTCTTCCTCCCATGAAACAACTGTTGCCATAGAAACCCTTAACCAGGGCACAATCACTGACCAACAGGAAGTGTGGAGCATTTCGGGTTAATGAGAGCTTCCGTGTGGGAAGGGGTGTGTTCACAGCAGGAGGGAGACCTCTGCGTCATTCTGACAAAGGGGGTTTCCATGTTTTATGACAGTGGGAATATTGTTCCAGGCTATTTTATTTTTTCCTGTCTGGGCTCAGTATAGTTTCTACAGTCTATTGTGTTGGATACTTTAAAATATTTCCACACACCAAAGTGTCTTAACAAGGTATGTCATTTGGCCTCTTTAAACCAATTCTTTCTTTCATAAAGTAGGAAAAACACACCTGATTGTGGGGTCATTTTAAGTTCAATGTTATTTATTGTCACATGCACAACAATTTATAGAGAAGCAGCCGTTGGCAATGCAATCTTAGACCTCATAAGACATTGAATATTGCAAGTTTAAAAAAGGATAAAATACAACAAATGTAAAATAATATCAATATTATGTATGTTAATATAGTTTATATAACCCTATGTTATATTTTTCACTTGCTAATCTCAACTAATTTGCTCAAATTGACCTTTCTTATCCTGTTTCATTTCTGGTTCTTGACACTTATATCTGACTCAGTGTAACTGCAGTGGAAATTAGAGGAGTTT
Organism: Pholis gunnellus; assembly: GCF_910591455.1. NCBI lineage: Eukaryota > Metazoa > Chordata > Actinopteri > Perciformes > Pholidae > Pholis > Pholis gunnellus. The sequence goes on along the minus strand of NC_136528.1, from coordinate 26,540,562 downwards.
TCCAAATAGCGAAATGATGATTTGCTAATAAAAACAGAATTTTTAGACAGAGTTTTTGACAAAGATGGATGCAGTAGTTCATCTCTCATGGGATACAGATGTAATCCAACATTTCCTGATTGCAGTTTTTCACCGTAATCTATCAAACTGAAGTTGAAGTTTTGTAATATTGAATATACACCGGGGGCTGCGGCACGAAATGGCCTGCAGCCAGTTTGGCTCGACTTCACGTCAGTGAATGATTATGTTATGTTACGTGCTGATCTTGGACTTGCGTTGCAGTCCACAAACACACACAGAGACACATACAGCACAGCCTGGCTCTGCTGTTGTTGTGAGGACATAGTATATTTTAAAGTGCTCCGTGTGGAATTATGTAAACGCTATACCTGCATAACTCCTATCTTGATTTTTGCTCACTCGTGGGAAGAAGAACAAGCTATGAACTTAACATTATTATAGCCTCATAAAGTTGATTAAAAACAGCACTAAAACGGCAAAGCTGTGCCCTGCCAAATCAGAACAATGAGCTGAAAGACTCTAAACTGCAGAGTCGTGTGATAGTTCTCTGTGGGTGTGTGACTAAAAGTGTCACGTACCAACCACAGCAATAGGGATTTGTGCACCTTTAATCGACCACTTTTAGAAATATCTTTTCCTGCTGTGAGGAATGACCAAAACGTCCTCACAACTTCAAGACTAGGTGCTTGCAAGTATACACATGAGAGTCCTTGCATCTCGGTTTTGGCAGGTTCTCAACATTATTTCCATCTTTCTTTAGTTTCCCTCCATTCCCAGCTGTTCATTCTATCAAGAATCCACTTGTTAGCGGCAGGCAATTTAGAGGCTGGAATGGAGATTGTTCCGTATCCTAGTCAAACACACACACACGCACACACGCACACCCACGGTCATTGACTGTGGTGTTTATGTTCATGCAGAGCAGCAGTGTAATCGGTCATGCTGCTGCAACATCTCCACCATGATCTGCTTGCAGCTGGATCATAATGAAGTCTCTAGAGGTTCCTCCCTGATATCTGCCAAACTGTTGCATAAAACGAAAATATTTCCGCCTTGTTCTGTCAGACTGGACCTGAGGCTGCAGCTCGCTGGGACCTGAGATCAGGAGACACCCTCTGTCTCAGTTATTAAAGGAACAGAACAAGTGCTGACGGATCGGAGACAATTGAACTGAAGTTGATTAACAAGTGATGACACCGGGACTGGCGTGCATGCAATTCACTGTTACTGTGACTGGCATTGTGTATGTGTGTGTGTGTGCACATGTGAGCTTTCGAGGCTTTGCTTGTGAACCTTATCGTCACCCTTGTACTGTTTTCTATAAAGGCTATAAATTGTTTTCATGCTGCTTGTTTTTGGCTGGCTGGTTAACATCAGCCGTTAGCCTCCAGGAACATCCTGCGTGTTGTTCATAGTCTGAGGGTGTGTGAACTCTGGAGGTTTGAGCTCACTGTTGATGGTCAGTAGGAGTGGAAAGTAACTTAATTATATGAATATATATAAATACTGTATTTAGTTAGGCTAACATTTTGAGTTACTGCAAATCAAATTTCCCTTGTCCAATAACAAAGTACTGAACTGAACATATGCCAGGAAACAGAGTACAAATGAGTATGAAATAGATTAGTAACAGACGGTGTCTTTACGGTGTCTTTAGCTCATATTTTTGGGGGAAAGATGACAAATTTGGAGGAACTGTAATGAAGTAATGAAGTGGCAGAGGGCAACTACTTCTCTAATCTCTATAAACAGATTCTGCATTCACATGTAGAATCTGTAGGCAACGGGACAAGATTGTGGTATGGGAAGTGTTCTGGTTTGTGTTTGTGTTGACCAATCACGTTGGAGCACGCTTTGGTTGATGCAGGTATACGGTCCATCATACGAAAGTCATGGACAGGATATCCGCTGGCTTCACCGGAACTCAAGAAATAAAACCCCATGACCCCAGAGGCTTATCTGTCATCAGGCCAATGGGTTTAGAGGTTGTATTTTCTCTCTTTCTCCTCTTTTCTTTCTCTCCATCACTCAATCACTCTCTCTCCTTCTTCCCATACTGGCTGTGCTCTGAGTGACCCTGCTAGCATAGTTTGACCATAAACAGGCATGAGAGAGGGTTGGACTCTTAGAAACACACAAACATAATGCGTAGATGTGCACATGTACGTATACCCACAAAGACACACAACAGAAAAAAAAGATGAATGTTAGTTCGGAGTAGTTTGAAATGCAAACTCCACCTGCTCCTTCTAGCAAATAAAAATGTAAAACAACACGCTTCAAAGGCAGCTGCAGACTCTGTTTGAGAAGCTTTAGAGCTAATTTATCTTCCGCTTTACATAGATCTCATTACGCTCAGTTATAATTGCGGCTCACTGCCTGAGCAGTTGTAAGTCCTGTGAAGCAACTGTTGCTAATGACATTGAACAGTACAATTTAACAGCATCGTACCACAAAACCACAGCACGCGCTTCGGCACATCCATAGTGACCTCCCTGCAGCAGCTGTGTCTTCATGCTCATAACTGAAGAAATGTTGCGTTACGCGGTGGACAGGAACCTCAGATATAACACTAGGGACGGGCAAACACAAATGGATAGATGAAAGTACGATGGGATAAATATGTGGAGAAGTGGCGGTGAAGGAAAGGAAGTCATCTAGAAGGACATTAATCAAAGTGTCAAACAAAAATGTGAAGAGGAGAAGGAGGAAGGCTGATCCTATAGCTGGTCAGAGGAAAAGCTAAATGTGCATAAAAGAGGAGGAGAAGGGGAGTTCTGTGCGAACCATTAGGATGTACCTTATGATCGGAAAGAGGAAAAGGAAAGGAGGAGGCTTCTAAAGAACAGTACAAGTATAATTTTGTCAGGAAATAACATATTTTGACACGCAGAGTGTGTGACATGGGATGCCCTCTGGTTTTGTGAGACTGTGTGTGCATGTGGGTGTGCATGTGAGAGTGTGTGTGTGCACTCACGTGTTAAAATGTTGGACAAGCTGTTAAGGGCTTGAGGGAGCAGGCGTGGTTTTTCTGGTCTCTCGCCTGCACTGGTTTCATCGCAGGAAATAGCTTTTGGTTCTCAGTCGTGCTGAAAGTCACTCTAATCAATAACATATCTCTCTTTTGTCATCTGATTAGATTTTTTTGTCAGTGAGAAAAAGTGATTGCAAAATTCAACTCATATAGCTGCTCATTATGTTTTAAAAAGTCCCAACAGTGGACAATTTTGTCAATAAAGATCTGTAATCCTGCTCGTTCAGTTGTATCGAACTAACAGCCTTGTTAATTCTCAAATTCACTTTGCGACAACATAACAAGTGACCCCTTGACACCAGACGAAAGATAAATGTCAAAGAATCAATTTACTTTTTTTTTGTCAAAACAGCATCACTAAGCAAAATGAAAAGAAATGTTTGATGAAACCAGTTGAATTAAATGTAATATAGCAGGCAGCCATGGGCCGTGCTCTTTGCTGACCTTTTATATTCATTCATTTATTTTTTTTAAACGCCTCTAGGCTTCCCCTGGTAACCCTGTGTTTAATGTCACAACTCTATGAATCGCTGTAATTCCCTCGGTCAAAGTCTGCAGAAATACAGACTTACGGAAAGTGTGCGTAAAGGGCCCGAAATGTCTGCGAGAAAGCCCTTGTGAATTTATTTGACATTGAGAAAGCCCTAATCCCTCACAGACTTTAAAAAAAAATGTTTGTTCGAACACCATCCTGTTTTATTATATACCATACGTGTATTTTCCAACAGTATGTTTTCACCTTCAGCATTAAGAGAAAAGGCTGTCAGGATGAGGACTAACTTATATCTGCCTAACGTAATGCCATCTTGGGTATCGTTTGCTGTGGTTGCTGGAGTGTATAAACATCCCCAAATCTAGTAGAGCAGGCAGGAGAGAGCTGCTGACATTACCCTAAACTCTGATCCCTCTCACACAATGGGACAATATAACACCGTGGATGTGCTTGTCCTAAACAAGGCTTTGTTTTTAACATAACCTGTAACTGAGTATTGCGCTCACTCACAGCTGTTCAACATGTGGAGACATAACTGCACCTCCACTATGTTCACCAGCTAGTCCCTAACTTTGCCATTTGGTGCTTTGGTAGGCAGGGGCGGCTGTGGCTCAGGGGACAGAGCGGGTCGTCCTTTAACCACAAAGTTGATTACTTGATCCCAGGCTCCTGCTGTCCACATATTGAAGTGGAACACTGAACCCCAAGTTGTTTCCAGGCTCTTAATAGCAGCCCACTACTCCTAATGCTTAGGGTGGGTTAAATGCAGAGGTCAAATTTCATGTATATCTGAACTACATGAACACACAAGGACCTTTTTGTTCTCCTGCTTAATTCATTTGAACCCTCGTCGTCCTTTACAGTACATACCAGGTTTTGTTACAGCTGACATACACACAGTGTCGTTCCCCATTAGAGTGTATACAGCTGATCATGTGCTGGTTGTCCCTCAGAGACGCAGCCCGCCTGCTCTCACGATGTGTTTGGTTCATGAGGATTGTGCACGGGTCATTGTGGGATGGCGTGTGGGCAGGGTGGGAACATCTGGATCTGAAATGAAGCTCGGACACTAACTGTCAAAAAGCCAACTACATTCTGCCTGCCAGTAAAACTAGGATGAATATCCATTGGATCTACTGGCCCTGGGAAGCACACACACACACACCCACACACACCCACACACACACACACACACACACACACACACACACACACACACACACACACACACACACACACACACACTAAAGAGAAAGGCCGAGGGAAGAGAGAGGGAAACAGAGGGTGTTCACTCTTTCACAAGTTTCCTTAATTTCAAAGATTTTATTCTGAGGAAATAAGTTCACATTTGAGCCAAATATATGAGGACACTTTTGTGCTGTTGCAGAGCAAATTTGCTCAGCCTCACGTAACCCCCTCCATTGTCCATCAGTCATCATGTGCGTGACAAACAGTATAAGTATGTTGTCGTTGGTCTCATGCTGTCTGCTTCTCACGGGTGAGCATAGATGCCCCATGAGGCAGTGTCCTCCACCCCTCTTATTATAACCCCTCAATGCTCTCCAGTGGCTCGGCTCGGACAACATCACCCCAGTGAGCCTAATCAAAGACAACGATGAGTCCATGCATCACAGCGGCACATACGGGCAGTTAACAAAATGCCACGGCCGCGCCTATTTTTAGGGGTTAGGAAACCCAAAGATCCTACAGCAGTTGATGCAGTTAGACTTGTCAAAATTCTGATCATACACAAGTTTGTGTGCATTTATTTCTTGTTAAACAAACGTTTGTTTTATAGACTAATAATATATATATATACATATTTATATGTATATCTATTGTGACCTTGCCTGAATTTGAGCATTCGCAATTCCTTAATGCATTAAGGTTCAGTCTTCCCCTGTCCAAGTGGATCAATGATATCCATATATATATGTGATTGAATCACGTCAGGCTAAGTGTTGTCTCTCAATGATCAACCTATTAATAGCCAACTGTTTGATCGTTAGACTGTGATTTAGTTGGAGATGACAGTCTGTCACTGCTGCACGACTGTAATGCAGCAACCTCCCACTCCAGTTAGCTATCCATCAGTATTAACTGTCACCAGCACCATTTACCACATTGACAGTGAATATTCAGGTATCATATGTGCCTCAAATCTCAGTACGAAAGCCTGCATCAGCTTTTCTGCATTGCCCTAATGTGACAGCGTGTTCCTTTCCACCACAAGGTTTGGTCTGTATCTTGGAGTCATAAGGCACTTCTATCAGGACGTTTTTTGGGACATAGAAAGGGAACAAATTGGAGATCAGCATTTTGGGATTTATTGTTAGTGCAACTAACTACACAGCAACTCTTTGGCATAGTGTTATTAATTACAAAATGTTTTTAAGTAAACATTTTGGGACATGTGTGAACTTCTGTCATCGTCTACCATGGAGGCATGATTGTTTTCCTGAAAAGGGGCGTGGTGATGAGAGCCTACTCTGAATGACGTATAGCGTGCAGGAATTAGTCCTAAAAATGACTTCTGGTTCCCACCTCTTAAATTCAATTTTTTTTTTAATGGGCTTTTGGTTAGATGCCAGTGTTGGGATCTGTTGGGAAAGCCTGCAAAAAGATGTCGTTCCTGCAGCTCTCTATTGCCGGTCTGATGTACACACATCTAATGTAGCAGCTCAGTCACCAGATATTGATTTCAAGTCCTAAATCCTCAGTATTTAATTCATCACTCAAACCCAAGAAACCAACAGAGAGCAAATAATCCACACTGGAAAATAAGATTAAAGCATAAGTAGCTTTTGTGACATTTCAACTAATAGTTGTGGGTTGTTCATAATTTATAGGGAATCTTGAAACTAAAAATGAAACACATTTGGCCTCCTTGAACACAAGCCCGAACACCAGCATGCCAACAAGTTCACTCCCTCAGTTCATCAAGGGTCGATCTCTTGCAATTGAGTTTTCAGAGTATTGCAACATCACTCCAGGGGAAGTCCATGAGGGTTTTTTAAATCTGTTGTAGAACACACCACAATACTCTGCAGGGGATGGGTGGGTCCTACACAGACACATTCAAACACTTGAGGCAGAGGAGAAAAAAGGCGTGGGTGAGGGATGTCTCACTCACTAAATTTGGTACACTGTATGACCGTGTGTCTGACTCTTTTATGGATTTCCCCATGCATAGCTCATCAGGTAATTTTTTACAAGCTTATATAAATACGTACCCCCCCAAGGATAAGTAGTGTTTTCAAAGTACTCCTGTGAGTTGCAGTAAGGCTGCAACAGTAATTTATTGTACAATAAATAGTTTAATAGCTTCAGGGTGGGTCCTGTTCTAGATCACACGTCTCTTTCTCTGAGATGTACAGAATGCGTTGTGAGGTACAGTATGTTTTCTGCACCACAACACACACTCACACACGTTTTTGTCCATATCTGTCCGTCAGTTATAGATTAATCACCCAGTGTGTGGGGCAGTTAATTGTGCATCTGTTTTGATACGAAGACCTTCAAAATGCCTCCATGAGCTCATTAAGGGAGTTCTGGTTCAAAGAGAACTGGGACCACAGCCAGAATAATATTGTCATGATCCTGCAACACATTCATCGTCCATAGAAACTCCCCACTGCATGAACCCATCCTCCCATATCAAAGCCACATACCTTCTTTCATCCTCATCTTGTTTTGTTTTCCTCACTTTTCTCTTTGCTCCTATTTGTTTCAACCTACAATGACTTCTGAGGAAACACACAATGATTTGTAATGTTTTGCGTTTCCTTCCTTTTAACACTGCAGTCCTCACAAACGTGGGGCCCATGTTGGGGCCCTCTTGCTTTTCATCTCTCTGTAAGTTATGTACTTCTTTGTATGTATGCCTACTGTAGCATATACAACTTCCCCCATCACTTGTCGGGGTTAGACATGGGACAGCTGCCCCTCAAAGTACGTAACGCCCAACAGAGAGTCTCTTTATTCCCTTCACCACTGCTGCACTGGTGAAAATCATGAATTTTCAAAGTATCGGAATCTGAAAAAAACAAAGGATTTCCTCAATCCTTTGGCTTATATTTTGAAACGGTCAACATTCTCGAAACTGTAAGTGTCACAACTGTTTCATGTGACATCACTCTACTGCATGTCTGCAAAAGGTACCCAAAACATTTTGTTTCAGGTCTCAAAACCTAGTTATTGTGTCAGTAAATTGGTGACCAAATTGAAAAGTTGTTTTGTCACCGCGCTGTCACGACAGCTGACAGAAATTCATCTCCTTTTTTTGGTAGTGATATTATATAGCTAAGAAATACAATTATGTTATTTTTTAGCAGTTTTACAACCAGAAATATAGTTTCAGTGTAGCTTATTTTTGTTTCGTTTCAGTTTTACTTTACTTTAACCTCGGTGAGTCATTTTTTTTCCCCATGGCAGTTCTAAAAGTTTACTGGGAAATAATGCATATTTGTATATATACAGTAAATGTATTTGTGTAGCAATGTGTTACACATAATGTGCACAGGAAATTCATCTTTGATCCCTCAGATAAAGTCATAAACAATGAACCAGCAACAATGATACAACATGCAACCTGTAATTCAATAAAACACATTAGATTATACCTCCTCACAGTATGTAACACTTATTTGTTATAACTTGTATTTTGCAAACACAAACTAGAGGTTCACTACAGATCTTTACACCAAATCTTCAAAGTGAACAGATCTTTGAACTGAACCGAATATAATGCTGCGTTGCTTTTACCTCAGAAGTCTGAGCTGGGAATGACGTCACACTGAAGTTGGTGGCATTCCAGTAAAACAAGTCGGAAAACGTAATGGTCTTTGCTCCAGCCATGTTAGCCATGTAAGCCATGTTAGCCATTGTTAGCGATACCGGTTGATTACATTGTATTACGCCGGTATTTTGCACATACAAACAACGTAGCAACATGTCTGCAGATAGAAGTTGGACAGCACTGTGTTGGTCTGATCTATTTAGAAACAAATAAGACAGAATTGCTCATGAACAGTATTCACCACAGCTTTTTTTCTGCAGACGCCCACGCGGAACGGCCATTTTGGGTTTTGAGGTCGCGGTTGGTGAGGTTTGCCCGACTTCAGGCTGCGTTCCAGTCCAATTTCTGGGAACTGGGAACTCGGAAATTCCGAAATACCAAAAACAACCATATAAAATAAAAGTACAGCAAACAAGAACTCTGCCCAACAAAAGGAGAAAGAATAAATCTCACATTAACACAGCCGATTAAAGTATATGCTTCACATATGAAATTTAAATCTTTAGTGACTTTCACATGATGAGGCACAAGGATTGAGGTCTTGTTTAGGTTCTGAGGTGTCGATGTTCAAGTTGTAGCTGCTGTAGGCTACACTGTTCCTCAGATCATGAATTGTGAGCCAGAGAGGTATTGAGAGTCCTTCCAGATGTTGGTCTCTCCACAGTTGGTGGTCCTCCTCTTACACTGGCAGCAGCGCCTGTACTGGGCCAGTTTATCTACCAGGAGCTCCCCAGCAGAACTGACCACAGGGAGACAGAGGAAAGCATGAATGATATCAACCATTGTTGCATCTTTTAGGTTGGTCAGTAAGTGTGTTGAACTGTTTACTTATGATTATATAAATAGATGTAAATGCATGCTGACGGAGGTGATCCCACATCCACAGACCCCAGGAAGCGACTCTCCTCTTCCTCTCGCTGGTGTTTGAGCTTTGCACTGCGAATCCACTCGTCCTCCAGGGACTTACTGATGTCCCGCTTCTTCTCAAAGCGATTGATGCGGTCCACTATAAACCTGGACAGGAAACATACCAGACAAACTACAATGGTTTCTTCATGCTCATTGTTATCCATTTATTTAATTCGTCCCTTCCTTTACTCACTCCATTTTGTTGTGTTTGAGAACTTCTCTCTCTTTATCCAGCTGTTCATGATGATTGTGCAGTTCTTCTTTCTTCCGCTGAGTGGCAGCACTGAAATTTACTCGGAAGAGCTGCCAGTAGAAACAAAACATATATACATACATTTAAAAAATAAAAAATAACATGACAACAATTTCAATATATACTGGATCAATTTAAAAACAAGACTGACAATAACAGGACTGATACTATAGGCCTGTCAACCAAAAAACAGTGGTGGAAGTACAACTCAAGTACTCTACTTTGGTTTTACATAGTATTTACATTTTATGCTTCTTTATGCTTCAACTACACAACATTTCAGAATCAAAAGATTTTTCTTTTTACTCCACCACATTTATCTCATCTCTGTAGTTTGTAGACATTTTGGAAGTTAACATTTTAGGTATAAAACATTAGATCAATTCATAAATCTGATTCATTTCCAAAGTTCATGCCATTCTACTGTTTAGTATTTAGCTACATAGCTGCAACATGAAACTGCTTATTGCGTGTTAATGCATCAATAATATTAATCCAAGAATATATAATCACAAAACATTTTTATTCATTGGTATTACTTATTTTACTCAAGTAAAGGATCTGGGTACCTCTTCCACCACTGCAAAAACCCAAAACCAATGCAGAGACTTTTAATTAAACAACAATGACATTGATTATTTCTGACATCTGCATGAGGCCAAAAATGAAACAATGAGGTTTATGGCAGCGATAGGAAACAGCGTTAACCTTCTGTGCCCTCTCTCGGCCTTCTGCGTTGTTTGCTGCTGTCGCACAGCGGTTGAACCCGGAGTTGTCAGCTTGGCACTCTGGAGGATCTGTGCACTTCTTATCTCCCACCTAAAGAACAGAACAGACTCTTTTTTATTGTAAGGTGGCCATTGAGCAGACTATGACTTTCTGCACCCTTTGTTGATACTCTGTAAACCAAGTTCTCCCTGAAATAAAAAAAAGTTACTTTTATTTTGAAATAGAGGCTTACACAACTATCTGCATATGCTAAACATAGGACACAATCATCATTTCAGTCCATAAAAACAACAGCTGTTAGGATGCAAGCCTCTCCCCAGATTTAGCATTGCACTGCTATAACACTGTTGCAGAACCAGAGATAATTCTTTTTATACCATGCATTCCTCTTCCTTGTCAATACCTGCCGCCTACATTAACCACAATACAACTCAGGTGTTTTATGCTTGTAACAGCTAATGCAGCCTCCTGCTGACTCAAGCAGAGACTATAAGTGGGCTACTGCGGTCTGGTAAGATCTTTTCATCGCAACTCCACTCCTCCAGATAAAAAAAAATTCACTTCAACCACGACTCCAACAACCAACGACGACTAGAAAGACATAATTTAAGGTAATTTATCAGACTCACACAGCGCCCTCTGGAGCCATACAAAACTATATATGACGTACCTATTATTTATTACCAAAGAAACTTAAATGATTTTGTTCAAAAAACTTTTTTTTCCCAAATGAGTGAGTTGGAAAAATGTTTAAAGTCTTACAAGTACGGTACACTTGTTATATAAATCCAGTAATTGAATAATACGTTGATGTTAAGAGAATGTAGGAATCAGGGCTGGTTTATTTAAGTGAAAGTTTAACGACATGATGTAACTCTGACATCTTCTTGTGTTGCAATAAACCAAGTAACCAGGCGGCAGCCTCTGGTTCTGTAAAGTGAAGCCAGTTAGGAAGTACCTTAAACCTGCAGTCTTTCTAACGGCCACCAGGGGACGACTGCTCTGGTTGCAAAAAGAAGTCAGATCGTATGGAAGTCAATGAGAAAATGATTCTACATCTCACTTGATTTATTACCTCAGTAAACATTGTAAACATAAGTTTATGGTCTACTACTTACTTATAATGTTAACTTGAAGGCTATTATCTAAGCAATACAATAACTGAAATGAATAACTGCTATTTTACTCACTTCCCTCACCATATTGTCACTGGTGATCGTTATGTGTAAAAAAATATTTTCACCAACATCCTTGCAACAGTCTGAAAGTCAAATTTGTGAAGTATTTCCGTGCCTGCGTGTCCAGAGCCCTCTTGTAATGCGTAGTTCTCTCGTGTTTCTGCTGGAGCTGCTGAGCCTTCTGCAAAGCTACCCTAGAACACACACACCAGGTTACACACTTGCTACCACAACAGTTGAATATTTGAACTTCCCGAGCAGTGCCGCTGTTACTCACTCCTGGACCAGCTGGACCTGGTCTAGATGCTCCATGAGCCGATGGTTCTGCTGGTCTCGAGCCTCATGTTGCCGCCGGGTCTCTATCTGGCTCTGAAGCTCGTTCATGTAACGATGCTGCTGGATCCTCCTGGCAGGGGTGAAGGCCCGAGCCGGGAAGACGAATGAAGTCTAAACACATTTTAACGAGCCAATGTTACACTAAAAAGTTACAGTGCGTGAGCTGTTAAGTGTGATTTCATGTATTAAAGTAATACTCCTTAACATTTTCATAAACTCAAACCCTATTTTAGACACAAAGTATGTTCAAATTTCTTTGACTTTGACCTGCTGTTGTGTGGAAAACTATTTGCGCCGTATGCAGTTTGTTTGGCTGCAATGTAAACGGATACAAAAGTTGCTCTTCTTACAAACTGGCTGAGTGTTACCTACCAGGACTGAAATCGTACAACTTTAATATCAAGCTGTACTCACAGGGAAGAGAGGGCAGCAAGTCTTCTCTCGCTTCGCCGACATTTGCAGGTTGAATGTAGCAACCTGCTTTGCATGCTTACGTTGCTCATTCAGCTTCTCCTGCCAGACGAACACACGAAAACACAAGCCTTGTATCATCATGTTGACTGAAACAGCAAAGACATTGAGAGCATGATACTCACCAGGGTAAAAAGCTAACGTTTTTTCAGAGGGCAGGTTTATTGATCCATGAAATAATATTGTCAAAAACATCACGCAAAGCACACAAAGTCCCACACCTCTTCCCCAGTGCTGTAAAGAGGATGAAGCTGTTTTCTCAGCTCTCTGGCCCCAACCAGTCTGGAACCACCCTTAACGCCTCAATTGTTAAGATGTTTTTTTATTGTTTATGTTTTTATTGCGTTTTTTACTCTTTCTTGACATGGTATGAGTTTACTTCTGCCCTCGGCCTTGTGAAACCAACAGTTTTCACATCCTCAATCAGTGTGTTGTTTTCTGATTCCTATTTTTTTTCTAAACCACAAAAAAAATCCTCAGAGCACTCACAAATCACCTTCAATAACTCGCAGCAGATGATATGAAATAGGTGTTCATTCAAGCATTTTACAGACTTTCAATATATAGATTACTCAGCTGTTTGTGTACTGGTAGTTCCATTAGCTGACTCTAAAAGTCAGCAAACTGTTTTCCCCCAACTGTGTGTCTGGCCGCAGAGCAGCGACCGAGAGGAACTCAGCATTTTGTGTACTGGTAGTTCCGTTAGCTGATAGCAGTTAGCAAAACAACCCGCCCAAAACACTAAATGTGAGCAAACTGTTTTTCCGTCACTGTGTCTGTCGGTCGGTGATGCACTCAGCTGTGTTATCACTCGCGGCTCCTACCTCCATGCCGCCATGCTTAAGACCTGCGACCTGTCAATCACAGTAAGCCCGCCCTAAAGCATACTCAGTTTTATGGTCTATTTTACTTTAAATGGGACTTTAATTTACTAAATGAACATCATGCTGTATTGAAGAAGACTTGAAACAAGCGATTGAGACCATAAACTCATGTTTACAATGTTTACTGAGGTAATAAATCAAGTGAGAAGTAGAGTCATTTTCTCATAGACTACAATACAATCTGACTTCTTTTAGCAACCACAGGAGTCGCCCCCCCCCTGCTGATCATTTGAAAGAATGCACATTTGAGACACTTCCGCATTGGCTTCACTCGGGAGAACCGGAGGTTGCCGCCTGGTTTTAACTAACTAACTAGTGCTTATCCGGGAGCTGTATTAGTCTGCTTCATAAACAGCGTCGACAGGAAAGAGGAGAAAAACCGGAGGGAAATTACAAAAAAGGACAGGAGTTGCGGCTGAGCTGCTCAAAAACACACAAGGAGACAACACATTCCAACAGATACAGTCTATGCGTCTGTTTCTTGCTAGCCTACAGCTAACGTTTGCGCAGTCAAATTTGTGCTTTTTTTTTTTTGTCCGAACACACTTATCATAGAAAAGCACTCAAACACACTAAGGGCACACATGCATACACACACCTGTTCTTCATCCATGTACTGCTGGTCTCTCTGTTGTTCTTTAAGCAGTAAGAGTTTCTCCTGAGCTCGCTCCTCTGCCTGCTGCTGCTCCCTCAGGTAGACTGGAACATTTCTTTGGGCCTGCTGCATACACAGGTAGCACAGTTCCTACGATGGCAAGACAGTAATTACAATTATACACAGTTAATAATCAGTAATGTAAACATAGTTTTTTACATGCTGTCTAATATAAATACTTTGTAGGTAATGCATTGCTTAGGTTCAACCAGCGCAATATTATACTCAAACAATCATATCAATAAAATGTAATTCCCTATGAATAACATCTAATGTTGGTCTCACTTCCCAATCGCGCCAACAAGAAAGTGAATCTACCTCTATAAAAGCCAGATTGGATCTACACGTACAAACCTACAGTACACACCTGTCCAGCACGAGTGTGGCCAGTGCAGCTAACGGTCACGCGAGGCTTCTCCAGTTTGGGGGTGACCTCTGGTGGTGTGACGGAGGTGGTGGGCCTGGGAGATGAAACAGATCCTTTACCATACTGTTCATCAAAGAGAGCTCCCTGTGTGTGCATTATGGTGTTATCTTATTACAGGAAAGTGGATTAACTGACCAGTACGATTTCCTGCGTAGTAAATTTAAATTCTTCTCAAAAGTATTGTTTTGGAGTTTAAATGTCTGCATGAACATGTCAATTTGAGGGCTGTCCTTGACCAAAGAAATTCTTAGTCGACTAACACTATACGATTTTGCCAACTAATTGATTAGTTGATTTAATTGACAGATCTGTCGACACATTATTTGTCAGATCCTTCCTGGGTTGTTACTAAACCAGAAAAAGAGAATTTCTATCGAAACCGAATACATAAACGTATACAGTATTTAAATTAATACCATAAAAGGACCATAACTTTTGAGTTAAAGCAGAAAAAAAACACTTCATCACAGTTTAATCACAAAATAACTGTTGAACAGCTTGAATTGAACAGCTGTTGTATTTGTATGTAGTTTCACATGGGGCCTTGTTGCATCATGGACATGGGTTTGAGGTGTGAAGAGTGCTCCAGCTGTTTCTGAGGATATCATAACAGAATCAGTGGCTCTAGAGTCCTCATGTTATCTTTAGGGACTCCGAAATTCAGCTGACAATTGCAGGTGCACTGATGGTGTTCATGGACTTGCTTGCAACAAGATAAAAATAACAGAGATATCGTTTGTGGTCACACTCTGTCCCGTTCTCAATTTAAGAAGAGTGTGTGTGTGTGTGTGTGTGTGTGTGTGTGTGTGTGTGTGTGTGTGTGTGTGTGTGTGTGTGTGTGTGTGTGCGTGTGTGTGTGTGTGTGTGCGTGTGCGTGTGTGTGCGCGCGCTCTGACAGTGAAGGTGAGGTGATGACAGAGGAGGAATCTGTCCCACAGGTAGTTGTGCATCATTGATGGAGCTGGAAGCTGCCTCCGGGCTGTAACAATATAAGACCACCACAGAGCTCTCAGCTCACACTGACTCATCTACCTGCAAACAAGAGCTCTGTGCTCTGCAAACTGAACCTCTCCATAGACTGTGTGTGCTTGTCTGTCTGTGTCTTTGTGTGTGTTGTACTTGTCTGTGGCCTCCATGGGGGGTTTTGGATTCAGTTCTTCAGACAGGCTGACAGCTTTCATCTTGGCAGGCTGCAGTGGCTGATGGGATTTAGATTGTCTCTGTTGGGGAACTTCTGCAGAGACACACAACACTCTGAGTGGGTTCACTGTGACTATAACTGCACTTCATATGACAGCACCAGCTCTATTGTTATTCATTCTAGACTCAACCTCTGCTACATAATTAGCTTTTTTGATAAGAGATGGGTTTCAATATCCAGCAGTCATTTTTTTGTAAGAAGTCTCAAGTCTCTTGTGGTTGTAATGAGCGTTCTATCATCCAGTCTGCTCAGAATAGACATAACCATATCTAAGGAACTCAAAGCATGCACTCTATCATCCCTCCTTTATCTATTTAAAACATAAACATTAGTTGTTTGGTACCAGCCTGTTGCAATGCAGTATGAAAATAACATACAATAAAAACTTTCCTTTTTAGTAAATATCTACATTTTGCCCCTTAAAGTCCCACAGTGAAACTTTAGCAGAAGGCAGTTAAAAGAGATTTTTAAATCAAATCCTTATTCACATTAAATTGGCTCGCTTAAAAGTGGGTCATTAGACTCATTAAGCTTCAACTTGTCCAGTCTTGTATAATCCAGCTGTTTATCAGCGCTGTCCATTCATAAACATTGGCTATCGTACACTACATTGAAAGTAACAGCTTGAGTAATTTTGGACAACGTGAGAACCGGTGCTCCAGCTCATCCAGCTGGTGCAACCAGTTCATCAAGTGCAACGACACGGCTTAAAGGAATACCTTGACATTTGCTTTCCTGACAAACGTTAGTTGAGAAGATCAACACCACTTGCTGTGCGATAAATGTGAAGCTGCAGCCGCTTAGCTTAGCTTAGCATAAAGGCTGGAAGCAGCAGTCATAACCAGGCGACCAGCCAAGACTCCAGAAAGTAACTGCTCCAAAAAAGAAACACTTTGTACAGATTAAATACACAAGATATAAGGTGTACGTTTGTGAGTTTAGGAATGCAGTAGGTGGATTTTGTTATGTTTGTGCAGTTGTCCCACCTTCTTCCAGTCTTTATGCTAAGCTAAGCTAATCGGCAATTTTCTGTAGCCTCATATTTAACAGAGTCAACATTTCCGCAAGAAATCCAATAAGCCTTATTTCCCAAAATGACCTACAAACACATTGATATATGATAAATGTGAATTAACATAATTTCCACATCATGTTTATTTCAGCAGCTACAGCTACTGTAGCTCCAGCCGTAACAGTGAGGAACACATATCATTTTCCTTTGCTGCAAGATTTGAAAGGATTTGGATTTGATCCAATGTTTAATTTAGATTCATTAAAGCCCAAATTGTCAGCCTTGTGCCAAAAGCGCTTTCACCTCCTACATTCCTCTGGTCTGGAGCTGGTGACAAGGACCATACGGCTTTATCCCCAGCTTTGTTGTCTGGCTGAGGAGAGCAGACAGTTGGCAGGGTGATGGGGTTGGCAGTCTGTGGCTTCTGAAGCCTGGACAGGCCACCAGACAGCAAAGAGACACTGCTCCCAGATCTCTGCAGGGACAAGAGTACAGATGATCTGTCCCAATGCATACACTGAACATTCATTATGCACCATAACATGCAAACACACATGTATGTCTTTACTCACCTTGTTAAAGGCTGACAGCAGCCAACCAGTTCCATCCATAGCATTAATAAAACCTCTGTTGAACTTCATCCGCACCTTTGAATAACATCAGACGAGATTACATTTAGCAGAAAACCAGTGGACATAGTCCCAGACTTCGAAATATAGATGAGCAGGCGAGCCACCTTGTTGTTCTTGAAGGACAAAACTCCAATTCCCTGGAAGGTGAGGAATATGTTTTGTTCAGAGGCCAAAGCCCTGAAGAGGAGAAGAAGAGTTTCTCTAACGCAGCCCTCCACTACGTCCCGACTGAAAGGAGTCTCTTGTGACACAGCTGCAAAGTTCAGCTGCACCACTGGGAGGTGTGTTGCTGTGAGAAACACACACACAAACCTATATTATGATATTATAATACCTATTTTAAATACTTATATATCACTAATAAGAAGCTGATTGAAAAGTAACGTTTTCGGGTTCTTAAATTCTCCTGATTTAGATATATTTGATTTCAATTTCTCCATCTTTTTTGTTATTTTTCAGATTAGTTTGTGATGACATAAATCCTTAGAAGGCATTTCTTCAGAAAACGTGCTCACCTGCAGCCAGTGGCCTGACCTGCTTTAAACCCAGAGACTGCACAAGTTTCCCAGCCAAGAGGAAGATGGGTCGTTGGATCATTGTGTACTTGTTTCCTATGTCCAACTTCTGCTGAGAGAAGGTGAAGGTCCCCAGTCCGGTCAGGTGGACCCCCTGTTGGATCAATCAATTATGGATGGATGGATGGACAGATAGATAGATGGATAGATGGATGGTTATATGGATAGGGCTAACCTTTTGCAGGGTCATCTGACGTTCAATGTTGGCAGATATGTCAGCCCAAATACATTGTATATCTGAAAAAACAAACAAACATGAAGTTTGGTTATATGGCGACATGGAGACGCCTGCACACTTTATAAGCACCGAACTAGCAGCTGAATAAACAGTTTATCAAGCTCACTCTGGTATAAAAAAAAAACAAGACGATTTTGTCTGACCGTTTTCTGAGAGCTGGGAGAGAGTAGGTAAAGTCCGCCCGTCTGCTTCTGACAGCAGCCGCAGAATGTCCGTCATGTCTGTTAAACTGTTTAAAAAATCATCACAGGATGAAGTTTTTAAAAATGTCTCTCTATAACGTCCGACTTCTACCTGATAAGCTGCGACTGCCAGAGATTAAGACGAGCACTCGAGAGCAGCGGTTGCCCGGAGCGATGCCCCCCCCCCCCCCCCCCCCCCCGGCACGCACAGGTCCGGGTTTCCAGTGCAGCGGAGAGACACAACGACAACAAAGCAGTTCAAGTTTCATCTAGTTGTCAACATTATAATGTTGGACACACGTTTGGAAGCCCGAAAAAGTCATATAGCCTACATGAGGGTGCACTGCATTGTCAACTAGCCTCCAGCACACTTACCATATTCAGAAATTGAAATACCGTGCTTGGATGCTGCATTCATTTGGTTGTCCGTTACTAAAATCAACACAGACATAGCTACATATATTTCTTAAGTGCTTATTACAGACAGCCCATGTAGGCCTACTATAAATAGCTGAGCTGTTTGAAATGTTATTGTACTCAGCCAGGAGGCACGTCGGGAGGGACTTTAAGGGCTTGTTTATGTTCCAGCTCCTCTTTCATTTTCATTTCATTTTAAGAAGCTGAATGACTCCACAGAACACCGAGACATTTCTGAGAGGACAATTGTGGATCCCTGATGTGAGGTGTTTTTATCATGATGGAGAAAATACTGATGATTCTGATCCTCCTCACGTCACTGACAGGTAGGTCTGAGAACATGAGCTATAGGTTGAGTATGTGTTTGTCTGTTTAGATGTGGTGTGAAATATCCAACATTCAAAGTACACTGATAAGCCTGTGGTGGTAAGTAACTACTATACTCCAGTGCTGAACTTAAGGGAACTTACGATCCATTTGTTTGTTTTTCAGTTTTATACTACTTTACCTATATGCTCTATTTCAGAGGGAAACATATAATTGCTTGTATTTATTTGACAGATGTACAGCTTTTACATAAATGACATAAATATCAAATTATTGCTCAAACCAGTGGATACCAACCCCGGGCTCCTCGTCAGCTAAAAGGATATTTTTTTCCAGACCTCATTAATCCTCTCACAACCCCTTAAATGTATCATGTGACTCTCGGGACACTTGAAGGTTGGGAACCACTGGACTAAACTAATTAAAAGTATCTAAAGCTAACTCTAACTCGACCAACTACAACAGTAAAATGATACTTACACATTGTTGCATCAGTATTAACAATATAATAATAAAAGGGGTTGTTGTTATGCGTAATGAGAACTTTTGACTCAAACATTTTGCTTTTAATACTTTTGCATTTTGATGGAGTTTGAACGTATAATACACATACTATACGTTCAAACTTGTAGGTGAAAAATACTGCTGCACTGGTACTTTGATTAGGGTCTTGAATAGTCTGTATTCAGACTCCTGTAATCAACAATCCTGCATTGTGAAATATCCACATGGTTATGAGACATGCCAAATAGCATACAAAGCTTTCTTAAGTGCTGAGTGCTCCCACAGATGATGACCAACTTCCCTATAGAAGAAAATCACAAGACGATTAAAGTCACCAAGAAATTGGGATGTGGCCGGATAGGCCTATAAGTCACCCAAGCTCAAAGTATTGTTTGAAAGGGTGACATGACTGTCCTCATCCAGCAGTAAAAAGTCAAATAAAAGTAAAATAATGTGCTGTACTTTGTAGAATTTGTAGTTTTTTTTCTTCTGTTGGTTGCCTGGCAGTAACAATAGTTGTACATAATAATATTAGTTCACATTTCTGACACTTTGCAGGTGTGTGTCACTGGAGAACCCCAGAGACATATTATGTCAAGGCAGGTGAGATGGTGGCGCTGTACTGCCCTCATGACAGAGGTTCTAGTCATAGTGATGCCAAAGTGATCTGGACCAGTTACACCACCCAGGAGATGGACCTGACCGACATGTCCTCAGCTGAGCAGAGGCAGATGGGGGTGCTGGTTTATGGGAGGAGCCTCGTGATTCCCAGTGCTTCCGTAAACCATCGGGGGAACTACTCATGCTCTCTGGGGTAAAGTCCAAACAAGTTAATAAACAGCATTCCTCTCTTACAAGGGAGCACAATTCCCAAAGAGCACGTTTAAACCATGTTTAGTTCCTAAGACTGACATTAAATAAGACTATAAAAGTTGCATAAATAGTTCAGGCAGGCAAATACATTTTTACCTCTAAGGGATTCTCTTGGCTCTCAGTTCCTAGAGTCCTTAATGAATGAGGTTTTACACTGGTGATTTCTATATATCTTCTTATATCTAATGAACGCAAAGTGTAGATGTTTTAAATATTTGCTATATTATAGAATATTGTAGGGCTCATATTCTGAAAGCAGAATTTGTTGATTGTTGTCTTATCTAACATCTGCAGTAACGTAAATCTAGTTAACCAGCTACAGCTTTTTTCCTTGCACTGAGCCTTTGAACCAGTTGCTTTCCATTATAATGAGCTATCTGCATCAAGAGATAAACAGGACCAAGAGCCTAAAGCCACGCTAGCAGCTCTGTGATGACGCTGCTTTGAGCTAAATGCTAACACTAACACGTTGATGTTAAGCAAATAGTGTTCACCACCTTAGTTTAGCTTGATAGAATGCTAACATTCGCTAACTGTCACTAAACACAAAGTACAGCAGAGGGTCATTACTTTTGCAAGTATTTGGTCATAAACCAATTTGGACAAATTGTAAAGTTGACCTCATGGTGGCGCTAGATGTAAACTAATGGATTTCAAGTCATCTTTAAGTGAACATGATTGTCTGAACTACATTTCATGGTACTCCATCCATAAGTTTGATAACCCAAAGACATTTCACTCAAACCCACAAGATGTAAAGTCAGAGGGAAACCATCCTAAGCGTGCTTATCCACAGCTTCATCCCTCCATCCACACGGTTGTAGTGTAATTTGGTTCTATGCAGCGCATCATTCTCGCTAAATGATACTAAAACTATCGGGATAAAGAAATGTCACACTGGCTAAGATTTAAAATTTGCATTTTGGAAACTGATCTTTTTTAGCTGTCTCCTCAATTCATGCATGATGTTTGAACTGTGAATGTGAAATCTTCATATTAACCTTATCTGTGATGACATGACAGAAATGCCAGCAGCCAGTTCTGGTTCAGGCTGATAGTATGTACAACACAGTCCAGAGAGTTTGAGAAGAGGACCCAGTACCCTCAAATATGTTACACACAAGAGGCCTGCACATTGAATTGTCCCGAGGCAAACGTACCTGCTGTAAACACGCCAAATATTACCTCCAACGGCATTATATGGCACAAGGTATGTAAACACAGCTGATTTTTTTTAGGCAAAAGCTGGTTTGCAGTGACTTCATGATTTTAAAAAACGTGTTTTTCGATCTTGTATTAGGGCGAGTCTTTGCCAAAAGACGGCTACTTCTCAAGTGTGGAAGTGAATGACCACGGTGAATACACCTGTACCAGATCCTACCTGTACTTTGGACAACTATTTAACATGACCTTTACAGTGCTGCTTAAAGTCAAACCAAAGGGTGAGAAAAAACGCTTTTTGGGTCTGTTTATTGTCATAGACTTCAATATGTTTTATTTGTGTGTTAAATGTTTGCTCTCTTTCCTGCACAGAAAAATCTAGAAAACCAATGATACGTTCACCACGCAAAAATGGTGTACTTAATGTAGATTTAGGTGAGTGTCAGTGTTATTGTGTAGTTACATATACACATTATCTTATAGCTTTAAAATTAACTTGAGTAAATTCTGCTTTTTCTAGGCGCAACAGTGGTGATTGATTGTGAAGCTGTCATGTATTCAGACTTTGACGAGGTGTTCTGGTTACACGGGAAATCAGAGGTGAAAATGAACAACAGCTTTCCTGTTTTCTACAATTACACACGGTAAACACTTCACACAACTGAGTCTGGAAGTGCAAATGTTATGTGTATCCACGTATCCACACACGCACATCATAGCTAACAGTCCTTCTGGATATATTCCTTCATGCTTTCCAGTGAAAATAATGCTGGAGAAATAAAGATGACGGCATCTCTAGTCTTCAAAAACGTGTCAGAGGAGGATTTATCAGAAAGTTACACCTGTAGTCTGGAATCTGTATCTGTATCCTCAAGCGTCACCATCACCTTGGCCCAAAAAGGTATACACGACTTTTATTTTTACTATTGTATATGGTTGTTGCCAGCAGTGTATTGTAAAGCTCAAACCAGATCAGCTGATGATGCTGGGATCCACAAAGTTGATGTCTATCTCTAATCCACACGTTCAAATTACATGGAAGTTTCATCTGGCCTCTGCTGCCTTAAATGATTTGTAATTTGAGGGGTTATTTGTCCCTTACGTCCCTACAGCTTCTCCCTCCTCCCTCTCCCTGGCTCTCGGCATTGTGGCCGTCGTGGTGGTGATTGTTGTTGCAGTTGTTGTTTCAGTGAAACTGAAAATGGACATCGCTCTTTTCCTGCGTGACACTTTTTGTTGCTGTCGCAGCACCTCAGGTGGGATTCATGTGTTTGTTATAAGATTTTTGTGTATCAGGTGCATATTGTTCTCTGCACTGATTTGTAAAAGCAGCCAGCCATGTTGTCTCTACCAAAGCTGTTTGTTTAGATGGAAAGAGCTATGATGCCTTTTTGATGTGTTACAGACACAGGACTAAATGAAGATGACAGAAATGGAGAGTGTTTTGGAAGAGAGGTTTGGGTACAGTCTCTGTCTTGCCAGGGAAAGGTACGACAATACTCTTAAAATAGAGAAAATCTACCTAAAAATCTTCATGAAATAAAGAATAATCTGAGCTCTGGTTGGTTGCAGCTGCAGCGGAGGCAGTGCTGGACTGCATAGAGCAGAGTCAGACGGTAGTTTTGGTTCCCTCCTCCCCAGATCCTGGTCCAGGATCTGGCCTGCTGAGTGCCATCCATGCAGCCCTTGTGGAGCGGCAGACTCGCTTGCTTTTCATCCAAACTGAGACAACAGAAGCATCGAGATCTGGTTCGTTACCGGAGGCCTTGCAGCTTCTTGGCGAGGCCGGAGACTGTGTCACGTGGAAGGGCATGAGCTCCATGTCGCATTCTTCCTCCTTCTGGAAGCAGCTACGCTATCACCTACCAGCCCCGCAGCAGGCATCCAAAATAAAGCTTTTACCTCAGACAACTACCCAGGATGATAACTGTTACAGGATTTAGTCATGTCTATGGTTTAAGTATATGTCATTATGTCAAGTCATACTGCAAGATGGTTGGCAACTTTCATACTATTTATAAGAGAGAGTTCATATTTAACATTGTTAATCATTATGTTTTTGATATTCTAACGCTTTCTTTGGATTTACAATCGACCCTAAATGTTTCTTTTCTCACTGGAACTATCTGTTTTCACTCATGATGTTCTCCATCCCTTCCTCACCTCCTTGTGTTATTTCCCCTACTCCTCCTTACATCCCAAAATGCCATGTCTTAGTGCAGTCTATTGTCTCACTGCCCGTACCTGATCAGCTCTTGGTGATTGGTTGAACACATCTAATTGAAGGAATCTGCCTTTTTCTCCCCAAATATTTTGACTTGTCATTATGGAAAAAACCCAGGCGTTTGTGTTTTTGTAACTTAGCAACCAAGAAGTCATGACAGTAACAGTGAGCCAGCATGCACAGTACCAGGACCCTGAAAACGAAGTAGCTAATTGGAAGTCAGCCATCATTGATTTGAGTTTTTAACACCTTTTCTTTCTCCCTGTGAAATGTCCAAATGTGTTCCGTGAAAAAGGCCTATCAGGTGTGGGCACTATGGTCACACGTCAAGATATTAAAAATGCACTTTTATGTTGTTTTTGTTTTACCACTCCTTTTAAACCTGCATTAATACATGTTTTTTTCGATATCCACAACATAGCATTCATGTGTAATGTGAAACGATGAGCTTTTTAGTCTTGTGTGGTGTACATTTTGCTGTCAGATGTTCTCATCAACTCCCTGAAGGCAGACACACTCTGATAAATCCACAAACACTAAACTGTTCTCAAGTTCTCAAACCACAACATTGTGAATATTGTAGAAACACGTTGTTTCTCAATGTTTGCTGAATAAGTGGACCATTGTTTGCACGATGAGAGCATTTTATGTCAGCTTGTTTGATGTTTTTCTGCCACCCAGTGGAAGTTTTTTTAGTTGAACAATTGTGATTTGCACTCACCCTTGTGACAAATACAAGTAATTTCCTGTGACTTCTCCACAATATATGATACAGGAATAATATTGGGTTTACGTACATACAGTTCCAAGATAGAATAGCCACAGAGGTAGAAACAAGGACAATGAGCTGAACAACTGAAATAAACAAAACTATTATGTACAACACGTGACCGAACGTTAGATATATATCTATATATAAAACGCAACAATGACCAACAACATGAAATGACTTTTTACAAGTCGAGTGTTCTGTAGATTTGACAAATGCAAATACATTTAATACATTGAATGGCTATTGTCGAAAAGTGCTGACCATAAATTCAAAAATATCAAAAACAAATATGATCCTTAAACCTGCAATAACAGATTATTTTGGCCACTTGGGGGCAGCAGAAAAAAAAGAATATAAGTTTCACGTATCACCTTTTTAAAGGGAGCGTTCCCCTCCTAAAGATAGACACTATAGTTCCTACATGAAATACTCACAAGGTCTGTGGAATATCTTAAGTAAACAGGTCATGATTTCTGGAAAGAGGAATTACTGTTGAGTCTTTCATATGTATTTTCTTTGGCGTTTAGACAACACAGTCTCACTCCAAACTCGTCAGATAACGCTGATTGGTCAGTGGCCCTTGGCATTTGAGATCGATACACTGTTAGCCCTCTGGGGATAGTTTTTCAACTTGTCAGGAGGGCGCATCGATATACGCTCGTTACATGCGTAGTGTCCTTTCAAAATAATCTTCTGTCTTCACAGGAAGTTAGGTTTCGGCAAACAAAACCGTTCAGTTTGTCTATGGACTGAGTAGCGGCTCATGTCATTACCAAGTGACTTACAACTCAGGTGACAAAATGTCAACGCTTACTGTAACTGTCACAGAGACGTGTAATTGAAATCTATTGAGTTTATATGGTACCGTATGTGGTGCCTCAAGGTATCGTAGTTCGTTATGTAATTCCGTAAAACAACGGGCCACACCCAGAGTTGGCGTGGGCATATGACCGTTGTGGGTCGTTTGCTGGTACAGAAGCAGTACCACAGATCTTGATCTTGATAGAGTTCACATTTATTATATATTGAAGAGTGAATTTACGACACAATATAAGTCATATTAATCTTGCAACCATTCAGAAAAGCATTAAAACCCCTATTTAACACTTTAACGTTTTTCCTCAGCTGTTCTAACATTGTTGAAATTGAATACTTGTGGATTTTAAATATTTCATAAAAAAACTGACAGTCTGAACTTGGCAACCTGTTTTCAAGAATGAAGATGTCATTTCAATATAGACACACGTGGGGTCGCTACTCTGTCTGGTTCGTGGAGCCATGTATTGTCTGGGACGTAAATAACGACGAAGAAGAAAATTAGGGAAAGTGACGTACTTCCTGTCTGACATGAAAATATTCCGAGTTTAACGTGCAAAGAAATAATTATATCTGCAAAGTGCGATCGTGTCGTGATCTAAGCAGAAACAAGTATGAACGTTATTATATACAGTCTATGGTGCGAACACAACAGCTAATTAACAGTTCAAAAGCAGAAATACAAAACGCTGGCATGAGAATGTAGAATAAAAATAATGGTTAGACATGAAACGCCCCAAAACACCTGTGATCCATTAACCATTAACCAGTATAATAATTAGTCCAATGGATTTGGTCGAAACGAAATGCTAGCAGGATAACGTAAACAATTGGGTAATGGGGGTGTCCCTACATACGTCACTCGGGAATTCCCATTGATTGAGTTGTCTCAGTTTAGGTGACAAAAACTACTGTTTTGGTATACACTAACAGTTCCTATGACACACATCAATGGCAGACGCCTAATGCTGAAGGAGATACAAAATATACTGGAATTAAATTAACCCATTCATTAAAATAAATGATGGGGGGGGGGGGGGGGGGGGGGCATTGTCTTTGCCCTGCATTGTAGGATACAGGGCAAATATATGTTGATTCGAAACGTATTATGTTGATTAATAACGTATGTATACGTCAAACACAAACGTAATACTTCTTCCACCATGTCAAAAAAGCAACAGCAAGTTGCATATATCTCAAAAGTACTGATACTCTTTGAATCATCCCTTTGCTCATCATGTCCAATGACATTCTAAAATCCACTTTCAATGAAATCCAAACCTAATTTCTATCTCATCAGCGCAGCTCTCTTTGTCTGTCCTTCTTCCTCTCTGCTTTTATTCTATTTTCCCTGCTCTCTATTATCTTTTATCCATACTAAAAGCATCCCTGTTTAGCCCTGTTGGGCTTACCTGCAGCCAGTGTCTTAGCCTGCTCTAAACCCACAGACTATCGCTCCCCAGCCAGGAGGAAGATTGAATCATTGTGAACTTGTTTCATTTGTCCAACTTCGACAGAGCGAAGTGAGAAGTGAGTCAGCCACATTGTTTCCTCTACTTATATCTGAAACTGCCTCTGTGTCCCTGCCCTTTTTTCCAGAGCGAATATCTGCGTGGTTCCAACTGTCAGTGCGGATGACACAAAACCACAACAACAGGGAGGTTGTATGACTTCAAGTTTCGTTTCTCGTCATTTATCATGGAGAGAAATGATCAACAACATTACATATCACCATAACACTGATTGTGGAGATCATGTCTTGGTAGGAGAAATTCAACGGTTGCTGAGCCTATACTGCGGTGGCAGCAACGATGCTCTTCCTTACGTTTGACTTTTCATCGTCACCCAGTTGTGGTTTCACATGATTGTGGGAAATGTGCAACTCGGCCACACTACGGCTCTAACGACGCTCTTGTGTGTTTTGTTGTGCTGCGCTGCGAGTTATCATGATGGTGGAAGTACATTTGCTCCCTCTGTTCTTCCTCCTTGCATCGTTATCAGGTAAGAAAATGCTCTCAGGTTGACTGTTCCCCCTTTAACACTCAACTTGATATGTTGTTTGAGATTACATAGACAGACAGACAGACAGACAGACAGACAGACAGACGTGAATCTTTCAGAATGATGCCACCTTTATTATGTAATTGAATTACTATTATTGATGCATGTGTAAAGCTGGTAAATGTAGGGTTATTTTGTGATTACATTCTATAATTTTAACCTGAATATGCAAAATAACTAGTTACAAAAGTTATCAAATAAATGTAGTGGAGTAAAACGTGCAAGATTTGCCAAAGTAGTATAAGTATAAGTATGAAGTAGCATAAAATGGAAATATAAGTTCTTGAGTAAATGTACTTGACGCTGCATGGGCAAAACCACTGAAAGATAATGTAGTTAGTTATATTATATTATATTAATAATTAATATAACACTGTTTCTATACGCTGTTGCATGCAGATGGGATCATCATAGATATCAAACGTTGTGCAAATGTTTAAATACATTGGCTCAAATCTCCTTGTTTCTTTTGTTGCACTGAACAGTGCTGACTCATTTTCCTTCACACTGAAGTCACAAGACCAAAATGTACTGAGAAATTAGGATGTGGTGAAGAGCCCCCACTGTGCTTTTATAACGGACACATCCACTAAGCTCATGCTGTTCCACAAATGATCCAGTACGAGGCACACCAAATGTATCTGTCAACTTTCTTTAAATAGCAAATCTGCATGACTGATCAGAGATATTCTCTGATAGGTTGACAGCAGTAAATTGTTCATTCACAGATATCTGGACTACGAGATCAAAACCCTTTCAATCCCTGGCAAAATGAAACTAAAGTATTTTTGTCCCACTTCCAGTCATTGGCCCCTTTAAAGTTTGATATAAGCTTCATATATATATATATATATATATATATATATATATATATATATATATGCGCCACATTTTCTGTTTTAAACAGGACCATTCAAATGCAATCCTCACTTAAACAGTGGGCTGGATGCCAGATCTCCTTTTGGTTCTGGTTTAATTGAAAAAGCCTCAGGCCAGTTCAAGTTATAGCTTTAAACACTTAAAATGAACTAAAAGTTGTGACACTCATTTGCAGGCGTGTCTCGAACCACAGAGACATATGTCAAAGCAGGTGAGCTGGTGGCGCTGTACTGCACTCATGGTGATGCCAAAGTGATCTGGACCAGTTACACCACCCAGAAGATGGACCTGACCAACATGTCCTCAGATGAGCAGAGGCAGATGGGGGTGCTGGTTTATGGGAGGAGCCTCGTGATTCTCAATGCTTCTGTCAACCATCGGGGGAACTACTCATGCTCTCTGGGGTGAAGTCCAGTCACATTGAAACACATGGTTATTGTTGTAAATTGAAGCAAAACACTACAGAACTGAGGTTTAAGCAACCAAAGTACTTGGTTCACACGGGAGAGAGACAAACAGCAGTCTCCGGGGTGATAGCCCTGTGTTCTTTTAACCCATCCACCCTACATCCCTACATGGACCGCCGCAAACTCATTTGAAACTATTTTGCGTTACGTCAAAAGCAGACGTAATCGATGACATTATACGTTTTCTTAGACGCAAATTCACAATGCAGTTTTATTCTATGGGAACGTCTGGGACTGACATGTTTGCAAGCTCCTAAAACCAGATGTAGAATTACTCTTTGGTGCTTTGGAGATGAATTTAGATGTACACTGAATACATAAGGTGCTGTTTTTTTCTCAGTCGAGTTGCAATGATTTGTGAGATTACAGTACTGAATACATCTTTATGGCTTTATACATAGCAAGCTATAGGTAGTGTCAGACAATAGCCTGATCCCATGTCAGGGGATGCCTCCTTTGAAGTCTGCATTTTCAGAATCAGAATCAGCTTTATTAGCCATGTATGCGTGGACATACATGGACTCCGGTTACACATTGCTCTTATCGTACATACACACATAAAATATATACAATAAACAAGAGAAATATAAAAAACAAGGACATTAAAGACAACAAAGTAGAACAGAGAAACTAAGCATAAACATTTAACATTTAAGTACTATGTACAATATAAATATATATTGAAGAATATATATGAGCATAAAGAACAACAACAATGACAATGGACAATGGATTCGGGATATTAGTGCAGAAGGTGGTAATAGTGCAAATAGTGCAAATGAAGATGCAGTATGTCTGATTAATTGTTCATCAGAGTAACGGCCACTGGAAAGAAGCTGTTCCTGTGTCTGGTGGTTTTGGCGTACAGAGCTCTGTAGCGCCTACCAGAGGGGAGGAGTTGGAACCGGTTGTGTCCAGAGTGTGATGGGTCTGCAGTGATATTTCCAGCCCGTTTCCTGACTCTGGAGGTGTACAAGTTCAGGATGGGAGGCAGGCTGGAACTAATGATCCTCTCTGCAGACCTGACAATCCGTTGTAGTCTGTTTCTGTCCTGTTTGGTGGCCGATCCAAACCACACAGCGATGGAGGAACAGAGAACAGACTGGATTTTAAGACCAAATACATCATGATGGGACAACACAGCTCCGTTTCCTGAATGTGGAGAACATGAAACTGTTCACAATGAATTATCGTCAGTAACTTGTGTTCTGGAAAAACAAATATTGAGTTTCATTATACCAATACTTTTTTTTTAACCAGACTTGTTCTTTGATGACATGACAGGAACTCCAGCAGTCAGATCTGGTTCAGGCTGACAGTTTACACAACACAGAGAGAGAAGAGTTCCCAATACGATCAAACATGTTACACACAAGAGTCCTGCACATTGAATTGTCCCGAAGTAAACGTACCTGCTGACACCCCGGAAATTACCAGCAAAGACATAATATGGCACAAGGTATGTAAACACAGCAAAACTTTATATATAATATTTCAGCTCCAGAGATTTGGGCAGGCGACCCCTCGGATGGGGACTTCTGATTGCCTGTTTTAACACATTTGTTTAACAGATCTCTATATATTTAATTTTCCCCAAAGCATACCATAGTTTTGAGGGAATGTGGTGTTTTGTCAACATTTAAGGCTTGTTTTCATTCACTTCATGCTTTTAAAATTCAGCTTAATTTTCCATCTTGTAGGAGGGCGAGTCTTTGCCAAAAGACAACTACTTCTCGATTGTGAAGAAGAGTGATCACGGTGTCTACACCTGTACCAGACCGTACATGTATTATAGTCAAATATATAACATGACCTTTACAGTGCCTCTTAAAGTCAAACCAAAGGGTGAGAAAAGAGCAGTTTTTTCCTTCATATGGATGTCTTCATATGTTGGGGGGGAAGATGTAAAGTGTTTGGTTTTTTTTGCATAGAACAACCAGCGAAAATCCCAGTGATCACTTCACCACACACAAGTGATGTAATTTATGTAGATTTGGGTGAGCTTCCATCTTGTATCGTGGACACACACACACACTTGGATATACTTTCAAGCATTTACTCTTTTTAAATTACTGCTTTTAAATCTTGTGTAAATTCTGCTTTTTCTAGGCGCAACAGAGGTGATTGATTGTGAAGCTGTCATGTATTCAGACTTTGACGAGGTGTTCTGGTTACACGGGAAATCAGAGGTGAAAATGAACAACAGCTTTCCTGTTTTCTACAATTACACACGGTAAACACTTCACACAACTGAGTCTGGAAGTGCAAATGTTTAAAGTGGCCACATAAACACTCAACGCATACACAAAAAGCTTGTCTTTCTCACTTTTCTTTCCATTCCAGTGAAAATAATGCTGGAGAAATAAAGATGACGGCATCTCTAGTCTTCAAAAGCGTGTCAGAGGAGGATTTATCAAAAAGTTACACCTGCAGTCTGGAATCTGCATCTGTACCCTCAAGCGTCACCATCACCTTGGCCCAAAAACGTACGTAAGATGGATGGACAGACCTAATGTGTGTTCAAGAACCTTGCCTTAAATCTTAAACCTGTTCAATCTACTTGTGTAGTTATACTTCTGGAGTGGTGCTGCCACTAACGATTATCACGTTTGAAATAATGAATGAATCGTTTAGTCTTTAAAAAAGAAATTCAGAAAAGCCTTTTTGAGCCAGCTTTCATTCAGATTCAAGTGACCACTACCATTAATGAGTGTTTAAATGAACATTTTAATGCATTTATTCTCGCTGCTGTTTTCCCACAGCTCGCCCGCCTTACGTTCCCTTGGCTCTCAGCATTGTCTGCGTTATGGTGGTGATGGTTTTGACAGTCGTTATCTATGTGAGGTTCAAAATCAACATCTCTCTTTTCCTGAGAGACACTCTTGGCTGCCATAGCAGCACCTCAGGTGGGATTCATGTTTTTGGTTCATTGTCGCTAACAACTCATGTTTAAGAGTTACATACTGTATCTGGACGTCAGACAATATGACAGAAGTGACAAAGCTGTTTCTTGTTTGTTGTTGTTTGTTTAGATGGAAAGAGCTATGATGCCTTTTTGATGTGTTACAAGAGCGACACAGACGCAGGACTAAATGAAGATGACAGAAAATGTCTGGAGAGTGTTTTGGAAGAGAGGTTTGGTTACAGTCTCTGTCTTTATGATCGTGACGTCTTACCAGGGAAAGGTACGTACGTAAGACATACTCTTAAAATAGAGAAGATCTACCTAAAAATCTTCATGAAGCAATGTATAATCTGAACTCTGGTTGGTTGCAGCTGCAGCGGAGGCAGTGCTGGACTGCATAGAGCAGAGTCGGACGGTGGTTTTGGTTCCCTCCTCCCCAGATCCTGGTCCAGGATCTGGCCTGCTGAGTGCCATCCATGCAGCCCTTGTGGAGCGGCAGACTCGCTTGGTTTTCATCCAAACTGAGACAACAGAAGCGTCGAGATCTGGTTCGTTACCGGAGGCCTTGCAGCTTCTTGGCGAGGCCGCAGACTGTGTCACGTGGAAGGGCATGAGCTCCATGTCGCATTCTTCCTCCTTCTGGAAGCAGCTACGCTATCACCTACCAGCCCCGCAGCAGGCATCCAAAATAAAGCTTTTACCTCAGACAGTCTAGGATGTTATGGCATGCCAAAACGAATAGCTTTCATTATATCTGTTTTCAGCATATGACTTACAAACACTGTATATCAAAAATACCTACTAGGGGAAGACATTTACTGCTGAAGACTCATAATTCTTTTCTTTTTATTAACATTTAACTTTGGTGTCAACGTAATGTAATATGTAATGTGTCAATGTAACATCTTGCATTGTTCAGTTGCCCTCCACATGTTCTCTTTTTAGTATGACAACTGACGCAAAGACATGTAAAATGATTGTGAATGTAATGTAAAAATGTAAAGTTGCTTCTGGTTGTAACATCAGTATACACTGCTACTACTGACATATCCAGAAAGTTGAGGTGTTGCCTTTCACAGGGGCTCATTATTACAATCCCCGATGTAAATTTGAATGTAGTAACTGGATTTCTCTTTTTCATTTTTAAACATTTCTTGCAGGTGTTCTGTTTTGTGTCTCCCTTTTCACCTGATTTTGATCATATTAAAACGCATGCTTGCATGAATCTGTCTGTTGTTCTTAAAGGAACTATGTTTGCTACCTTTTGTATCTCCAATTGGCAGTGCATTCTACTCATTCAGTACTTGTATTTGTTTTGCTGAAAATCATGAAAAATACAGTTTCCTTCCACAACACAGTAAAATATTACACAACACCACTAAGATTTAACAACTCTTCCGTAGTTCACATAGGAAGTGGTATGCAATTCACAGGAACACAATATTAGAGCAGTTTCTTGTGAAATCATCTTCAAAGACGACCAAACAGGAAACCGTACAACCTACATCTACATGTCCTGCGAAAATGTTGCAGCTCATGTTGAGGGAGATAATAAGCAAAAACCAGTGACGATGACAAAATACCAAGAAATCCAGGTGTGGTTATGCACAGAAAAGATGCTCAAGTGTAAAGGAGCCTGATTTCATCAGTATCATGACGGAAATCTACAAGCAATGTCAACAGATTAGTGACGCAGGATGCAAACTGGATACATTCTGTTTTTTTTAATCTTTCCCATTTTCTCGGAGGGATGCTGTGGGGGAAACAGTCAACCGAAAAGAACGGGTACTGTGCTTTTGAATGTGGGTTTAAAAGGAAGCATGTATGTAATTATTAAGGGTGTCTTGAATCTGTTTATGTCTGACTGTACAATTTAGGTGAAACAGAAACACAACTCTCTCTAGGTCTTCAGCGAAATGCTACACACCAGCACTACAGAGCTGTGGAGGGGGAAATGTTTATGATGCCGTGCAACAAGTCTGTGAACCCGCACATGGACGTGGTGTGTTCCAGGACCGGAGAAGGAGCTGATGGCACATCCTTCATCTGTGGGACAGGGTTCCCAGCGGAAGCAAAACATTCTGGAAAGTACGTGTGCAGGTAAATAACCATGTTTCAATTCCCAGATGTGTCTGATTAAACTTAGTTTAAACAATGTTTTTCACTAATGCGGCAACTCACTAGTAAATACTTTGATGACGCAGAGTGGAACCACTTTAAAATACGGTATATTCATTAAGGGACTGGTAGATTGACATTTTTCAAGTCTGTCTTAAATCAACACTCACATGCCCATATGAACATTGAAACCATAATAATAACCAATATTGCTTCTTAAACTTAGCTGTGGAGTTCAAAATCAAGTCCCAAGAAAACACAAATATCCTAATCATTGTGTTTCTACTCCTAAACAAGTCGATATGTGCTCTTCAACAAATTTTGCTTTAGAGATGATGAACCCCTGGTTTTCAAGTGAGCAAAGACAACCGGATCCCTTTCCGTTTTCCTCAGAGCCGAGCAACTACCAACAACACAGGACACGCTGCATTTTGTTTTCCACAGTTACTTTAGTCGTTCCACTGTCCGTCTTTTCTGCTACCAGGGATAGTAACTGTAAAGAGCTTACATTGTTACTATTCCGTAACGGGGGACAACTACCAATAGCTGTCGTATATTAAGCTATTTCCACTTTAAATTAAAGGTTATAACATTTATCAATTTCCTGGCTAGATGTTTTGCATCTTGCCGTCTGTTTTTTGTCGTAATTCCATCCGAATGTGATACCTTTCCTTTCCCGTGACGTGATTGGCTGCTGTCAGAATAATTGAAATATAGGCTGTGTGTTGTCAGGAAAATGAATCGTTGATTCCCTGCACACTTTTTAATAGCTACAGTCTAAGTGAAGTCACAAGTTATTGTCAAAGTCTGTTTACAGTTTTTAACCACCAGTAGCACTATGGAGAGATGTTTTTCTGAGTGGGTTCATGTCTTGTTTGTTCACATACGAGAATGTGGTGCTACACAATGCTGCCAATGGTTTCATACTGTTCCACTGACCTACACAGGGGAAAATATCTAGTTTCAGGTAATTATACACTAATAAAAACATAGTTATCAATATTATATTCAATTGATGCCAATAGCTCTCCCAAAATCCTACACACTGGCACTTCTAGAGTCCATGTCTCAAGTCTGACTCCAGTCAAAGTTGAGTCCACACCTCTGATTTGTAAGTCTGCAATTAATGAACAGCGGCATTTCCATCAATCCACGTCTGATATTTGGTCTCAGTAGTAAAGAGTTTGGCCTGTTTTTTAATTTACATGAACTACATGGACTACAGCAGTTGGGTGGCAAGACACCAATCCAGATTAATGTTTGTGTGTGTGTGTGTGTAAACCGCATGTGGTTGAACTTCTATCAAGTGTTCAGGTCTTTGCTGTCCAGTGGCAGCGAGTTGTTCTTCCACCTGCAGGTGGTGGAGAGGTCAGAGATCAGTCCGGGATGCGTCCAGCCTGAGGAGAACAGTATAGAGCTGTACGTTGATGTAGGTGGGAAAGTCTCCTGCCCCGGTCTCAACTGTAGTAACAACACACATGTCATCTGGTACAAGGTGAAGAACACACATGAACATGGTTCTACGTGTCACTATGGAAACATATAAATCGCTGCAAAAACTCACGTGTGCTTTCTTACAGGGAAACAACGCTGTGTCTAAGCAGCGGAGATCCTCCTGTCAGACGGGGGGGACGTTACATCTCTGCCAAGTCAGTAAACTTGATACTGGTGTATATTTCTGTGATCGACAAGTAATTGAGCAAAGACTCATCTGGACCTTCAGGAGGGCTGTTAAAGTCACAGCCATACGTGAGTGCTCTGTGTGTGTGTGTGTGTGTGTGTGTGTGTGTGTGTGTGTGTGTGTGTGTGTGGTAGAGGTTAGGAATGTACAACTATACAAACATGTAATAATTATATTATATTATATTTAATCAAGATTATCACAGTTATCCCATGGCCACTTTGTACAGCAAAAAAGAGGAGCTGTGTTCACACAACCATGTATTTCTTTTAGCAATGCTAGTGGACTCTAGGGATGGAAATGTTGGTCTGTTACTTGGTCGGTCAGTGGTCCAGACTGAAATATGCAGCCAACATGCTCAAATAAGATGAGGCCTTTCTTAATCTGTGTTTTAGTCTGTACTTGTGAACCTGTAACACTAGCATGCTAACAGGTCCAGTAGCATTCTATGTTAGCATTTAGCTCAAAACACAGCTGTAGCACAGCACTTTTGTTACTTGTGGGATTATACACATAACCGGAGTTAAAAATGTTCTATCCCCCATTTTTAGATCTTGTGACGTACTCACACATGTTCTCATAAGCAATCTTTGTCACCCACTCTTACACAAAATTGTTTATTTGAAAAGATATGTGTATCAATTATATATGCTATGGTCAGATGTTTTTTCAACAGTATTTAAACATTTTAAACAGAATTCACTTTTCTTAGAACACTAGGGAAAACATATATATATGTGTTTACAATGAGGGATGTCTACACCCTATAATACAAACCACCATTTGCATGTTGTCATTTCAGACACGTTTGAGAACATAGACCGTTTGATCAGTTTCAACAAACTTTTTATCAGGTGTGTGAGCTTCTAAAAGCTACTCAAATTACTTAAACTATTAAGAAAGAAGCCTTTGCTGAGGAAGTCACTACTTCATGATGTTTTTTTTCACATTCAGTAAAAAGGCTTAAAGAGATTGTTTTTGAACACTCACCCTCTAAATTGCTTCATATCTGGCTGCCTACCCCCAAAACCACAGGCTTTCTCCACTGCAGGTGGTTAGCTGCCTGTGTGGTTACTGCAATCATTGCCCTACTGTGCAGGATGGTATGCATGCTCAAGATAGTTATGGCGAAACAATACCTTCTAGTCTGTTTTGAGAACAAAAGGCATTAAAGGGTA
This sequence comes from Pholis gunnellus, assembly GCF_910591455.1. Taxonomy (NCBI): domain Eukaryota; kingdom Metazoa; phylum Chordata; class Actinopteri; order Perciformes; family Pholidae; genus Pholis; species Pholis gunnellus. The sequence goes on along the minus strand of NC_136528.1, from coordinate 26,504,151 downwards.
TCACAAGCAAGCAATTCTTCTTTAGTGGCCTTGCTTGCAGTTTTCATTATTATCTGTTAGCATGTTAGCATGACATTAGCTCAAGGCACTGCTGGACCGATATACAGCCTAACAGATGGCATGGCTATTAGTCTGAAATGCAATACACCTCATTACTTTTTAATATATGATTTTCATTTACTTATGACAACTTACATGCATATATAAAAAGGAAATTCATAACGTATAATGTATTTCACTTTATTTCTTTGTTTGTTTTTCTTTCATTTAGTCATTTTAAATCTTCCATACACAAATTGCCCAGCTGTTTCGTTGATTGTGTTATTGATTCCTCTTATCATATGAAGTGTTCGGTCTTACATGTGGATGTTGTTGTGTGTCAAAGCAGAGCTCAGAACTGATTTGTACATTATCTATGTTTCTCAGACACATAGTAAACTAGACCGATTATAATGCAGAACTATCTGACTTTAACAGCTGCCGAAGCAAGTGACTCTCCCAATATTATTTATCCCAATGGCAACATAACAGAGAAAGTGGAGCTTGGTAAGTGTATCCAAATGACATGACACAATCCCACAGCTGACTTAATAACTCATTCAGATGTTTTTAAAATGCCTTTTCGCAGCTATATCAGCTGTACGAATGGGAAAAACAATTCCAAGTTGTTGTCACTCAAAGGTAAACACTGTTAAAACCACTATAATCAGCCTGTAACTGATACGCTTTGCAGCAAACATCCCAGCGTTCACGCATTCTGGTTTGTTGAAACTCACTTGTTGACAAGTTTCAAGAGTTGCCATTCAAAGTTAGATCTTTTACTTATAATGAACTCAGCTGCTATCTAACATTTCATTTTAATGCTGACTGGTTGTAATTGTTGACTTTTAATGCTCAACATGTTGCTGTAGCTTACATTTAGGCTACATATCTGCCCTGATAATGACATGATGCTCTCATCTTTGTCTGAATGACTCATTTGTGTATCTTACAATTTGGTATGATGGTAAGACATTCAATTATAGTATCACTTTTATTATTTTATTAAGTGTTAAATTATAATGGCCATGTTTTTGTACCCATTCTAGGTCAACCTCATACTCTGATGTGTAAGGTACATTTTCCTTTTGAGAGAGAGTTTTCACGGGAGGTGCTGTGGTACATGAATTACGGTAGCAACACGGAGAATATGACTCTACTACCAATGGAGGAGCCACAGTGAGTCACTGCAGTCCCTCTGTTAATGTTTGCTTTTGCTAAGACATAACTGTCTTTCATTATGCTGCACCAGTGATTGCTTGTTATAATGTTGTAAACTTGTAAGTATGAGGATTCCGCTTAATGATAAGTATTCCTTAGAATGCAAGGGAGCTGAAATTCTTCCTCTGTTTCAGACAGACGAATGAGATATTTACAGTGTACGAGGTAATACGAAAAGCCATCATTAAACAGGTGACTCCCGAACACTTGAACAACAGATATACCTGCATCGCCAGCAATATTGTCGGAAACAGCAGTGGCACCATTGAGCTCAAGGAGAAGATTAAAGGTACTGTTGTTTCAATTGTCACCATTATATGTTGTATTCATACAATATTTTATCATAACATTGTTACGTTGCAGCTCAAATAAACCTCATATCGCTCAAACTGAAAACGGTCTATCCGATAAGGTAAAAAATTTAACCAATCTAGTGAGCTGGATGGTGACACCATCCCTAAGGTAACTTTTCACACATAAGGCCACTGACTGATACCAACTGGAAGTTTGAAACATTAGTTTAATGTAAAAAACTGCCACTGGTTCACTCCAACTGCTCTCATCAGCATTGTTTTCATAATATTTTTTTATCTACCCATCACCTGAAGATAGACAGGGTGGGGGTGGAATCCAGAACTAAAGAGCTAAAACGAGAGTGAATACTGGACACAAACATGGCTCAAAATCAATGCTAATGTTGCTCTGTGTCTGCTGGATGTGTAACTTAGTAACTTCCGAGAAGTTCACCATATCAACTTTATATGGTGGTAATAAGTCAACTCTGTGTTTACAGTTCAAACACTCAAGTCCATTATTGATGCTTTAAAGACACAACACAATTCAATGTGCACATTTTTGTTTCAGCGAAATGGCCGTCACTGGTTGGGTATCCCATTGCTTCATTGCTGTTGGTAGCTGGACTAGGAATCATTTTACATGTGAAATGGCTGGAAATACAACTTATCTACAGATCCCACTTCCAACATGGAAAACATGATGGAGGTTAGAATGCACACACACACACACACACACACACACACATACACACACACACACACACACACACACACACACACACACACACACACACACAGCTGAGTTTTCATGACTTTTGGGGAAATTGCATTGACTTACATTCATTTCCTGGAGACCCAAACCCTAACCATAACCGCTACCAGCCTAATCCTAACTTTTACCCTAACCTTAAACCAAGTCTTCACCCTAAATGTAATGATTTACATTATGGGGAAGTGCAATTGTCCCCATTTTGTCCCCTCAAAAAAGCAAGTCCCCACAATGTGACTGTGTAACAGATACATGTCCCCACATGATGGGTAAAACACACACACACACACACACACGCACACACACACACACACAATATCAAGCTGAAACTCAAAGGCAGACTTAGCTTGCCTGCATAATCTGGCATTCTGTCCGCAACAGCTGCTCCTCTTCACAGGATGTGGGTTATTTTATAAAGCCTGACCACAAAATGAAAATTTGTTTTCAGCTTATTCAACCCGACAAAGCATTAAATTAATAAAGTAACTGAAATATTATCATAATGCTTTGAAGTCCTTATCTTAATCCACTTTATGTGCTTGAAAAGTAGGTCGGACACTATGATTTTGCACTTCATGTGGTGGTGACAAAAACAAACTAATCACTTCACTTCAAAGTGTTACTACATTTGCACGAAGAACAAAAATACATGCAAGAACGCAGGTTTCAATTTCTGTTCTGTGTTTTGGTCTTTCACGTCCACCACCAATCAGATGAGAAAGAGTTTGATGTGTTTCTGTCGTATGTGTGGAGCCCGCCATCAGCAGAGGGGATGGGAGTTTCGACCCTTTCCTCCCAGAGAGGACCTGACACTGATGAGGAAGGTATAGGCCAACGTGTCCTGTGCATTTTATTGTCATGTAACTACACTGGAAGAGTAAATTAGCAATGACTTTTATTTGCAGCATGTTTATCCAGCATGGACCCGCTGAACACTGAGGAGGGTAAGTCCACCCAGAGGACACTAGAAGTGGTGCTGCCCCAAGTGTTAGAGGACCGGTGGGGGTATCGCCTCTGTCTGCTGGAGAGGGACGTGGTTCCTGGAGGAGGTCAGAGGATCAAATGTATGTGTGTGTGTGTGTGTGTGTGTGTATTGACCACAAATGTTCCTGACGGTTCCCATTTTGTATTGCAGCATATACAAATGATGTGGTCCTTGCAATACAGAGAAGCCGAATGCTTATCTGTCTCCTGTCAGCTGACTACCTCTCGAACAGCAATGCTGTGTTTGTGCTGGAATCGGGAGTCCAGGTAAGAACTACATTTCACAGAAAGCAGAGGACAAATGCCATGTTCATGTCACGTCGGAGTTATCGTAACTAACAACTTCTGTGAAACTCACATTTTTCAGAAAGCTCTGATATGTGGGATTTGGCGCTTCATAATATGGAAGTGTCAGAAAACCAAATAAATATGGATGCCTCACATTTGCCAAGACAGTCTTCCAATATAATTAAGGCCAAATTAACAAGATTTTATTTTGTCCATGTACATTATTTTAATCCCCACAGGACCAACTCTGTAATCATACAAACGTCCAGATGACTTGAGTGCTCCCGAGTCATTCATTATTGGATTCTTTCTCATCCCTTCGATAGATAGTTATATAGTTAGTTGACTTAATTAATCCCCAGAGGGAAATTAAAACGTCCATCCCACATGACATGAACATGGCATAAGCAGAACGCCAGTGTTGACACAGGAATTAGAGTTGTTATACTGGATGTTGAAAAACCACAACGAAACTTTTGTCTTTCCCATTAAAGTTAACGGATAAATAGACCTACTGTACCTTCCCAGGGATTCTGCAGGGTTCGCACATAAACTTATGGAAATAAATAAAAATATGTCAGACCTTTTAATTACCACAAAATAATTACTTTATTGCAACCACGATTGAATATAAGGGGATAAAATCAATGGATGGATTCAAATACAAAATATCACTTTTCACAATAAGTTTTTGCTCAAATTGACACTCCATTATGAGACATTGAACTTCCTAGCCACTGTAGCTTGGAGTAGTGACAATGTTTGCTGCAGACATGTCTTCACTGACTGGAACTAAACAGTGCCCTTTTATATTGCAAGAAACGTTTGTCGTCTGGTTTGAGTTCCCAGCAACATAAATCCTGTATGAAATTCTCAAATAACCACATTGGTTTCCTTTTATTGATTTTCTTACATAAACTAAAACCAGTAGGCTGTGGATGGTAGGACAATCTGTCATCTATGTTTTGTTGAGTGGTTAAGTTTCTTTTTTTTTATGACATGTGTATTATTGTTTTGAACCACTATTTTTATTGTTCAAAACACAAATCCTCATTGATTTGCTACTTTGTCCATATCTTTAGGCTTTGCTGCAAAACTCCACCCTCAAACTCCTGCTGATATGGACCAGTAGAGCCTCAGCATCCCTCATCCAGCCGGACTCCCCGCTGCCCACCCTGGTCCAAAGGGCCTTGAAGGTGCTACCCAGTCTGGATTGGACCTCAGGCAAACCCGCCAGAGCCACCAGCAATTTCTGGAGGTCTTTGAGGAAGGCCATGCCGGATCAGAAAGTGAAGCTGGTTTCACTCATGCAGAACCAGAAACATTTTATCCTGACGTGATGTACAGCGTTTTATTTTACAATGCAGCCCGTGCACACTGAAACTGTTTGCTGGCCAGTGCAAGACATGAATGAACAAATGTGTGAAGGTAATTTCCATGATGGTAATGATGCAAAATCAGTAAGTATCATTTTCAAATGAAGGGAAAACAGTGAGTCACCCTTTGTGCCATGTTCGGGGCATTAAGTGGTATGTAGTCTGATCTTTAATTTCCATCTGTATCAAAAATAAACTTTCAGTTAAACAGTGCAAATCAATCAATTCTCAACTTCTACAAGCATTAAAAAGAATGAATATAAGGATGTCTACTAATACACTGATAAACAAAATATAAAACCCCCAAAAGATGGATGCTATTAACAATTTAACTCAAACAACCTTGAATGTCTCTTTCTATATACATTTAAGCAGAGAAAACATATGCTGTGGGATGTAGTCCATGTATTATCACAGCAGACATGTCAGCAATAAACATTTGACTCATAATCATCATTCAAATTTTTTATTTGACTGACGTTTAAATATGTAATGAAGAGAGTTGTTTTATGAAACAGGTTGTAGATTAGATGTGATTCATTTGGGAAAGCACAACAGTCAGATAGCTGACAGAGGAGTTTATATTTTTTAATCCAGGGAATTTTCCAAAAGTCAGGCACAGGAGAAGTAACCACATTTATCTGAACTAAAAGGCTTGGCGTATTAATTCTGAAGTTTGGGCTTGCTGATGTTAAAAGTGGTAATGAAAAAGGTTTTGAGTACCTAATTATTGCTAATCTGCATTGTAACCTGACAGTTCCTCCCCACAATCAAAACATGTTTTGTCTTTTTACCTGTAGTGCTATTTAATAATCGATATGGTTTTGGTGCGAGTTGCCTTGTGTAAGAGATATCAGCTGTAGAGATGTCTGCCATCTCAAGAAGAATATATGGTGCTCTGCTTGTGGTGCTCAAAGTGCCAAAGAAAAAGGTATTCTCAACAGCAATGTCTCTTTCCAGAAATCATGAACCACAGACCTCGTTGTGAGGAGTTTCATGTAGGAACTATTTTCTTTCTACCAAACTGCACCAACCTATCTGATCACAGAGCGGGAGGGAGAACGCATCTATACTCGATACTGCTAGCTCGCCTAGCACCACTGAGCTAGCTAATGTTACTGCTCAGCTGAGGAGGACGCCATTAATGTTTACATCTCACGCGTGCACGAGCCTCTCGTCCATGAGTAGATGCACGCTCTCTTTTGCACTATTGTGATACAGTTGGAGGGTGTAGTTTGGTAGAAAGAAAATAGTTCCTACACAAAACTGCTCACAACACGGTCTGTGGAATATTTTGAGTAACCGTGTCATGACTACTGAAAAGAGACATTGCTGTTGAGTTTGTTTGTTCACTTTGACCACCACAAGCCGAGCACCGTATAGTCACTTTACATTAGAGAGCAGGCAGACAATTCTACGGCCACTATCTCCAAAACTAGGCAACTCACACCAAAACAATCTAGATTGATTAGTAGCACTACGGGTAAAAGGACAAATATTTATTAATAATACATTTTTGGGGGGTGAACTGTCCCTTAAATATGACTGTTACCAGGACCCTGGTAACTCCGTGACTTCACAGTTGTCAACTAAAAGCACATTAGCAGTCCTGTCATTGGGAACATAACAAAGAAAATTACAGACACATTTTTTGCCAGATTCCATAAAGCAGACTTACAGAAATACAGCAATGAACAAGCAAATCCAGAAATACTGGCACAAAGCTCAGACAAAACAAACTGCCCATGAGGCGTCACAGCTGGTGAAAACAAAGCGTTGTACATTGATGCTGAGAAACTAAATGAAACAACAATCCATGTACGTCGAGTCGAAGCCGCACAATAACATAACTCTTAAATACACACACTGCCATTTGTGGATTTAAAAATAAAACATTATCACAGTTCTATGTACGTTTTATACAAATATTTGACAAGCGACACTTGCTCAGGACCACACCCAACCAGCTTCAGATAGGAACAAGCATGTCCCAAAAGGGGGATGAGGGCGCTACGATGTTTGATTTTTTTCATTATCCAGCTGAAAACAACCATATAATTCTACACAGTTTAAATGGCTATTTTGTTTGTCCCATATCTTCAATGGGTATATCCCCCCACTCTTCACCTCTCATCACAGAGGGTTGACACACTGGTACCTCTCCTCTCACTTAGTGTCAGCCGGTAGTGGTTAGAAACGTAAACTTGAGCTCAGTCACTGAGTATCGAAGGCTTAAATTATTCCTCATTGCATGTCCACAAAGCTGAGAAGTTGTCAAAACCGAGGGTACAGTGAAGAATCCTTTGAGCCTTCGTAGATATCTCTGACATGGTTTAAACTATACAAAAGCATCCATTAGTCACAAAAACTGTGGTAGTCATTTACAATTTGTCTGCTTGGGCCTTCATCTTCCTCTCCCAAAGTTTTTGATGATCAGAGAAACCCTGCTTGCCCTTGTTGAAGGAATTAGGTCCCGCAGATGTTGGTGTCTCCCTAATAAAGATAGTGGATCAGTCATGTCAAAAATAACTTTATAAAAGCAGAAGCTGAGGGAAAAATGATAAAGTACACCATGTATCTGTGTGCTTATACCTGCCAATGTTCTTCATCCTCATCTTTGCTTCTGGGGGCATCTCCTCAGGTTCACTCTGCATGGCATGAGAGAGTTTAAATCAGCCTCTGCATATATGTTTAAGGAGTTATACAACTATGACATTAATCTGTGCGTGTGTGTGTGTGTGTGTGTTGGTCTGTGTGCGCTCTTACGTCATCCTCGTCTTCGTTAAAAACAGACGCCAGCCCTGACTTTTTTGGAGGAGCTGACGGTGCGGGCTCTTTGGGTTTCTAGAACAGATTGCAGATGCGAGATATAGGGAAACGAAAAAGCACCACACCTCTTCACTCTCTTCATATAATTCAAAAGAAAAGATGGTAAAACGTATCAAATGTGAGGTTTTGCAGCTGTTCTTCACTTGATGAATAAATGGATTCATTTGTCATCAATGGACAGGCAGTCACTACTCAATGCTACACACTCACTGTTGCTCCAAGTTTGATAGATATGGGGTTCGACTTCTTCCCCATCGGACTGCTCATGCTAAAGCCTATCTTGGAGACTTTGCGGGGGGCTGGTGGGTCCTCTGAGGACTCGTCCTCGTCTTCAGGTGTGAGATGCTCAGATGTGCGTTTGACCGTGGCCCCTTCTCCTCCCACAGTGCTACAAGAGACAGGCTTAGTTTTCACTCTGTCCCCCTCCTCCTGCGGCCCTGCTTGAGGCAAGACAACTCAACAAGGTGAACAACCGTTTCCTGTGAACTTGAGAATAATAAAAGCTATCACCTTTACCTCTGTTCCTAACGTTACGTTTCTTGCCATTAACTAACCACAGGTAACTAAAGTTGTTATCGTTGTGTTATCAGTTAACTTACTGTTTCAAAAGTCCACCTAGGAACTGTGTGTGCAGAAACGATGTACAATGTTACCTATGAGTAACGTACAGTAGGGTCTGAGAGGAGATAACGTTGTTACTAATATGGTGTTATTAACCTGTGCTAACTAACTTGCACACTAGCTAGGCTAATTGCAGGTTAGCAAACCAACAAGAGACCTTTCTGCTACAAGCCAGTCTTTACTTTATAACCTGTCTAGCGTTAGAAGTATCTTTAGCCTGGTAGTTACTGCCCATCGCCTTTACATAACCAAATAGGGAACGTTAATACAAATTAAACTGTTACTCCGCGTTAGCATTAGCTAGCCAGTGATACGTAGCTAACATTAAGTTAGCTTAGTGAAGTTGTAAGAACGTTTCCTCTGTCTAACATTAGCTAGGGACGCTTTTAATGGATAGGCAGCAATTCGAGCTAATGCTAAATACTTCCTATTTCTCAAACACATTTAGACGTTAAAACAGCATAAATATCACCTCCGTCGTCGGTGCCACCTCTTCTGTTATGCTCGTAATCCGCCATGATTTCTTCTGTGAAACTCTCCAGCTCATGCCACTGCACTCCTCCAGCGCTGTGTAACAAACACGCTCCATACAGACTGTTAAGAAGAAGAAGAAGAAAGAAGACCTGTAGAGTAAATACTATTCAAGTAACAGTTTGCCTAATGATTGGAAACTAAATATAATTTAGTCAATTTGTAGTGGAACATGGGGGTGTACAAGTACAAAAAAATCAATTTATCTTTTCAGTAATAATCAAAGACGTTATTTTCTCGAGTATAAGTACAACAGGATATTGGCAAATCCCTTTTTGCACATTTGTATTTGCACAATAGGGGGAAGAACATCTTGCACATTTATGGGAGTAGTAGAAAAAACCCAATAATAAACCTGCCCCGTGGATCAAGCACTATAATCGTTCGATGATTTTATCTAATAAACTGGATTAATAGATGTACATTATCGGGTAGGTAGGGTAGAATTTAATCTCGGATCTACACTCCTAAGGGAAGGTGGCGGTAATGCACCTAATACGCTGGTTGTCAACCTCCTTTAAAGCCAAGAAGAAGAAAAGGAAGAAGATGGAGAAATATGACAGTAAGCTAATTTGGTAAACAGACAGCTAGCTGGTAAGAATAAAGACGTAACGCCACCAATTATAGCATAGGTTTGTTATGATGAGCTGTTCATAGAAATTACAAAGCGATTTGGGCTAACGTTAAAAATGGACGTTGATGTGGCATTTTGGCAGTTGTAGTCTGGAAGTCGCTAAGCTTATATTAGATGTTCCTGATGTGCTATGCTAGCTGACAGCTAACAGCTAACGTTTGTTGACACTTAAGCTTTCGTACCATATGTTTCTCTCCAATGGACCAAAAGGTTATCGCGTAGTTTGCTTTCAATAATGAATGTCTCAGCTAATAAGTAGCATTGCATTTTCTTTCTGTATTTCTCTGGCTGTCATTCTCAAATAACTTTTTTATTTGTCCTATTTCTCCCAGGCCCTTAAAAGCTTGGCGTTAAACAATGTACCAGTCAAGATGGGGCAGACCCTGTGCATATGCTCCCGTGGCTCATTCACCATTGATAACAAAAAATATTACTTTGTCCAGAAACTAGACGAAGGGTAAGATAACATTTTGAAGTTGATGTATTAAACTCCACACCTTTTCAATTTAATCGTGATATTTTGTTTTTCTGTCAAGAAACCATTTAAAACCACATCACTGATCTATCTCATTACAATGAACATGGACACTGTGCGTTATTTTAAGTCTATCCTCCGTACACTGTCCCTGATACAATTAATACTAACTTGAAATCCAATCCATGTCCACACTATTTATTCCTCTTTGTGGCACATCTTTGATAAATGTAGTCCTCAGCTGTTATGGTCAATTATTTAGCCTTTTAAAAAATGAAAGTCCAATCTCTAGAATCAAGTCTCTCTGTGTCTTCTCGTCAGGGGGTTCAGTTATGTGGACCTGGTGGAGGGGGCCAAGGATGGGCGCTTCTACGCCTTGAAGAGGATCCTGTGCCATGACCGTGAAGGCCATCAGGAGGCTCAGACAGAAGTGGAGATGCATCAGATTTTTAATCACCCCAATGTCTTGAGTCTGGTTGCACACACCTTTGTTGACCGTGGAGGCAAGACTGAAGCCTGGTTACTTCTGCCTTATATCAGAGTAAGTTGGTGCAGTATAACCAAAATAACCCTGGTGGAACTGATCTGATTCTGATATGTTGGTGCGTTTGTGTGAACAGAAAGGCAGTCTGTGGTCTGTTCTGGAGAAGCTAAGAGACAAGGGGAGCTCGATGCCTGAAAAACAGATCTTGCAAATCCTGCGTGGCATCTGCTCTGGACTCAAGGCCATTCATGAAAAAGGCTATGCACACAGGTAATCTGTCTTCACATACACACACGCATAAAAACAAACGTTTGCCAGCATAAAGACTTGTGCTGGCTTGGCCACACCAGAGTCTATTTGAAGTCCTGGAGTCATTTCTGATCGTAGTATACACCCTGCACTGTGATCAAAAAGCAGAAACATCTTTTAACATGCATGTTATTGTTTACTCAGAGACCTGAAACCTACAAATGTGCTTCTGGATGAGGATGACAGGCCGCTTCTGATGGACCTGGGCTCTATGAACCGTGCCAGGATTGAGGTAAGGGCACAAAATCTATGAAGACTTTGTTACATTTTACTGATCACTTTAGAAGCATTGATACTATTTGTTTATTTAAGCCTGAGATCACTTTGTTCTTTATGCAGCACCAAAAGCAAAATGCTGTGTTGTTCATGAGGTTGGATTCTGAATGTGTAAGAAGAGAGTGCACCACTTCCATTATTTCATCTGTGATATTAAAAAGTAATGGACATTAATGTGAAATGAATGCTTTTACTGTAGTAAGACATTTAAAATGTTTCAGAATCTTTTATCTCTGGTCTTGAATTTAAGACCGAGGGATGAAAGCAAGCTATGACAAATAGCAGTAGTGGGTAATTTCTAACCTCTTAACATTTAGTGTCAACTTATCCTTTTGAAGATAATGTCAATACTCACTATTCTATTATTTTAGAAGAGAGGTCCCGATTCTTTCCTCTAGATGGCGGCGTTTTAATGCCAATAAACCACATATTCAAAATATCATGCTCATTCATTTCTCAGAATACAGCTTTCTGGATGTTTTACTAATGCAAATAGAGATGTATCAAGCAGAAGCCTAAGTCATGTTACTTGGGGTTAATCTTAAAGCACAATAAATTCCACAGTTTTCTGCCTGGAGGAAGATTCGTAAATGCTTCCAACAATGTTTGTTGCTCATTTTAGCGCATAGAGCTTGTACAAGTTCGTCATGATCTTTGTTTACATGTTACGTACGTTTATTTGATCATATCTGTGCTGTTGGAGCTAACAACACTGATTGTCCCCCTTGAAACACTCATATTGGACTTACAACATTTAGCTGTTTTTGTTTTTTTTTCCTTTTAATGACACTGAATTAATTTCAGGTTAGAGGAACCAGAGAAGCCATGACCATACAGGACTGGGCAGCCCAGCGGTGCACCATTTCTTACAGGGCTCCTGAACTCTTTAATGTAGAGAGCCACTGCATTATAGACGAGCGCACTGATATCTGGGTAAATACTATTCTTCATTCCATTTGTAGGTTGTGCTTGTTGTTTTCTGTTCTCTGAACCCAAGTGCTAATGCTACTGTGGATCCTTCGCTCACTACTTCTTTCTCTCATCTTTCGATGTCTTCTCATACTCCTCCAGTCACTCGGCTGTGTGCTTTACTGCATGATGATGTTGGAGGGGCCGTATGACATGGTGTTTCAGAAGGGGGACAGCGTTGCCCTGGCTGTCCAGAATCCAGTGACCATCCCACAGTCTTGCAGGTCAGTTATAACATCACCTTACAGTGTTACTTGAACAAAGTTTCCTGTCAACGTTTCTGTTGCTGCCATGGATAGTGGATGGAAAAATACATTTTAGTGTCTCTGCGCCATTCTTGTAAACGCGATGCCTCAGGAATGCCTTGAGGGAATTTCTTCAAATTTAGCACAAACTTGGGCTCAAGGATGAACTGATTAGTGAAAAAGGTTTTTGGTTGTTACTTAAGAATTCATATGCTAATCATAAAAAAATCACACAAATATCTAACAGGATAAAATGATGAAATGTTGAGATTTTGGACCGACATGAAAGGTAAACTGTAACTTGAATGGTTGGTGGAGGAATACATCAACATAGCAATAATTCTATTTTCCATTTAGAAGTTGAACCAAAGTAATTGTAAGTAGATGCAACTGATTTTAAGAATGAACTGTAAACTAACAGTCACAAAACTCACCCAATTAACATTGAGGATAAAAACGTGTAAATGTGCTCCATACGTAATTCAGAGCATATCTATTGCCTCCAGACGGCTCTCAACATGGAGATGGCTGAGTAGGCAGCAAGTAGCTAACGGTGCTAACAGCAAGAACAGTGCAAACAAAGGCAACAGTGCTGACAGAGCTAACAGTGTTTGCATGCACTTAAATGCCTGTCTCTGCTCAGGTAGCCATTACTCCACTGTATCTCTACATTTCAAATTGTTGTTTGCTGCTGTAATATTGCTCTTAAGATTTAATGCCATTGCAGACCAAATTTTTTCTTCCATTGACATTTTTCTTCATTTACTAAAAGCCATTGTCTGCAGCAAAGGTGAGTTTTTTTTGTTTTAGGTTGGGTTTCTTTGCGTATGAACTCCACTTCCATTTTGTGCAAAATATACAGAAGTCATATTAATAATGATCCTGTGATTGGTGGTAATGATGCGCGCCTGTTCTTAAGATTGAAAGTCACTCATAAAGGTTTGTATAACTAAATAAATATAGATCAAAGTTCTAATTAGTTTTTTGTTTGTCTTGCGCCCAGCTACTCGCAGGGCCTGCAGATGCTGCTGAGCTCCATAATGGTGTCAAATCCCCAGGAGAGACCAAACGTCAACTGGGTTCTTGACCAGGTACAAGACCTGCAGAGTCGCAGCCCCAACACCCAAACCAACATGGTCTGATCTTGCACGGTGCGCTGAATGTGGGATCTTGGAAACCTTTGCACACATAAATGAACGTCTATTATTTTGAGCTAAAAAAATATTTCTTTTATTTATTGACTTTAGCGTAAAAGCCTGGGTGCAGACTTTCTCTGAGTTTGGGGAGCTTGGCAACATTTCCTTTGAATCATATAATCCAGCCTGCGTATTCCAGTGGACGCTTGTAGTCCTTGCAGACTTTATCTGAAGAATCTGAAAGGCCCTGCAATATAGTACACAATGCTTCTAATAATTAAGTGGCTTTACCTTGTCCCCACTTTTATTTTGTTCAATGTGAAGCTGGAGCTAGCAGCCTGTTATCTTAGCTTAGCATAACTACTGGGAGGTGGGGGAAACTGCTAGCCTTCTAAAACTCTCTAGTTATCATGTTATGTCTTGTTTGTTTAATTTGTACAAAACCAAAATGTAAAAACAACGATTGTGGTTCTGTGAATATATTATATTATGTTAGTGAGCTTTAGAGGTGCTGGTAGGCTGATTGTGTTGCCTTTGGACAGATCTGTTTCCCCCTGTTTCTAGTCTTTATGCTAAGCTAAACTCACCATCTGCTGGTAGTAGCCTTAGCATAAAAGTATATTTTTAAAGATTCCTTTAAAAAAAAAACAAAGAAACCATTTTTGTCTTAAAATTGTAGTTTGCATTTTTAATAAGAAAAGGGATAACATAAAAGCTTTGCCAAACTTCCCGGTGTGTGAAAGCTACCGAGTTGAATACATATCAGATTTCATTCCCTACCCAGAAGGAATATGGTCCAGTTCCCTTAATTGTTTTTGTGTATGTGTAACATATTGTGGTTACACATGTGTGTGCTGTAATCATGGATAAACAACGACGCCTTCGGCTTTCCTCACACCTTCACTTGTACTGTTTGTCTCTACGGGTGTAGAGTTAAGAGGCAGAGTTCTCCTCACCTGCTATGCTGCATTCAAACACACAGAGGTGCTCCACCATCACAGTCCCCTGCTCCACATATCAACATGGGGATGTTTCTGTCTGTACTGTTGATATGGTACAACAGCAAAGTGTCTGCTTGCGTAAAAATGAAAAAGAAAGGGGTCAGTCACTTATACCATTAAATAATCATTTTTAATCAGTTTAAGGAGTGACTTTTTTTTATTAATTAAATCAAAGTTATTGTCATATTATATCTGCCATTGCAGTTTAACCTTTCACTGTATTGTCTTTTTAAACTGTTTTTGTCATTACACCTCTGCTTATGTTAAATTGTGGGTTTCCTGTCGTATGAATGTGGTCTCACACTTTTGTTCTCTCAGGGTTCACCCACATCTCAAAGGGCCTGGCAGTCTGAAGCAGTAGACCTAAATGCTACCATTTTAATAGCATTATTGGATTAAATAATACTTTGGGTATTTAAGTTAAGATGAATGCTTTTGTGACTCTGTAATGCGGTGATATTGGTAAGAACTAAAACAAATAAAAAATCCTTGGTGGTTAACTTACAGTTAAATGTTGGAATGGTTATTTTTATGCTAAGTTTGGTTATGTCGGATGACTATGAATTTTTCTGTTAATGGCGAGCTAATGCTGATATCATGCAGCTGGTAAACTAAGGATTTCTGTAAGTGTACTGATGAAGTTCACAGATATCAATAAGTAAGAGTGTGTTGTTTGGTTATGGAAAAATTTGTTGAAATTCAGTTTCATCTCTTATTCATTGCACAGTAAAGGATAAATAAACATTGAATATGTAGCGCTCTGTATACACTTTTTAATATAATTGTGAAATAAAACCACATCCTACAATAAAAAGTAGTTGGTCAACAATAGTATTTCAGTCAATACTCAGTTACCTGTATTTCTTAGTAAGCATGATGTTTCCAATACGGCCAAATATATATATATATATATATATATATATATATAGCTAAGAAGTCTCCATCGACAAACGGGTTAAAACGAAGAGCTCAGTTACTTTAACCCGACAGTGGGATGCTTTCCAATAAGTCATTAATAAATCCATGTTCTGCCTTTCTCTCTGTGATGGAGGAAGTATTCAGATTCTTTACTTAGGTAAAGGCAGTAATACTGTAGTATAAAATATCCATTGCAAGTCGCAATTTTGTGAAAATACTTTATGTATCAAAAGTTAAAATATTAATTCAGAAAATGCAAATGTGTATGTATTCTATTATTGCATACTACATTATTATTACTAATGCATTGATGTGTAATTAGAATTTGATTGTTGTAGTGGGTAATTTTAACTAGTTTAATCTATAACAAAGTATCATAATTTATAATCTAATATCAACTAAAAAAATTATTTACTTGTGTATTTGGGGCTGAGTAGAATTATAAAGGTGCATGAAATGGAAACAGAAAATTACAAATATTTAAGTATTTTATTTCTGGACGGTACTGGAGTAATTGTAGGCTACTTTAATTTCATTACTGCCTGCTAGATTTTCTGTCAACTGTGAAGGGAAAAGAAAAGCTCACAGAATGGGACTGCAGAGCGCTGGTGTGTTGAACAATTTTAACATTTGTAGTCTCTTGATTAGTGTTGTCACGTCACTGTAAATTATTCGATACAATACCATTAAAAACATTGGTATTCTATAACCTTTTCAGTACCACGGGGAAACATTGACACAACATTGAGAGCATGAAACTTTAGATTTCTGTTAAGACATAGAGCGGTGGGTGGGTGTCAACTCTGTGTTGGAGAGAAGAGAGCAGGAAGAGCTGCTGGTACCCGTGTTTTGATGCTGTGGTAAATGTATATTGAAACTTTCAAATAGTCAGTCTTGATATGTTTCGATACTCCCAGGTTCCAGACTTTATTGGGGCTACTGTCCATGAAATGGGTTTCCATGGCTGAGCAGTGGCACTCAGGCCTAAGTTCACTCTGAGCAATGCTGAGCAGTCGATGGATGGAGTGGCGTAAAACACATTTGCCCCTGGAGCTTTGGAAATGGGTTGTTGTGTTGAAGTGATGAATCACGCTTTACTATTTGGCAATCTGATGGATGAAACGTAGTTTGGCGGATGCTGGGAGAACAATAACTCTGTATTTATAGTGCCAACTAAATACAGGTCTAATGGTTTGGGCTACGCCCCTTATTTCCAATTAAGGGAAATGTTAATTCTCCAGTATTTAAGACAAAGTGTGCTTCCAACTTTGTGGCAACAGTTTGGGGAATATCCTTTCCTGTTTTTACATGGCAATGCCTCCATGTATAAAGTCAGGTCCATAAATAAGTTGAAGAACATCACTGGCCTGCACAGAGCCCGGACCTTAAAGGGAAACACCACCTAGATTAAGAATTCCAATATGTTATTCCCATCACCCTTGGAAAGTTAAATCAATATCTGTGAACATGAGCTACTCTCTTTCACAGCCAGAAACCAGAGACATATATGTTTCAAATTTGTGATGTCATCAAGTATAAAGTCCGGAGCTGCTCCATCAATGAGTGGCAGACTGACGTTTTTGGATGTTTTCATTTTTATAAACAAATGTGCTTCATTCTACTTGTTCTGAAACAGAAAATGTGCCGCATATAATCAGAACATTCCCCTGGGTGCTGGCAGTGTCATCTATAACATCTCTCCCAGCTCATCGTCTATGGAGCAGTTCCAAACTTTACACTTGACGACATCACAAATTTGAGTTTCAGACACAGACTGTACATAGGAAGTGGGCGTAGTCGTCGGGACGCCACCCATTGGTTTGTGGACTGCTGTTTTGAAGCCTTGAGTTCTGCATTTTGGACGTCGCCATCTTGGCTCTTTGCAACCAGTGAACGGAAGTTGGACGTTGGGAGTGACGTAGGGACGCCCGATATGGCTTTGTAGAGGTAGCGACCAGTCAATCACAAGGTAGCCACGCCCGAAAGCATACCCTGCTTTATGGTCTATTTTACTTTAAATGGGACTTTATTTTACTAAATGAATATCAAGCGTTATTGAAGAAGACTTGAAACTAGCAATTGAGACCATAAACTCATGTTTACAATGTTTACTGAGGTAATAAATCAAGTGAGAAGTAGGGTCATTTTCTCATAGACTTCCATACGATCATACTTCTTTTTGCAACCACAGGAGTCGCCCCCTGATGGCCATTAGAAAGACTGCAGGTTTAAGACACTTCCACATTGGCTCTCTTAGACCATAGGAACATGTATGAATTTAGAAAATGGGCATAGTTTCCCCTTTAACTCCAGCAACATCTTTAGGATGAACTGAAACTCTGTCTGTGAGTCAGGCCTCATCACCCAACATCTGCGCCTGACCTCACTACCTCTCGTGGCTGAATGGGAGCAAAACACACAAACGCTAATATGAGTGGTTTTCTGAGTTTTTGGGGTATAACTGTGTTAATAGAGAGCTTTATAAGTTTTTCATCTAGGTTATGCATTTTCGCACTAAATAAAAAATACTTTACTTTTTTAATTAAACTGGCTCAGTATTGGATGAATCATCTCCAATGGCAGACAAGCACAACCTTCATCCGACGGCATTTTGAGCCCTGGTGGCCATTCCCTGCATCTCTCTCTGTGTGTTGGTGTGTGTGTGCTTGTGCACACATCCTTGGAAACAAATATCAAACTGCTCATGTAGCCGGATTTACAACCCTTACGTCCACTCAGATCAGTGAGATGCCACACTTCACTGCTGTCCCAATTACTTTCAAAGGTAATTCCGACCTTACCAGACACACACACTCACGCACACACACTCACGCACGCACACACAAATGACCGGTCATAAAGTATACATAACATACCACATATTTACAGTGCATATGCCCTTTTATACACAAACACCCTAAGGATTCATTACACTTGAATTAATGATATCCCAGCTGATTTCTTCCTCAGGCCCACCTACAAATCCCAGACTCCCCTGGGACTGGGTCTAGGACGGAGCTGTGTTTATGGGTTCGACGTGTGCCCACACACACACACACACTGTCTCACACCTTTTATATTCCCTATCAGCTGCCAGTGAGGGGCTGCAATGATGTCATACAACACAAGCGCAAGGTCATCCCAATGTTCGCCTACGTTTTAGCACCAATTTCATGTGCTTTTGCTTACCGTTCAGTTTAGGGGGGATGCACCGATTGTTTGGATCGTGTGTGCCTTTCATTTGTAGCCCAGCCCCAGTCCTCAAACACAAACACACTTTAGCTCTCACACCATAAACCATCTGCAGGCTTTATTGATTTGGCAATGAATCAATTAGTGAATTATTTAATTAGCAAAGCATTATGGGTCATGCCAGAGCTGCGACCACCCTGCGGTGTTCCCAGGTCTCTTTAAATCATTTTACACATATGTTTTGTGGCTCATGCATGGTGTGAGCATGTAGTCTTATCTGTGCAAAAGGACCGGAGAAAAGTTTTCTCAATACAGAGAAATCAGACATGGTTCCTGTGAGACCTTGTAAAGCCGCCCAGTAAAGTTTCTGTTGTTACTTCCCAGACAAGGGATCCTATTTCTTTCAAGCTTTATGTGTGCAGACCCAGAACTTTTGCTGTCACTCAAGTCCAAATTAGCCTTGGCTGCTGCTGAAAGAGAGAGAAATATGGACGTTACGTCTGCCCCGTTGAGTGGATGAGTTATGACTTGTGTTCGTGTTTGAGGCGTTCTTTCCGTCCAGGGGCTTTCTTTGTGCTCATTAATTCATGGGAGTGTTTGGGTTAAAATGCATAATGAGTTCATTAAGGTGGATTGGCGTAATCAGGAAAGGTATTGCCTTAATTACTGGCTCAGGGCCAGACCTATCCGTTCTCTGTGAGATCGGCAACCCACCCTGTCCACAAAGCTCACTAATTTAATTAAGTGTACAAAATGCTACACCCTAACGTCGCCCTTGGGGGCAATTATGGCACTAGAGATTGAAAGATCTCCGCCGGGGGTGTTTTACTTACTGGCAGGAGATTGCCTGTGTCAGTTAGCTGATTGCATTGATTATATTGATTTGTAACAGCTTTTCGGGTAATTTCATCTGCAAAGGTGAGAGCAACACGTTGGCCCGGGGACTTTTTTATTTATCCTTTCTTTATTTAGACCTTGCACTCTTTTGCCAAGTGATTAGATGAAATGGAGCTCCACAATAAGTCTTTTAAAGTGGGAGTTGGGGAGGGAGGATCGATAGTTTTTATTTGCCGTATAAGGTCAGTTGGATGTTATGAATTCTTCTAAAGACATAACAACTCTTTCACCTACAGTGAAAGTGCTGTGTGGTGGTGCTGAGGCAGCAAAGTTTGGCTTAAACCGGCAAGACAAAATCTTCAGCTCAAAAGTCAGACGGGTTTTAATTTACCTAAAACACACAAACCAGCACGTAGGGATAGATTTCTTCACCCAATGCTGAATTTCCCTGTGCTTGATAGAGATACCTCCTTAGTTTTAATTTACTTCGATGAAAGGTTTTACGTTCAGCCGAAGTTTATTTATTTTAGCAAAGTTAAATTCAAACTGTAGAATCCATTTCTTCAATAGATACATATACTTTACCATCTGACCTCTATGTTAGGGTCATAACAGAATACTCAAAATAATTATTAACGGATTGTTAAAATGATAAAGAAAAAAACATTCAAATTTTGTTAAAGGATAGGAATCTACCTATTCCATACCCAGATTAGAATTTAATATGGCAAATAATATTGTTTAATTCACATACATGACAGATTTGTTCAAATCCTTCATCCAATTCTGCATATATATTGCAGCTGACAGAGCTCAACACACTGAAATTGAACAAAACATAAGCAAACAAATAAAGCAGAAGAAAACTATAGTTTATGTGCCACACATGTTTTATTTGTGTGACAGATCATTAAACCACCTGTCTTTTAGTTATTTGCACCTTTTTATTATTTCAATTTTGTCAAAGTTTTGAAGGTGCTTCCTTGCAGTGCGTTGAGGTCCCGGTCGCTGTACAAAAGCTACTGAAATTGCTTCTATTCTGTCAATGAAGTAGAGAAATAGGGCCCAATCGATTAGTTATAATTACAGACGTATGAGCTGTGTGAAGCATGACAACGGCAAAAGGAGGCTAATAGTTTGATGAGCAGTTCATCAGCACTGATTAAGAGGATGGGATGACAAGATAATCCAGAGGTGGTGCGGTCATTAACGGTGGCCAAAGAGCAAATTAGCTGATTAAACAACTTCCCGCCCAGCCAATGCCAGAAGGGAGGGGCTCCACGAGTGATGGATGAGGAGGCGTGGAGGAAGTGTTTATGTCGCTTGCCAGTAGAGTTGTCACTGAATGAGTGAAGTGTCTTCATCAATTTGGAGCCATTACCATGTCAAAAGGAGAGGATAGTGTTTGAAGGAGGGGGACAGATTGGGGGGGAGAGAAGCAGAAAACCCATCTGCATACTACAAGCTTATTCATTTTCACACACACACACACACACTCCTCCAGCCCCTCCCACCAGGCAGGCCAGTTTACCGTAAGGCCGTTTAATTTTCCTGAAATAGGGCTGTGACAGCTGTGTCATGCTGATGAGAAGGTGCTGAGAAGAGTGGCGGCCTGTCACATCTCATCTATCTCAGCACTGATACTGCTGAACCTCCTCTTCTTCCTTCTCCTCCTCCTCCTCCTCCTCCTCCTCCTCCTCCTTCTCTTCTTCTGCCTTCACATCCTCGTGTCTCTCCGTTCTTCCTTCTGAGATGTCAAATGTTCTCCTCAAATAAACGCAGCATGTCTCAGTCTGTTAACCTGATGTAGGGAAGGGGCATTGATTGACGTTGGTAAAGGACAAAAGTAATAACGGGGAGCTGTTTTTTATTTCACCTGCATTGATTGTTACAGGTCTCTTTATCATCTGACCCGGCTCAATTATGCCAATTGGATAGCGTGGTGACACTGTGAGGTTGTGGGGACAGAAAGCGAGAGGGTGTGTGTGTGTGTGTGCGCGTGTGTGTGTGTGAGAAAGGTGGAGTAAAGATGGTGTAGATGAGTGTAGAAATAGCTTGTTTGCGGAATATGCATCACTTAGGATGTATTACTCTGCAGAGAGAAGGACAACAATTTAAATGTTAGTGATGTCATTTCCACCTGTCAGTCATGTCTTGGTGCAATAAATGTGGAGCCATTACATAAATGAGATGTTGACGTGACCCTTTATATGCATGCATGCAGACACACACATACACACTGCTATCTCTTTAGGTTTATGTAAATAGGATAGAATACAAATCTAGCAAATGACCTGAATCCATCGTGTTTGCTGTTAGAGGAAACACTTTGGTCGGTTGTAAATCCGGAACGTCTAACAGCAACGGATCTGAATTTAATTTGTCTTTTTGTTTGTCTTTTGCAAATTAATATAAAAAGCAAGCAAAACATATCTTCATATATTCCTGCACTTCTGCATAGTGCAATTCCATTTGTGGCAAGTAATGTTTTTTCTTTTGCGTGTTCGCCCACTATAACTTTTATTTTTTTGGTTTCAATTTCTCACATTTCCCTGAACCGCTTTTTGACAAACCCCAGAGACCGTTCCTGACATTAGCAGATGCAAAATAAACCAACCATACCTTAAACCTGGGGCGTAAATTATAGCTTTATTTAGACCAAAACAGACTTTTAGGCTGTCCTAACCAATAAGTATGTTTGCCATACACATAGTTGGTCATATTCCCTCTGCCACTCTACCTGCTGCTGTTTGATCAGCAGCAGGTAGAGATTAAACATATTACCTCCTGTCGACACTCCAAAAGGGTTTTTCTCTGCACTTGACACTCTGCTGTACCTGCAAGAGTTAATAACGTGCACCCGCTGTGATAATTATAGTAAGAGAGTGAGAGCAAGCAACAGCTGCAAAGCACAATGTTGTGGATGTTTTGCACTTAAGTATATCAAATAAATTGTTATTTATTGGCTTTTGTTCATTTAAATTCAGCAGCACCAATCCTTGTCTGTGTGATTACGTTCACACAGACATCATTTGTAAGAAGGGCAACCATATAAATATCTTTAACTTTACGAGTCAGTTTTACTGATGCCAAACTGTGAGACGTCTCCTTATTCACTAGGATTTGAATATCTCTTTTATTTTAAAGCAATTGTATGTTTTTCCTGTAACAGACGGAAATTAGTTTGCATTTCCTTACATTTAATCTTCATGGCACATATGTAATAAACATAGGATCAGAGGACCAATGTCTGCAATAAATGTAATAATGTCAGGCATATTTGTATTAAAAAGGGTTTAAAAGTCGCGAGCAGACATTTATGCACCAATATCTGGCCTTAATAGTCTGAGTTTCTCTCAGTCCACTACAGGTGTTTTTATCTTCCATGCAGATAGAATAAAGAAAGTTTTCCTTGGAACCTGCCAGAACCATTGCAATGTGCTAGTAGTAAACACACTATCACACTATCTGCCTTTTAAAGATGCACTGTTACTGATGGAGTAATCATTTGACATTCATCACTGTTGTATGAGATAGTAAACTTAACTTAACTAACGTAACTACACTTAAAATATCACCAAACTCAAAATGGACCCAGAAAATCGACATCATCATTCATTTAAAAAAAATAAAAAAAGTTAAACTGGATCTATTCTCTTGCGCATATTTCTGTCCACACACAAACACGGGTACCTGTACGTACATGCGGGCATGCAAGTTCATGTGTAACCTTCACAAACAGTGGATGGAGCCGCTGGGACTACGCCTCGGCCTGGGACTGTATTAATGATGCCAGCTGCTTTGATGCTGTCAGCCAGACGGATTACCCTGCTCTTAACCCGCTTTTGAACTCAGCGTGCCACACAAAAGCCAGCTGTGCACCTTCACACCAGTGCAAATACTTATTCACGTTAATGCTACTTTATTCACCGTCATAACTTCACAAGTGAAAGAAGGACACATTTATTTTGAGTCAGCATTTAGATCACATGCCGCTCGCACTGAAAACAGGCTGGATTAGAAAAGGTCAACAGCTCAGTGAAGGCATACAGTTGAAAGGGGAAAAGCATCATCATCATATGTCGATTAGCTCAAAAGCCCTGGGAAAGCAAATACAGTTATTACAACAAAAAATGTATCAATGTGGGGAGAGTTTTACAAAGAACACAAATGTTCCTGTTTTACTCAGAATCTACATGGATTCATTCACTGCTTTGTGGCCACAATGTATAAGAGCAGAAGAATTGTATCCACTTAATTTGTGTTTATTCCAGGCCTTATGGCTTTTAAACCTAATTTCTAATGTATTAATGCAGAGCAGCGAGTGACAATAACTGTCTTTCATTAAGCATAGTACTGCAAGTGATATTAAAGATTGAGGTGTAAACTCCCATTAGAATAGAAAACTGTTTCCATGTGTCGCTTTGCAGTTTACAGAGCTGAGGTGGGAGATGCTGGGAGTAGGTATGGGGGAGGCTGGGTTGGAAGGTCAGAGTCTCTCTTGCCGGAGGAGGGGAGGCGGTCTGTGTAGGTGTGGGTGGGTAGGTGGAGGGGAGGGGGGGATTTAATTAGAGCGAGTGCCTGCATCCCCCATGGTCTCCTGTTCCGTATTACTGCTTGCTGCCAAGGGTTAACTGGCCTGATAAATGGGATCAGTCACACTTGTACACACATACACACGCACACACACACACACACACACACACACACACACACACACACACACACACACACACACACCTACCTACCTGTGCTGTAGAGAGGGAATGACTAAGGCTTGTATGATACTAGCTAAATGGGATAAGATACAGATATTGAAATAGCACGTAGCCAAACTGTTCTGATACGCCGCAATTAGACACACACATTGTAACTATAACAAAAACGTAAACGATCGCTTGTTCAATGTTCGATTGGTCAGAAGCATCTGCTTATACATTTGGAAGCGACATGACCAATGTGACTGACACATATCAACCACTATTTTATATGAATTTGGTACAGACATTCATGGTGCCCAGAGGATTAATCATACTGACTTTGTTGATCTCTGACTTTTCATCTATAGCGTCATCAGCAGGTCAAAATGATTGTTTTCTAATACCTTGTTTTATGACAAAATTATCTGCAAAACTAGCGACATTCCCATCAGGCTCAGCTGTACTTTTGAGTTTAGTCAGTCCAAAGTGCTTCACAGTTAATAATAAAAATGCATAGTGGTGCACAGCATGAAAACAAAGCAAACGAAGCAGGCAAATTAAACCAAATTGCAAAGAAAAACCTTGCACAAAAATGCATGCCAACAAAAAACAAATGTTTTATGTTGTATGGACTCAGCTGATCTGACAGGGAGGGTTAGCGAACCGCATAATGTTGGTGTGTTGATGTTTTGAAGATGTATTGTGGGAAATTTAAGAGCAATTGGTTCAGAAATATTAGAGGGTGTCATGCCATGAGGACGTTGAATGTGATCACAAGGATCTTTAACTGAATCCCGAAAAGTACAGGGAGCCAATGAAGTATAGGCCAGAATGTGGGTAACACTCGTCGTTAAGTGTTTGTCAAAAGCCTGGCTGCCACGTTAAAATTGAAGTCGAGCAATTGACCCTTCGCCAAGCTAACGCAGGCTGGCCAATCATAGGGTCTGCCAGCTCTGACTAGGGTCCTACAACTACATAGCTCTTATAGACTCTCATGCAATCCTTTAAGATTTTCTAAATGTTCAGGTTTTGTGGATTTCCAGCTAGTTTCACGTTGTGTGGTTGTGAAACTCGTTACCCGGAGAGGTTTGAGAGAGATTTTAGTTTCTAAAATGTTATGTTTATGTAAAAACCTGTTGAGCTAACATTAGCAGATTACTTTAGCAGATCATTAACCAGCTAACTTTAGTTAACGGAAGTGTGGGCTTCATGGTAATTCTGATAGCAGGGGGTGGGGGGGGGACTTAACAGTTGCAGACTCCCTTACAAAAGAAAATAAGGGGTTACAGTAGTCCAGGCAGGAAAAGATAAAATCATGTATGATTTTCTATTGATTTAAATATTTCTGAGTTGCAAAAAACAAGACTGAACCAATTTCTTAATTTGATTAAAATTCAGATTTTGATCAAACACAACACCAAGTTGTCTAGCAGATGGTTTTATATTCCCTGGCAAATTACCTACATAACCATCTCAGAGCAGTTCCTTTATGCTGAGCCAATGCTTTAGTCTGTGCAGCAAGATGGTATGATTGACAGTGCCAGAGGCAAAAAACTAATTGAAATGGGTTGAGAACATTATTAGTTTCCACCTCTTCCAGTATTTGATTAGTTAGCTGCAGCCTTTTCAATTATTTTTCAGACAAAAGCTAAATTAGAGATTTGTCTGTAATTATGAGGTAGTGTTGGGTCAAGGCCAGGTTTCTTTAATGGGTGTTGAATACAAAATCTCTACTGGCTCCCCTTCCAACAACGAATCCAATACAAAGTCCTTCTCCTCACTCATAAAGCCCTCCACAATCAGGCCCCCTCCTACCTCACCGACCTGCTTCACCACCACACTCCATCCCGTCGGCTCCGCTCCTCTGATGCCAACCTCCTGTCCCTTGAACAGAAGAGGCTGGTTTTACAAGACCATCAATGGTGGTAAACAGAACGTAAGGGTTATGCCATTTTGCCGCTATAAGGTTAGTAAAATACTTCAGTCACTCTTTTTTGGTCTATAGATTACAAGCAGACAATTACGCCATCATATGAAGGAGGTAAACTTTAGTTTATTTTTCTTTCACCTTCGTTCTTCTACATTCTCATTTTAGTTGACGAATATCAAAACTTACGATGACTGACACCTTGACCTTGCCTTAATGGGAGCAATGTGATCTAAAACTGATGACGAAATGACTTTAGGACGAAAAGGATTTTTGTACATCACTTAGCAAGTGACACACTGACACTGACTGAGTTCAACCTAATTAGTTCTCATTAGAAAATGTAGAAATGCTAACACGCTAAACTAAGATGGGGAACATGGTAAACATTTTACCTGCTCAACATCACCATGGTAGCATTGTCGCTGTGAGCATGTTAGCATGCTGACGTCAGCATTAAGCTCAAAGCACTGCTGTGTATGTAATTGCAGCCTCACAGAGCCATTAGCATGGCTGTAGCCTCTACGGCTTGTTCATCTAGCACCGGAGATAATGTACAGTCTTTATATTAACACAGACCACAGTGATGTAAAACAAACAAAGATTCAAATATAAGTAAAATTCATGTGTGGAGATATTTAAATAACTTCAACCGAGAGTTCTGACAGTCTTTTTCATTTTATGTTTACTGTCTTCGCTGTCTGTCTTTGCCACCGTGAATATCAGTGTGAGCAAAAGAGAAAACTGTCAAACAATAGACTAGGTGTTTCCCAGTTTGGTGACATTCATAAGGTAATTTTCTGTGAGGTGTAACACAATGTATGTTGGGTGCGTGTCTTTTCATAAATCTTCAGTCTTCATCAAGGCGGAGGCCGTGTCCATTAATAACCCAGTGTGGTTGGCCTGATGACAGAACACAATGCACCTAATGGAACAATTTATTTCCATAATGCTGCATTGTCAGAGCAAACGCACAGCCTCAGGGAGAGGCGAACAGGAGAGTGAAGGAGCCGGTGCAAGAAAAGGACAATGAAGGACATTAAAGGCACATTCAGTTAGATTTTAAAACATTAGTGGGTACATGTATAGTAATATTTAATGCTAGAACTCGCAGACAGAATGGAGATGAACTAGGATCTTATGTTCTTCATTTTCATGTTTCTCCCATCTTAATCCAAAATCCTGGCAGCAATCTGCAGTGATATTTCAACGACAGACAGCTGGGGCAAACACTTAACACCTCTTATACTACAGGGTAAAACCTGTTGACAGATACAGATGTGTCCATAGGTTTTCTTTAAATAAGATAATTAATACCCCATTGAACACTGCTGCTCTCAAATATTTAGACAGGAAGGCTGAAGTGCCACTAAAATAGGGGCACTTTAAATAGCGGACTGTGAAAATTAGTGTTTCACTTCCTTCTCTGGTTGAAAAGTTCAAATGCATCACTGATGTGTGTGGTCACAAGTTTGCTCTGTTGTATCTTTACATAACCACACCCAACGGTGATGTCACAGTTTATGGAGACACCCTCATGAACAAATCTACATTGCATGCATTTTTAGCTTGCGTTGAGGTGGTTTTTAACTCAAACGCTCCTCCACGTTTACCA
Source organism: Pholis gunnellus (assembly GCF_910591455.1). Lineage (NCBI taxonomy): Eukaryota > Metazoa > Chordata > Actinopteri > Perciformes > Pholidae > Pholis > Pholis gunnellus. The sequence continues at coordinate 26,476,479 of NC_136528.1, read as the reverse complement.
AACAAATAGGTAGTTTGTAATAACCACATTGTTGAGGTAAGAGAACGATTGTAGTGATGGTTAAAAGAAAACCTGGCTCGTGGTAGGAAACAGGAAATAAACAGCTGTCTCCAATGGTAATGTCTGACATTTTGTTGACCCGTCCATCCACTCTGATGACCTCCTCTTCCTCATGCGGTCTTTGTTGCTCCATAAAACATCACTTGATCTCCTCCTTTGCCCCTGATGGAGTCATCCCTAATCCTTGTCATCAGTGCCATTGGGTCGGAATCCGTGTGAAAGCAAACAAAACCATGCAGGTTCACCAGAAACTCCTTTACCTCAGACTCCACCCCAGATCCAACTTTGCTGCTGCTGTCAACCTGCAATCAGAGCTCCGGCGGGAGGAGGAGAGTTCATCGTCCGGCAGCAGCGGCTCCTCCTCCAGCCTGGAGCAGAGCTTCACATCCTGCTCTGCTGGTCCCAGCTGGGAGCGAACACAGACACCATGCTGGTGGAGGCCCAGGCCGTATTACTGGGCCCGCTGGAGGTAACAGAGGCACGGGAGAACCAGAACCAGGACTGAGCGAAGCAGACTGTCAGACCCTGCTGCAGCAAAAGGAGAGGTATTCTAAATGTTGATAGATGATATAGATGATGATATTTTAACACAACCAAATGTCAACAAACATGAGATTTAGTTATGTAAATATGGCAGGTGTAGATCTTTGCTTCCTGGAATCATTTTGGGACACGTGGAAAGAGGATGTCAACTCAGGTGCTTTACTTTACTGTCAAGTGCTTTACAGCACAAAAACCCCAAAATATGTGAAGACAAACACAAGTTTAACATAATAAAATGAGTGTTATTACAGTGGTGAAAGAAGGTAAAATGAAGGATATATAAATACAAGCATAGTCTTTAGTTTTTTTGAGATTATGACTTATTAATGAGTGTATGAAGGTCAGAAAGATCTTAACCTTGGCGATAGTGTATATTGGAGAAAATATAGTATGTTTATACAACCCAAAGGAAATGTTAATAAATGATTACACCCAAATTTCAGACAAAATTTTGTCTTCAATATACATGGAAGATGCTTTAGATTAACGTAGCTTTAAAAGCTAGGGTATACTTGGAAAACTAATTATTTTACATCCTGCAACTTCTTGTCCAACCAAGTGTTTTGGCCTGTTCGTAAACTCAAAGGTGCCCACTTTTAGACAATCTTTCATGGAAGGCATTTGCTCATTTGTGGAAGTGCAAAACATGATAAAAATAGTTAGGAGAGAGAACAAAGAGCTTGGAAGGACTGTAAAAATAAAATAGACTTAACTTTTCAGATTCCACAGTGAATAGTAAGTTTCCATTCAAATGTAAGTTATGTGAACAAACAAGCAGTACAAACTGTGCCACTACCAAAGGGAGTAACTGGATTCAAATTGTGCAGTAGTTTCACTCACTATTTGTATTGCCTGTAGGGGCTGCTGGTGATAACAAAGCTGAGTGCATTTCCAAACCCCACTCTGTGCTCAGAGTTTGCTTACTTTTATTGTTTTGGCTATCAGGTAACAGAACCATACAGCTGTCTGCATCGCCGCCCAGCCACTGCTTAGCTACTGCTCTGCAGCTGTATACACAGTTAATCCAGGTCTCTTCATTGGATCAACTTAAAAGCACATTTTAAATAAATGATCACTTCAAGTTGTAGATTACGATAAGTTTGCATCTGAGTTGTATGAGTGTAAAACAGCTCTGATCAGGCGGCAACTTCCATGAAGCCAATGTGGAAGTGCCTTGAACATGCAGTCTTTCTAATGGCCATCAGGGGGCGACTCCTCTTGTTGCAAAAAGAAGTCTGATTGTGGAGAAGTCTATGACAAAATGACTCTACTTCTTACTTGATTTATTATCTCAGTAAACTTTAGTTTATGGTCTCAATCGCTGGTGTCAAGTCTTCTTGACACCAGCGAAATACCGAACTCAAGGCTTTAAAACAGTGGTCCACAGACCAATGGGTGACGTCACTATGACTATGTCCACTTATTGTATTAAGTCTCTGGGTCTGATACACTAATTTTAACTGCCATAAGGTTATTTATGTCATTGCTTAGTATGTTTGTTTACATGTTGTTATTTGTAAGGTTTGTTTTTAATGCGAATGGGTTTTTTGTTTTGTATAAAAGGGGGGGAACTATTGTTGCGTGCTGTGTTGTACCGGGACGTGTTTGACCGTGGTCAACTAAGTTTTCAGTTCAAGTTTCAAGGGATCATCTTTCGTGTTTCAAGTGGACTCATTTCCCTCTCAGTTGTGTGCAGCCAGTGAGGTACGTTATTTATGTACATTCGCCATTGCGCACATTCGCGCGCAAACTGTGTTTTTATGTAATGTAAACGTCTGATTGTTTTGTATGTCTAAATGTGATTTAAACAGTTCGACGGTGGACGGAGAAGTAGGAGGAAGAATAAATCCATCAGTTGAGAGAACCAAGGTGTCGTGTATTTACTGGAGGGAGTGATACTAATATATAGATAGGAGGTTAGCCAAATATGGGTTGTATTCTTAATCAACTATTACAGCAGTAGTTGTTGCAGACACACCTGGGGGAGATCTGCACACCTTTTCAAATATATGTCTTAAGTATTTATATTAATATGGGGATTCAAAAAAATGTAACAGTACAGTCTTTGAGTCAAAATAAGCACAGAATAGACTTAAAGTATAACTGTTTGACACCTGCAAAGCACATTTTTCTGCCAAGCGAGATGTAAAATGTGTCCTTCTCTACTTATTTGTGACAGGGTGACTAAAAAGGATTTAGGCTGTCGTAAAGATTGAGCACATGTAGTTTATCGGGAGGAGGAGCAGCTTATTCAAACCAATTAGCACACTGACAGAGAGGGATGAGGTCCCTGACCTTGCTGCCCTTGTAGCCATAAACGGAACAAATATAATGAACAAGTGGTGAAGAAAAGACGAGGGAATGAGGCAGAGATGATTGTATTGAAACTTACATTGTTTCTTCAAAGTCAGTGGTGCAGTATATGCTGTACTGTGAATCAGGCTAAAATATAAAAACATGTTACAGAAGTGTCTCTTGCGGGACTGAACACTGTTAGTTTGTTAGTTAGAAAGTCATTGAAAGTCAAAAACAGCTAACTCCAATTTACTCTAATCTAATTTTGTCACCTTTAAAATATACTAAAATGAAGATAAACGTATCGAGATCCATCTGTAGGTACTCTGTGACGGTATTTTGTCTGTTCTGTTCTGTCACTTCATCAGAGCTCTGTTGCCGAAGGAGCTGGACTGACTGCACTTTGTCTCACCTCTGATGACGTTTTGATCAATTGAGAGCCATTAAAATACACCACAATGCAGTGATTTACTTCTGCCACAGTTTCATAGATTGACAGATTTTAGGAGCGCTCCATTAGTCTATTGACAAAGTCAAGTGACTGATCAATTCATTTAATTTAATTTTTTTGGGAATATTGACTTAATTAGAAACAGAAATTACCTGATGGGAGGTGGCACTATGCTAGCATTACCACAAAGAGTCATTTGCTTAAAAGATTAGCCGGATGTGTGATTTAATTTATTTCCTAATCTGCATGGCCCTTCATACACTCCTTGAAGTGACAGAAAAATCTTAAGATTCCTAAGATGTGTTTATTGAAAATGTTACTATTGATGCATCATGTTTCAGATAGATGTCCTTCCTGTCTGACCCCAAAATCAGCAGCTGTCAGTACTTTCTCTTTAGCAGTTTCTCATTCGTTTTTATATTACTTACTCGACTGTGGATTAGTTGCTGCTCTGTGCACACAAAAGGACAACGAGATTCTATTCAAACAAAATGAGAAAACACTGGATTTACATGATAGAGACCAGGCAGCGTAAAAGCCAAATTCTGCAAAAATGCAACTGGGGACGTGCAGCCTCACTCTCACTTGTAGACGCCGTGCCACTGAGTTCCATACAAGCATTTTTTTTTTTGGTTTCGGACTATCCAGAAAATATTATATTTTATGTTATTCTCTGCAGCAATGATTTCCCAGTTATGTTAAGCTAGGCAGCAACCTTCCGGGTCTGAAAAGTGAAGCCAATGCGAAAGATAATTGTGTCTTCAGAGTTCGGTTGTATTTAGCTCCACCCTCTAGTGTCACTTATGTTTGCAAAAGACCAAGATAGCGACGACCAAAATGACGAACTACTAGAGGCTTAAAAAACATCAGTACACAAACCAATGGGTGACTATGTCCACTTCTTACACAGTCTTTTTTTTAAGAAGCTCTTCTAAACTTTCAGGTGAGGTGAAGGAACACGGTCACATCAGGATACCATAAATATTTGTATCATTTAAATGTCATTTAAAATATTTTTTATACTTGATCCACAACAGAATAATGCATCAACATCCACCTTTTTATTTAAAAAGGTAAAATTATATTTCCACTGTTATCTCATGATAATCCATCCAATAGTTGTAGAGAAATGTCACTTAAAACCACAAATGTGAACCTCATGGTGACGCTGTACGGAAAAGTCAAATCTCCAAAGTCATTAGGATTCATCCTCCAGAGACCGAACATGTCTGAACAAAATGTTATGGCCGTCAAATTTGCCGCTAGCATGCCTTAAACAGATCATTTTCTCATCTCCTGTTTGAAAGCAGCAGTATTAATCAGTTGACTGCTGGCAATGCAAAATAACCAAATCTTAAAACATCTTGATATTTAGTTTATACATTTACTGCAAAAGGAAGAATTTCTTTAACGTAAAAAATAAACCTGGCTGTATCTTGCTCTCGATATCTTTCTGTACTCAGTAACCTTAGTGTCTACAGGTAAATTGGGCAATAAGAAGACATTACCTGAGTGCTAATGGCTGTGGGCAATTTCCTCACAGCGGAAAACCTCATCCCCAAGGTAGCAATTACATGCAGATTTAAATGTCATTTTAGGGAGCACAGTATGGCTGAAAGACATTCACTTTCTAGAGTTGAAACTGAGTTGAAACTGAGTTGATCTGCAGGAGGGGGAAACAGAGAGAGCAAACATCCAACTGGCGGAGGTCTTCAAAGCACTTGATGGCTCTGAATATCCTCATAAGTGGCCAGATAATGCGTGGTGGAGAGGCACAGTGAGATAGCAGGGTGAAAGTAATGATGTCTTGTTGTGGCAGATAAGGTGTATTTATCTCCTATCTCCCATGTCTATGCACAATGGGGCCCTTGTATGGGTGATAGTAAAACACGGGGCTGTTAGATGGAAGGACCCATTAAATGGTCATAAAACTCACACTGGATTGCATTATGTTGAAAGGAAGCTTTTGTTTCCAGTGTGGAAAAAAATAAATAAACAGGTGAGCTGGGAAAGAGATTGGAAAGTCGCAAGGTTGGAATTCCCCAATTTAGATGTGAAGCAGACTCTGAACCCTTCGCTGTTTTATTTGTTCTGCCTCTATTGTGGTTTATCAGAAGTTTTATTAAACTGCCATTGATTAGCTTAGATTATATGGAAGCTACACTGTAAAAACTGTGATTTGGCTGAATTAATATTTAATAAATAAAAACTAGTAACCAATACATAATAAAAAAGACTATGTGTAGTTTTGATTTCAATTGAGGTGAATACAACACGTTTCATTGATATATTAATTAGATTTGTCTCAGTTTTGTTTAAATAAAATCAGCTGTGAATCTCTAAGTACAATCTAATTGTATTTCACCAGGAACGTAAAAGATGCAGAAAATTAGTTTTACTCATTGAGAAGTCTTTGATTTTAATCAGCTTACACATCAACCTATGGTATTTTGCTCCAGATGGACATCAATCAGCAATCATCTGCCACCATCAGGGACAAGGGCTGCTGTTCTCCCAAAGGTAAGACATTTACCTACTATTATTAGGTAAAAAACTGTTTATAACCAAGCTGCTGCTGCAGTTGAACATAGTTTTGCTCTCTTTAAGCTACAAAACATGCCAACTTTACTGCGCTGTAAATCAAAATGAAGCTAGTGATTCAAAATCAGTCAGTCTGCATCGTCTTTGATTCTACTAAAAACGTAGCAAGGACTGAAAAAGTGATCGGCTCAATGTTGTCATTTCATGTTACTTTCCCAAGAATACTGTATAAAGTGCCCTTTTAAGATACCAGCCAATTTACTTTGACCAATTATCCTGGCCTCAGCCCGAGCTGCCGCCTTAACACTCAAGTATCTTTCTGTTAAAAGCAGCAGCATTTTCAGCTTTCGTACATTCTGTTCGGTTTTGTCTTGTTAACGTTCACTTTCATGTCTCTGTTCTCAGTACATGAGGCCACTGAAGGAGATTCAGATGTAATTACCGCCCTACTTCAGTGTAGAGTATGCTTTTAGACAGGGGTTGCAGCTCATGCTGACTGATTACACCGAGCTGCTTTTGAACCTTCTCCACGTCAAGAGCAGAACCTTGGGGCTGAGGGTGCAGGCTATCCTGCTCTACTTTCATCTACAGGAGGTAATGTTAGCCTGAGATTCTCTCCACAAAAAGAGTCTGAAATAATTGCCTGTGTTTGCACTCAGTGACCACTTTATTATACAAGTTTAGAATGTTCAGATGTGTACATATAAATATATATTCAATTCATTCAAAATGATCTTATATGTTCACTTATAGGTCAGTTAACATGCATGTCGTGGTCAGAATATTAGAAATGCCTCCAAATAGTTTATTACAATATTTCAACACTAATGACCTCAATGCTAAAACCAGTGTGCAAAATAATTAAAGTGACAAATAATGTTTACTTTTGTCATTTCAGGCCACAAGCAATCCAAGCATCGACACGACAAGATGTTAGCTTCTGTGTTTGAGGAATCTACAGATCAACTATTAAAAGATTATGACGTCAGTAGATCAAATCACAAAATACAATCATTACTACTGAGTTTTGTTGTGTCATGTGTTGCCTCTAATAGGACCTTTCCACAGCAGCCAATCTGACCTAGCACATGATGATGTGAAAATGTCAGGACAGGGTTTTGTTGTCTCTTTTAGCCACTTGTTAGCAAGCGCCTTTTTAGAGGTATATTTATTTAGAACAACATGTTAAAGTATCTTAAGCTTGTGTTAACTACAGACTTTATTTCAAACCCATTAAAAGAACTATTTACTTGTAAGTGTAAAAGAATGTTTTGTCTTTCAGGACCCACTCCTGCACAGCTCTGTTTGGGAAGAACGTTCTTGTTAGCTGTACAGTCTGAAATACCCAATGTTCTTGCTATGTCAGGGTGCTGATGAAGACAGTGTGTTGCAGGACCTTGTTGTAGAAAGAATGAAAATCTACAACATCATGACACATCAGAGGGTCCTGATAACATCGGTATCATGACAAAGGGCATGAAAGTTCTGACTGCTCTGGGTAACTTTCCAAGGACTTTATCCATGCTCGTTGGATGGGCATATGCAGTGAATCTTATATCCCAAGGAGCTCAGGTACATGCTTGAAGTCTTTCACAAACTCCTCCTCGAGCTAAACTTTTAAAAAATAGCCCCAAAAGTGGACAGCCTCACGTATAAGCTATGCCAGTAATTCCATTATGCAATGCACTATATCCCTATTGTAAACCAGTGGCGGCCCTGTATTTTATACCTGGGCCTTCAGTGCTGTCCTACTACAGTTGAACCACCTCCTAATAACCTCATTATGACGCCAGCGAGACGAGATGCTTCGTCATTAACGGGCAATGTAAATCAATGTAATCAACACAATGACAACAACAAACTCACAAGAACCAGTCACATATATTTATATGACAACAAAGCAGGTAGAATAATATAAAAGCTCAATACCACGATTCAACAGACCTCTGCAAATTCCAGCAAAACTGCTGCGCTAAAACACGCATTCCGCCACACACTCTACATTCAAATATTATTCACATCGGAGGGAACAATATTCACCATATCATGAAAAACGACACGATAGAAATTAACACAGTAGTAACGCTACTGCAGATGTAAAAAGAAAAAAAGCAGTTCACTTACCAAAGCTGCTGTTCACTATTTAAAGACAAAGTCCATCCTCTTTTCTTTGATTACAAAGAGTTCAATGACACAGTTGTTCAGTACATCCGTGCGTTTTAGTTCCAGTAAGAAGTCCTTCTCGATTCATGGATGCCAGTGATGACAGTCGAGCCTCCCCAGTTGTATTTCTTGAATACGTTTTAATGTGTTTGAGGGCTGAAAATTTCCGCTCGACAGGCAGCAGATATTGAGATTGTCACCGCCAAACATGCCAAAACGCTAAAAATGTAATGTTACGTAAAAACATATCTTTAAACTTTAACTGTTACTACTACAAAGTTCTGCTAGCTAGTTTCACAACAGTCACGTGTTGACAAAATGCCAAGTGTTAACTCAAGTGGGAGATACGATCACATATCTCTGACTCAGAATTACGACTCGGAGGCTGATGTGAATGTTTTTTCCTGTATCTGAACAATATTATATAGTCGGGTTTGCTGTTGGGCCAAGCTTTTTCAGCTCCATGGATTTCTTTTTAAAGCAGTTTTCCATAAACACAAATGTTGCAGTTTGTTGCATCTGGATAACTGACAAGATACAGTGGTTGTGTTCATCAGGGGCATTGTGATAATGTGCTTCGGCATTGTTTTTGATCTATAAAACATATCTTCATTACTTAGTAGCTCCTACTGCACAACTGGGAAATGAACTAATCCATTTTAGAAAAAGAAAATGTAAGTAGAGCAAAATGCATGATTCTAGACTCAGCAGACAACTTAATTTTGTCTCCACCAGCACCAAGAGACCAAAATAGCAAAAACAGAAGGAGATTCACATCCAGTGGGCTGGATGTCATATGGCAAAGCTCAATATTGGTTAATAAATGATGGAGACAGTGTACGGAGGCAGAGAAGAGTAGCAAAACACTAATAAATTACCTCTATCTCCTTAATGAGACAACATTCATTTTGGTCTCAAGGTCTGGCAGAAAGTGAGCTGATTTATTATATACCTTTAACTCTGTGGGAGTTAGTCTCTTTACTAGGGGGGACGGAACGCTGATTTTCAATGCACAGAAAGCCCATTGTGCACCCCAATCATTTATCATGTCCAGATGTTGTACTCCAGACCCTGTGGGAAAACTGGTGCTAGTGGACAGCGTCCCTGAAAGCTACATGTGTCACAACAGACCCAAAGGAAGAGCAGACAGGAATGTGCACATACGGAGCAAGTTGAATCGGGATGAATCAACATGTATGACATTGTCTTTTGTGGTCCGTTGCACCGTGTTGACGTGTTTTTAGTTCAGCCATGTTATCAGAGTGACAATCTAGAAGCTCCCGAACTTTCTTTAGTCTCACTCATCAACAGCGTGAAGGGTCTTATCAGTAGGTTTAAATAAACCAGCGAGGATCAGTGACCCAGTGGGAGTCAATAATGTGCTGACTACACGACAGAGAGCACAAGAGCACACAGGGATTAGTTTAAGGACAGGGCAGGCTGTCTCAGGGCTGTGGTAATGATTGAAAAATATGCCTGTAATTGCTGATAAGCTCTTTAATGTTTCAGTAAACTCCTGTTGGCCGCTAAGTTTACTGACACATAACTCGTCGATAAACTCTGGCTTTGTAGTGCAACGTCAAGGGGCCGGCGGTCTCTTTGAACCCGTTGTCTTCTCACGGTGTGAAGGTTCTGCAAAGGGTTCAAGAGGCCATGTGCATGTGAGGACATGTGTGAAAGAAGGGAGTGAGAGTTTAGATTATTCAGAAGTGACTGTTAAGATGAATACAACTTTCCTCTGGTATGTCTTTCTATTGCTGCTGATTTTGACTCCACACTGCTAAAGTGTCGGCTGCAACAAATCGTGCTGGTCTCATCGTGCTGGACTGTGGCTGACCCTGACCTCTGAAAGGTTTTTCCCTAATGGATCAATAAATATATTTATAGGTGTGAAGCAAAACCCAATGGTCGTAAAGATTATTAGGCAAATTAAGATTTTACCTGATGACACTGGCGTACCGCTGACAAAAAATGCTTGACTTAGATATCTTTGGAATGTCACTATACTGTACATATATCTTGAAAACCTGAGTTATGTATCTCAGTTGTCATTTTAAATTTTAAGGGCAATCAAGTTCGATGATCTCCATACACAGAGTGAGGGTTTTATTGTACCAGCAAACTCATTAGGAATCTTAATGCACCTGTACCACGGAGGAAGGTGACCGTTAGTGGATTACCAACAAACTCTCAGCCCTCAGGATCCCCCAAAATCCCTGCTGCATGTCAGTTAAGTTGCAATTTGATTAATTGAAAATGTATGTAGGGCTTTGTAACACTGAATTTCATTAAAGCCAGGCATTCCCATTATGTAATTGTTTGGCGCTGTCTTTAAGAGGGGCATTGTTTAAAAATCAGCCTAATTATTTTAGTTTGTCTTTCATTTACATTATGTATTTCCTAAATAAAGCTGTGTTTAGTTTGATTTCCTTGTAAGGGACCAACAAGAAGACCCTAGAGCCCCCAACCTGGTCTTAAATTGTTTGTCTAAGAAACAGCTTTTATTCATTTATTATTTCTTAATCAAACTTGTTTGCTTGCTAGCTTTATCCGTCTGAATCATTTAAAGTTGGAAATCATCCTGGATACCGAAGTGTTCTGGTTTTCTGACCTAAATAACATTTTCAAAGCATTTAAGGCCTTTGTTGGCACATTTTGACAGACCTTAAGACACAAATAACTTATATTGTCTATCGTGTCTTATATGCACACATGCAGCAGCCCCATCTGATGTCTTCAAGGAGAGCCACGGTGTGCGAACCGGTGCTCAGCTGAGCGCAGTTTCAGGGCACCGATTCAATTTAATTTGTGCCCTCTGTCAACAGGCCCGGGTGACGGATTTACCCGTGGCCTGGCTATTTAAATTACTTTCAAATCATAAAAGCAAGGGAACGAGCCTTTGGAGGTGGACGAGGTTGAGAGAAACAGGCAGAAAGCAGCACTGATTTCCCTGGAGCAAATTACCTCTATATCAGCGCCGGAGACAGGCAGTAATCTGCCTGATAGAGAGCAGAGGGCGAGCGACACAGAGCCACATTGGTGAAGGAGAGAGAGAGAGAGAGAGAGAGAGAGAGAGAGAGAGAGAGAGAGAGAGAGAGAGAGAGAGAGAGAGAGAGAGAGAGAGAGAGAGAGAGAGATAGGTGGGCGGACCTGCAAGACCGCTCCAATTTTCTGGAGGTCAACTACGCGCGCGCGCACACGTACGCGTGCGCCAGCCAATTACATATCATGAGTTGGGGTCTTCTCCCGTCCCATGTAGGCTAGTGTTTTATTCATTTCTGCAGAATGGATTTCAGTTTCCTGAGACACGCGATTTAGAGGCGTTTTGGGTGGAGGCTGGAGTTAAAATGTAGCTGTAACATTGTGACATCTGCACTGACTGCTTGTTATTGAAGGTGTTTCAAGTGAAGAGCCGATGAAGCATTTAAACTGGTGAAAACTCCTTAAATTAATGTGTTCAAGACCAAACAGCTGCTCGGCTAGACCTTCATTTCTAGAGGCAATTCAATTTAGTGAATAATGTCTGCAGGGTTGCAACTAACGATTATTTTCATTATTTCCCTTAAAACTCAGTAAATAGGGAACATTGCCTGCCCATCACCTTGTAATGTTTTGTTGAGTCCAAAATTAGCAGATATTCTGTTTGCCATCACAGAAGACAATTACAACCAAACAAACCGGTAACAGTGAACCTGCCATTTCTGCATTTAGTAAAAAACATAAATCGATTCTCAATATTGTAGCTGATCAACTCAGACACAGGTAGTAGAATGAAGTTATGCAAAGGAACATGTATTCCACCTGCAGGGCCTGGCAACACTGAGGTCATGTTCACCATTTTTTCTTTTATTATCCCTTTTTTATTAAGCCTCTGCCCCAGCGACAGTCGTAGACATCATGTTTTCACTTTGTCCGTCCGGTTCATGGAGGTAATTTATTCAAATTCAGCCCAAACCTCCACTTTTAACTGATTAAATTTAGTAGGTCAAGGTCATTGTGATCTTGTGTCCTTCTTATTCTCGTGATATCTGGGGAACACCTTGAGGAAATATATTCAAGTTTGGCACAAACATCCACTTGGCCTGTATATAACAAATAGTCACCATGGCATCACCCATTGGTTTGGATTAAGGTTTTGAAGCCCGTAATGTCAACATTTTGGCAGTATAATATAGTGAAACGAAACAGTATAGCCTACAACTGAACATTGAATAAAACATTTTTTGCCAACCAAAACTTTCACAGTAAACTGAAAACACATTGTGAATAACGATAACACTGTGGTAGCAACTTGCCAATCATGTAGCTCAACTCAAGGTAGCCACATCCGAAAGCATTCCCTGATTTATTGTCTATTTGACTCTAAATGGGACCATCATTTACTAAATAAACATTGTGCTGTACTGAGAAGACTTGAAACTATAGACCATAAACTCATGTTTACAAAGTTAACTAAAGTAATAAATCAAGTGAGAAGTAGAATAATTTTGTCATAGACTTCTATACAGCAGGCTTCTTTTTGACATACGAGGACATTAGAGGCCCCTGATGGCCATTAGAAAAGAATGATAGTTTAAGGCACTTCGGCAGTGGCTTCACTTTTCAGACACTGAGGTTTGCCGCTTGGGAGAAACTGATCAGATTTAGGAGGTCAAAGGTCAATGTCATTGTGACCTCATGTCCACCTCATTGCGTGTATCTCAGGAACACCTTCGGCAAATTTGGCACAAACGTCCACTTGAACTCAAGGATGAACGGATTAAAATTTGGTGGTCAAAGGTTACTGTGGCCTCACGGTTTTTGGCCATAACTCAAGAATTAATTTTATAATCATAAGCATTTCCCGCAAATGTCTAATAGGATAAATTGAAGAGATGACATGAACTGCAACATGACTGGTCAGCAAAATCAGACAACCGCTTGGTAATTAGTTACATCCGACTACTTAAAATATACACACGGAAAGTGTAGGCTTCCACATACTGAGCACATTCAGATGTGATTACTTTTAGGTTAACAGATATGTAAATAATACATAGAAAAAAGAAATCTACAATTTAGAAAATATAATATTTTACTGAGTAAACAACTAATGAAAACACTGGACAATAAACAATCATAGCGGCTTTGATTTTGTGGGTTGTTGGGGGGACTTGACTTGCCCTCACTGTCAACCTATTTCACTATCTTCTTTCACATGAAGTTGAATCAATGTTGAGCATCATGTTTGCATCAACATGCAGATTCTCAATATAAAATGGTAATTTAAAGTCTCAAATAAGAAGCATTATCTTAATTCATAACTTGACAAACTGATTGTGTCTGCAGCACTAAGGTTTTTATCCTGCTATAGCCTGTTATTATTTTAGGTTTTATTTTTGTCAGTAAAGTAACAGAGCTTACAGACATGCAGCCATATTGAAAAGAATAGACAGACTTCACTTCAACTGATGCACCTCCGCTTTTCAGGTCTTAAAATGGCATTAGTTCACCTAAAGCAGAAGGCTAATTAACTTATAGCCTCTTCTGCCAAGTCATTACACTTTTATATGGTTTGTGTGCAATTCCTGGTCGTAAACTTTAATGGCATTGGTATGGCCTGAGTATGAGAACGAAGCAAGCCATTAATATTAATGATTTAAATACTGAACTGGACACAACGCTTTTTTTGTTGTTTTTTCTTTTAACTCTACCCAATCAAAAATCTTAAGGCTGCTGATAAACAGCCAATGTTTGTTGCTACGTTGTGGAGGATGTTTGCAGCACTAATAATTATTTTGGACAATCAAAGCGGTGGATATAATTCTTTGTTTATTGCAAGGTGCTGCAATCTGTGGTGAGTATGAGGAGCTGGCAGTAAGATAGATACTGGAAATACAATCGCCTAATCTTCTAATGTACCTCCGCACTTTGATGCAGTTGAAGGTGTTTGCAGGCGGGACAAGGGTTGGACATTACCTCACTCTGAATGCTTTCTGGGGGGAGAAACGAGCGAGTAATTAGCTGATTAGAGGCCCGTCAGAGCAGCTCTGCGTCCATCCAATCCCAGCTCACAGCGCCATGCGGGGGTAGAGAGGGACGGCTGGTGGAGTGAGACACATGCCTCTTTGTGAAGTTAGTGGTAAACACCAGGACAGACGTACAGTAAGTAGCCTGTATGTTGCAGAGTGACATATGCAGGTACAGTTCAAGGAAATAGATGGAGGAATGCGCATGCAAACGTCAGTCAGTTAGTCCGTCAAAAAGTGTTTTTTTTTAAGTCGATAATTTACCATTTGAGCATGTATTAATGTTCACTTTTGCCTAAACTTGTGTTGTTTCGTCCAGCCTGAACGTTCATGAAAAGAAAAGGAAAACACATGAGTTTGTGAGTGGAAGAGTCTCCGCTGTCCGCGTGCTGACGCACGGCACAGGTGCGCACCCGCCAAAGCTTGACACGTTTGTTTGTTTTTTTGAGTGAAGCCGTCATGGAAAAATCCAAAAACTTCAGAATTGACGCCCTGCTAGCCGATGAGACCAACCGCGTGAGCCGAGACCTCTCCCCAGGTCTGAGCAGCGACAGCCCCGCAGGCAGCCCGGTCTCCTGCCGCCGCGCGGACACCCCGTCTCCACGGTCCGCACAACTTCAAGGATTAATCCACAAACCGGGTGTTCTAAATCTCCCTCATCCAGGACTTGCTTCAATTTCCGGCATGTATCATGCACCCATGTACCCGTTATCCGCGTTGGGTGCTCAGCACCCCGCGTTCGCATACACCGGCTTCACACAACTAACACATACCTACCCGGAGCACCTGAAGGCGGCTGCTATGGCGGGATCTCTGCCCCTGGAGCACTGGTTCCGCGCCGGGATCATGATGCCACGACTGCCAGATTACACCAGTAAGTATATATAGACCTATATGTGAGTGATTCCGATGTTTTCTTTTGATACTTCAGGCCTATTCTGACAATATGAAATCAAGTTTTATATTTTTTTAAAAAGCAAGAATATATGATCAAATTAGATTATTGTGTATGTCCAGAATATTCGGATTTGAAAACTTAAAAGCCAAATAAACTGAGAGATAAAAAAGTTTTAGTTATTTAACTTCTTCAAACACAAACTCACATGTGTGTCACTCTGAATCGTTTTCCGTTATCGGGTTTTACAGCTTTTAATCAGATGGTTTGACCTCTGAAGAGCCGCTCAGGTGTTGTAAACTCATTGAACACAAACACTGACTGGGTCAAATAAAACCGAGTTGATTTTTGACTAAACTATTTATGTTATGTTTGGATTATTCATATCAATATTAGGCTAATATAATATATGCAATTATTACAGATAACAGTCTTAATTATTTTTTAGCATACGTTAATAGCTCGTTCTTCGTTTTTGCTTGTTTATTTGTTTGTTTGTTGTCTTGTTTCCTTTATAAAGAAAATACTCAATTCGGTATTCAAATGATATCACTTAAGTCTGCTACGGATAATTTGTCCTTCTATGCATCAGGATTTTTGACTAAAAAAATGTCGATGCTGTCTAAGATGAGACACATGTAAACAGGCAGTTTAAACTTCTGTTTTTGTGTTATTCAAAGGGAAAACGCTTTTTGTCCTTCATTTCACAGGTATAATAATTTTACTTTGCAATTTATTTTTGTTATCCAAGCCAGGCTTTGTACGCTATTTTATTCAAGGTTGGGCTATGGTTTTCATATATTTTGTGGTAATAATAGCCACATCGTCCTGAACAGTATAGGCTACTGGCCTCTGTTGACTGCATGTCTCATATTTTAATTTTGGCCCATTTATTTCTCTATAAACGCCAACATGATGAAAACTGTCTTTGTGTGACGAAGAAACTATAAACAAACACCTAAAACGTTCTGTAGTTCATCAATAAAATCCCAAAAGCCTTCATTGAATTTTCATTAAGTTAATGGCATGCCTGTGTTTTTATGGCCTCTGTGCCCGCTTCTGCCGTGTCCCCCGTCAACAATAAACTGGAGTAAAGCTATTATAGTTAATGATGGCGAGAGAGTGCGGGCATATGTGTGCCTGTTCCTAAGTCACAGCATTATATTGAACTTCCTATGTCCTTGGTATTAAAAAAACAAGACTGGCAGTTATTGACAAAATATTTAATTTAAGACTTGAATCTTCTTTAAAGGGCAGATATTTCAAAATACATTTTAGTTGAATTATCAAAACAGAAATATTCAGACATTGTGTGTTGAACTTAAAAATAGCCCATGAATCTCTGATATCAAATAAGTTGTCATAAAATCAATAACAAATTGAAACGATTCATTGAATCTGTCCACTCAGGTGAAGCCCAAAACTGATAGCTTTGCTCTTCCTCCTGCAGCGGGCCCTCAGTCTGGTCTGTTGGGGAAGTGCCGGAGGCCTCGCACAGCCTTCACCAGTCAGCAGCTGCTGGAGCTGGAGAACCAGTTCAAGCTCAACAAATACCTTTCCAGACCCAAACGCTTTGAAGTGGCCACCTCACTCATGCTGACTGAAACACAGGTACAGGAAGAGATACCAGTCCACTTCACCAGCCATCAGGTTCATTTCATAGTTAAAAAGAATAATTCTCAGAAACAAGAATGAGGCGAGGACTCATCCTATTGAACACTCCAGAACAAAGTTTACTGAACTTAAGACATAATATTCTTGTTCAGCTCTCTCAGTCTTAAAACAGACTTTAACAGACTTTAGAAAGAGCTGCCATATTATTCGAATGACTCCTGTGCGTAACAGGCTTTTGATTATTTTAGTTGTTTTATTTATTATCTAACCATGAAAGCCTAAGTGATTGAGAAATCTCTTTTTCAGCAGTGCCCTGCATGAAGCAATAACAGAAAAATAGCACAAAATAGGCCACAAAATTGGAGTTCAACAGATATTTAATTATAAAATGTCAAATAACATTTCTAATACAATCGTATAAAATGTTTGTATCCTAAAAAAACTAACCATCAGCTGTCTGAAAGCATAAAAAAAGAGTAAAGTTAAACAAACTCATAGCTTTAATGTATATGTGTCACTGTGAACTGTTGAATTAATATACTTTCATTCTTGAAACAGTTATTAATTGTTCAACAAATTGTGACTGACGTGCTAAAATGTCCCGTTACTAATTCAACAAAGGGGAGTTTATTTGAAATTACGGGCAAATATGACATGCAGAGATGCAGAATGTAGCTACAACACATTAGGACACATTACTGGATGTTTTTTATTATCATTTTGGTGATATTGTAATGTCTGAACGGAGTTAATTTCTCCAAAAACTGAACGAAGACTTTAATGCATTAGGCTTTCGTTGTAAGATTTAAATTGTGTTTTTTGTCTCTATTTTCATTAAATATTCTTTCATAATTCTGGTGGGATTGATGAATTATATGATTAGAGTATATTTGATCAACAACATTGACATATTATAAGTAGTTTAAAGGTAAGGTGCAGAAGAGCAAAGATAAAGAGTTATGTTTGTGCATATATATTCTTATTTATCTATGAAATTATGTTTGAGTTGTATTAGAAGTTCTGCAGAAGAAAATTAGTAATTTGCTCTTCAATAAAAAAAATATTTTGGACCGTCTTGTGAACACATTTTCTTTGCTCTCTCATCCCACGGCAGGTCAAGATCTGGTTCCAGAATCGGAGGATGAAGTGGAAACGCAGCCGAAAGGCAAAGGAGCAAGCGTCCGCCTCGGCCCAGTCTGAGGCAAAGCAACGCAGCGGAGGAAAAACTGCCGCAGACAAATCAAATGAGAGCCGTCAAGCTGCAAATCCAAACGACAGAGGGATAGATCTTGATCTGGAGGATGGAGTAGAGGAGGAAGAGGAGGAGGAGGAGGAGGAGGAGGAGGAAGAGGAGGAGGAAGAAGAGGAGGACTCCCAGCATGCTTTTCCTGTTGGGATGTCGCGAGCCACAGACTTCTTGCAGCGCAGCACCGATGTTGACTACAATCCCCACAGCCCTTTCTCTGATGAGGAGCTGGAGGGGGTGCAAGTAGGAGGAGGTGACAGGAAGATCGGGGCAGGACTGTGAGCAGACTCAGGAAACACCAGTTTGGTTTCCAGAGAATTACAGACATTACACTGGGACATGTCTGTGTTTGTGGTCACTGACAGTTTCCAGAAACACACAAAAGCCACAAATATACTTTATAAAACCATCTGTGAATAAAATCTTCTCTAAGTACTGTACATTTCGTAGCATGCCAAGAAAAGAAAAAAAGGTTCTCATTTCCTCCCAAAATGTTGCTGTTTTCATGCCAATCACCTTCTGGTCACCTTGTGTTTGCTCCATCCACTGACAGCTGGAGCTCCACCCAGTGAACACACATGACTGAAGGATGCGTACAGTGTACGCATACAGTGTATGCGTACAGGATGCACAGAAGCCGAGGTGCAGCCTCCACTGCATCATGACATCATGAAGACAAAAAAATTAAAAAGCTGTGTGATGTTGGGACTGAAGAAACAAGAACATCTGCTGCTCCAGATGCTTTGGGGGAAAACATTGCCGAACATCTTCATTTACGTTTGTGCATTTAATGTGTAAATATTGGTGGGATTGTTTTGTTCACGGTGATGTTTATGAATTTGTGCGTGTCACTTACGTGTAAATTAACTTAATTTATTTAAATGATTGCAAAGATGAATCGCACATGTATTTATCTGAAACTTGTTTGTGGTGTAACTGTGAAATACAAAAAATAGAGCAAAATAAAAAAAATAGAACTGAAAAAAGTCTGCATTGTTGATCCATGTTCCAGATTAGCGTATCAATAATGCTAACATGCTTATGTTTAGCAGGTATAATGTTCACCATCTTAGGTTGGCATCTTAATTAGCACACACAAAGTGAAGTTGAGGCTGATAGGAATCTCAAGTTTTGCAGGTATTTGGTGATAAACCAAACACATTTTTGTCTGATAGAGCTAAATGAAAAGTCAGAGGACCACCAGAGTCACTGGGATTCATCCTCTGGGGACCATAAATGTCTAAACAACATTTCATGGCAATCCATCCAATAGATGTGGAGGCATTTCAATCGGGACCAAAGTGGACCGACAGACAGACATAAAAAGTCCTATTAAGACAAAACTTGTGACTTGATCAAAAGAAAAGAATACCACAAAGGTTATATCCGACATAACAGAAGAAAAACTCCTTGTGTCCACATCTCCTTCACCTTCTTTCGTTTTCGTTCACAGCCACCGCGCTGCCTCTGCTACAGCAAAGCAAAGCGAAAGCAATTCTCAGTTCATACTTAAAATTTATTACAAAAGCTCTCAGATATTAATTACTCTGTGGGGTTTACTGATGGCCAAATAATTAAGTTAATGAAGAGGAAGTAAAGCCATCAAAAGCCTGATGGTGATGTCACACGGGCCCATTTTAATTTCCAAGTGCAACAGCATGATGAGTGTGTGTAACTGCAACTGCGACCGGGGCGTTTTAATGGCCACCCATGTAAGGGTTGTGATTAAAGAGCAGATTGGAGGACATGCAGTATGGTGTCATTTGGCCCCTTCTCAGACCACATGTCACATGTTTATATAGTGATTAAATGCATTCTTAACTGGCTGGACACACACTCACACCCCTCTGTAATGATTGGGAGTGCATTTAAACACTGATGGGACTTTTAGTGGAGACTGGCACATCTGCTCTGCTCAAAAACAAGAAGAAAGTGTTAAGAGTCTCAATGTTATCATGTAGAGACTTTATTAGATGGCTTCCACGATAAAAGTATCACTTTTCACAGGTTTCCTGTCAATGCAGCTATCAGATGAAGGTTTCTCAATTGGGTCCTTAGACATTGATTTCAGCTGAATGGTCACAAAATGAAGAGTAAAAGGTCGATGCACTTTTTAAAAACTGTATGTATAAAAGGAATCTGAGATACTTTTATTGGTCAGTGGTTTAGTAGTTTGATGGCTCTGTTATTTGAAGATTTTGGCAAATATGATGATGTGCTATCATTTGAGGATTAAATGCTTTTAACTTTGAATGCAAAATCACCCGCTTACATTAAAGACTGTATGTGTGTATCACTAACATTTCATTTGTATTTGTATTTCTGTCTTCTTTTCCATGCAATTATGCAGTCCATGAATGGTAACATATTTTGTTGTTGAATTTGGAGGATCATATTCTGTTTTAACTATATCGCAAATGTGTTTAGTTTATTGAATATTTTATATTGATATCTGTTACCAAACACAGTGCCACCACAGTATCTATTTTTTTACAAGGTCGCAAATTTTGATGGCTGGGAATTTGGCCAACATTTGTGACAAATGAGGATCGTCTATTTAAAAATGATGACCAAATATTGCCATTTTATTAACATGTTATTGCTCTCTACGCTACAGTTTGTGCACATATCACACATGTGCTATCACATTTTAGAATCTGTTGTATGAATATATGAGTTCACAATTTTGGTTAACTCCTCTTACAATGTGTGACCCAGTTTGAATAATATAGAGACAGCTAACAAAATAAAGCATGAAATTCTTTTTTCGTTTTTTTTTTTTTTAAGTGAAGAAACCTCATAGAGCTATACAGAAGGATGGGAAAATGTAGATTACACAATTAGAAATGCTCTGGGATAACCATAATAATCCAAACGTTTAGTAATTTAAGTGAGCAGCATCAAATACTCTGTTCAATTCACCACATTAATGCTTCCAGTTAACTTAAAAAGGACTTTAAAGGAGTTTTCATTGAACTTTTTTCAGACCTGATTTAATAGGGATGAATAGAATACATAACAAGTTTGCAGGCTGAACCTCAATCAAACTGCAGCTTTTAATCTGGCTGATGAAAAATCATGCGAATCAATAGGAGCTCATTTAGTTGTGTGACTTGTCAGCTGCATGACAAATAGCATTTGGCCTGTTTTTATGACACAGGCCCCTCAGAACAAAAAATCACAGCTAATTGATAAAGCAGCGCAGCAATATATGGAGGTCATTGATTCCGTTTCTCTTCTAATTTAATCTGAATACACCAGTCATGTTGATTACAAATTCAATGCGTAAATTACGTTACTGCTGATAATGCTGTCAGTTTTCTCGACAGCCAGCCCGACTAAAGTGCTGACGGCCTCACCGCATCTTTCTTTTTTTTAACCAATAATGCATAGTGAAGCCTGTGTCTTTCTATAAAAATGTTTCACCGTCTATTGCATCACTCAGCTCGCCCCTGAGATGTCACCTCGGCCCCTCAAACATAGAGCGGTTACCAGAAACTCGCATTTTCATAGTTGAACAAATAAATCGGCCTCTTTTTGTGCTTTGTTGGATTATAAATCACGTTGCCCTTAAACATATTTACACCACGTAGTTTAATCAATCTGCAAAATGTCGGACTCATTACGTAAATATGAACAGATTGTGCGATCTTTTAACGCAATCACACGTATTGGTGCAGGTTTTCCCCGGGCCCTGTCCTGTCACTTAACTAATGGGCGAGTAAAGGAGTGAGTGACGGAGCCCAATAAATCCACATCTGTCCGATTTAAAACGCTGTTCCAAAGCAGGAAAAAGACACCGTTTTTTGCCAATAAAGTTTATTGAAAAGGCGTGGCGTGTATTCATAAGCGTCATTTACTGCTGCGGGAAACGTCTGTTACAGGTGTTTTACCAATTATGTGGACAAAGTGATGATGTTTGTGGCCTTTCTTGGTGTCAATGTAACCTTCAAATCTGCTGTTGAGCAAAAAGATCTTACCACGAAAACATTACAACTATAGTCTCTGTTATTCAAATCAATCTTAAATAAAGAATGAACAAAGTCTTTCGATTTAAAAAAAAAAAAATTTAATTTCATTTGAGGGTTTTTCATAAACAAGTGCACCAAAGATAAAAGAATAGAATATCCACACAACCTATAACTACAGGTAAAATATAGCTCAGAGTCTCAATTTAATTTCAAGTTGTTTATTCATCATATGCACAACAATTACAGAAGCAGGCGTTGGCAATTAAAATCTTAAGTCTCAGCCCTCTACCAATAATGCTCCTTAAATGTATATGAAACCAAAATGAGATCTAAACTAGTGCAGGTTAAAACAAGAGACAGAATATAACATGAATAGAAAAACACCTTTAAACAAGATAGTAGACCTGTATCAAAAATGGTACCGACACAGCTCTGCACATGCATCTCAGACTATATTGTCATTAACGTTTAACATGTGCGGATGTGGATAAATAGTTAATATAAAATATAGAATTGTTGTCTTGCAGTACGAACATGGTCCATGTCTGCCCTCTTGTGGCAAAAAAAGAAGACACTTCGCCTGATTTGACTCAAATCTTTAACAGAGATCAGATATAAGCGAAAGACCGACATATGATCGTGCAGGTAATACTTCAGTCAAGGTGACACAATTTGGTCTACTGTTTTCTAAAAGCTCTGTGGTTTCTGCCGCATTTTGGTTTTCATGAAGCTTCCTAAAATATATAGTAAATTATCAAAAACATAATTTGTTTGTTGATGGAGAAAAAAAAATCCAGCTTCTGCAAAAGGTATAGCATGCCACAATTGCAGTTTTAGATGTGATATATGTAAAATTAGTATTTTAGTCTTATTAAAAGATAATTGAAATATCTTAAAATTAGATTATAACTGGTTTGGGTTAGACCTAAATCGGTTATGTCTTTTAACTCTTCATTTAAACACATTCAACGTCAGCATATAAAGATATAGGCCTATATTTAATTCGAGTCTCATTTTAACTCAATTGTTCATTCTTACATGTCAGAATGTAATTAGAGATAACGCCATAAATACATTGCAGATACCTTCATGTATTATTATTAGTACTATTATTGTTGTTTTTGTATTGCTTCCTGAATATTGTTCTTTTTGGCGGATGAAAATGCGCATTCCCTGCGCCGTGTGGCTCTTTTTGGGTGCGCTTGTGTGTCAGAGGGGCGGGCCGACCTCAGCAGGGCGGGACTTCATAGTTTTGAAGCACATGATGCAGCATTGAAATACTAGTGAATTTGTCTCATCCTCCACGGTCTTACTCTGCAGTTTTCTGGTTAAACCGAGCAAAGGCAGAAGAGAAACTCTCGTTACATCCACACAGGCTACAGACTCGACACCGGAGCCGTCAGCATGGCCTCCTCAGAGCTCGGTAAGAGTTTCCCTTCAGGTTCACTTGATTCGCTGCGGTCAATATAAAGTTTTGTTCTGCGACATCAGGATGCTAGCTCGCTGGCTAACATTAGCCAACGTGGTCGGCTTTACCTCGTTTAAACACATCTCGACTTCTCTTTTGTGAATATAACGATGCATGAAGATATGCGTTAAGTGTCTTTATCCGTCCCTGCAGCACTTTTGAGTGTGTCAGACAAAACTGGACTGGTGGACTTTGCCAAGAGGCTGCTGGGTGTCGGACTGTCTCTGGTCGCCTCGGGTGGCACAGCCAAAGCCCTGCGTGATGCTGGGCTGGCTGTCAGGTGGGTGCTGAAGTAGTCTTTGGAATACAACTTCAATCCAGTGCTTGTTCACTAAGTCTTAGCAGCTTCCCATGGGGTGGGGGGGGGGGGGGGTGTCCTGTCTGACCTGTCGGTGTCTCTGCTGTGTGTCAGGGATGTGTCTGAGCTGACTGGACATCCAGAGATGCTGGGGGGCCGAGTGAAGACCCTGCACCCCGCTGTCCATGGAGGGATCCTGGCCAGGAAAACCCCCACTGACACCGCAGATATGGAGAAGCTGGGCTACAGCCTCGTCAGGTGAGAGAAGCAAGGCAAAGAATCCTTAAACATTTAAACACACAAATTCATATTTAAAAACTGTCATCATTGTAATGACATGGTGGATACTTATTTACAGTAAAAGGATGAATAATTCCTTCAAAGCCTACATGACCTGGTTAGAGGACAGACTGGTGCTGTCCCATTGCACGTGTAATTGATTAGCAGCTGGTTTATTGGCAAGCTGCTGCAGCTGCTGCTTGTCCTGTGACTCATTTATCAGGGAAAGAAGAAGAATGGGATAATTAGATCAGATTTTTGCAGTTTTGTTATTGGAGAATGTAACGAAACCCACAACACATCTGATGGACGCATTGGAAATCTGTTTCTTTGTCTTCCGAAGTTAATGGGCAGTGTTTCAGCATGTGATAAAAGATGGAGGTTGAGTCTGATTAGGGTGTGAGAAGAAGGTCACACGGAGAGCACGGTTTGTAGTCCAGGAGATCCTCGAGCACTGTTACTGTGATACAAGAATAATCAACAGTTGTGATAGTTGATTAATCATTTTAGTCACTTATAACAGAGAAACAATGCCAACATTCACAGCTTTCAACTTCTTCAATGTGAGGATGTGCTTCTTTTCTGTGTTTTTATAAAATTGTAAATGTAATATCTTTTGGGATTTGAACATAAGAAGCATTAGATGATGTGTGCTTGAGCTTTGGGAAATGTTGAGGGCCTAATTATTATTTTTTTAGATACAGAATATAGAACAATATATAATCACAAATCTATTAATGCAAATAAATGTTGCCCTAGCAGCTAGATTGTGGGACAGAAAATCCTGCAGTTTTTCCCAAATAAAAGGTTCAAAGTGTGTAAAAGCAAGCGGCTACATTTGAGTCTTTCTTGCAGAAAGTCCGGACTTCATTGTGGGAGGATTAGTTTCTCTCGTCAAACTCTAGAGAGGAGCGAGTGGCGCTTTTCATGCAGCTTTCAGAAATAAACTGAGTGGATTGAATAAATGGAATTAAAAGAAGTTAAAGTCGCCCTGAATGGAAGTCTTGTTGTTCATGATGTGTCTGTGTATTGATCTTCATCATCGTTCTCTGTTTGCTCTTCTTCAGAGTGGCCGTGTGCAACCTCTACCCGTTTGTGAAGACCGTCTCCGACCCGAGTGTTGCAGTGGAAGCTGCTGTGGAGCAGATCGATATCGGTGAGTTGTGTGCTTGTAGTAAACTATCCAGAGATGAATGTGTCTCGTTGCATTAAGAAAAACTATGATTATTCACGTGTTTCTCCTGCTTCCCAGGTGGCGTAACTCTGTTGAGAGCAGCGGCCAAGAATCATGCTCGGGTCACCATAGTGTGTGATCCTGCTGACTATTCGGTGGTTGCAAAGGAGATGGAGAGCTCAGGAGACAAAGATACAACCCTGGAAACCCGAAAGACTCTGGCCCTCAAAGTACTGACTTTCTTTCATGTCTTTCTTTCATGTGTACATGAACTGAATTTGTAGACTAGCATATTCAGGGTGACCGTTCTGACTGATAACTTTTGCTTGTTTTCTCTGACGGTAAATTGAGTATCTGAGTTTTGGACTCTATGCTGACTGGTTAAGAGAATTCTCCTTTTCAGGTCACCGTATTGTGTTTCTCTCTCTGTATTAATTCATGTTGATGGTGTTTGCTTAGAGGTGAGGGCCGGTGCAAGACAAAGTCCAGAGGAGGCTTTCTGGCACAAGTGTTGGAATGTGTGTTTAGGTTAGAGTTTAACCTCACGACTGGTGGTCTGACTGAGTTAATTGATCCGTTTAAGCTCAGACATTGTGTTGCTTTGCTTTGGGGTGAAGTCTAAATAGTTGTCATAAAATACTCATTACCTGTTTTGAATTATTGTGACAAATTGTAAATGCGTTTGAGGTTTATAACTCTGGCTTTGGTACACATTAGAAGATGATAATGTGACTGTTTTTAGTTTTTTTTGTGCCAGTGTATTTGATGTGCTTTGCTCTTCAGGCCTTCACACACACAGCGCAGTACGACGAGGCCATCTCCGACTACTTTCGTGGACAGTACAGCCGCGGTGTTTCCCAGCTGCCTCTGCGCTACGGCATGAACCCTCACCAAGCACCCGCACAACTCTACACGCTGCGCCCAGCCCTGCCGCTCAAAGGTAGGCCCGACGTCAACCGGGATGAGAAGATTAATGCTGCTGTTCAACATTATGTGTGTTTTGTACGGAAACTGAAGTGTAAACGAGACAATTCGCCGTCTTACCGAAGGTTACGCCAGTAAGCCAAGAAATGGCAGATAAATTCAACAGATTATCATTCTCAAAACAACGACTTGTCGTTTATACACTTGTTTAATTTAAACAAACAATATATAACATGTGCTACTCTGTGGTTTTTGTTATCTCTACAGTGCCAGGCTAGCTGTTTTCCCATCACCAGTTTTTAAAAGGCATATTTAATTTAGTGGTATTGATCTTCTCATCCAACCTTTTTGCCAGAAGTGTACATAACAAATAAAACGGCAGGGATTTTGACTGTAATGCCCTCAATATCCCTGTCCCGCTAAAATGAACATGTCAGAAGAGTTGATCCAATAAATATTACCGTAGTAGAGGGAGATAAGGAGAAAACTATGCATTTATCCTGAAACACCATTCCTTTTGCCCCCTCTCAGTGGTCAACGGTTCCCCCGGCTTTATCAACCTGTGTGACGCTCTGAACGCCTGGCAGCTGGTCAGAGAGTTGAAGAGCGCCCTCGGCATGGCTGCTGCCGCCTCCTTCAAGCATGTCAGCCCTGCTGGTAAGACAATAAGAGGCATGCGGACACACTCCTTGATTTTAGCATTTAGTGCCCTGAATGTGAAAATGACTGTTCTCCCGTTTCCTCTGAAGGAGCTGCAGTAGGAGTTCCTCTGTCGGAGGAGGAAGCCAAAGTGTGCATGGTGCATGACCTGCTGAAGGAACTCACCCCGCTGGCCACGGCCTACGCCAGGGCAAGAGGTTCAGACCGAATGTCTTCTTTTGGAGACTTCATTGCTGTGTCCGATGTGTGCGACGTTCCCACTGCCAGGATTATATCAAGAGAGGTAAAACTGTGTCATTGAACAAATGCAAAGAATGATTTTTTTTATTAAAGCAATACTTTGCGGAACCATGATTCCATTCGCTTGCTCTCAGGTGTCCGATGGTATCATTGCTCCTGGCTATGATGAGGAGGCGCTCAAGATCCTCTCCAAAAAGAAGAGCGGCAACTACTGTGTGCTTCAGGTGAGATCTTTCTTCATCATTTTTGTATTGGTACGTAAGGATGATTACATTTAGAGCTTAGTTAAATGTTCTGTTTTCTTTCTCTAAGATGGACCCAGACTACGAGCCTGATGAGGCTGAGGTGAGAGTGTTGTTCGGTCTCTATCTCAAACAAAAGCGGAATGGAGCTCTGATCAATACGGAGTTCTTCAGCAACGTGGTTTCCGAAGGCTCGGTGAGTCACTGTAGTGCATTTACTTTCTCATCCTGCTTTGCCATTTTAAATAATTTAATTATTGACCTCATTCTATCTAAATGAAGAGTGCTCACCCTTTTTGATCGTTTCCATGTCCCCAAGCTCTCGGAGGAAGCTGTGCGTGACCTCGCCGTGGCCACCATTGCTGTCAAGTACACTCAGTCCAACTCTGTCTGCTACGCTAAAGATGGACAGGTAAGAACAGGCAGATGTAAGGAGTAGAAGAGAGAGAGGAATCTGGATGAGCTATGAGTCTTTCTCTGATGTTTTCTCTTGTGTCTGTTTTACAGGTTGTTGGTATTGGCGCCGGTCAACAGTCTCGTATCCACTGCACGCGGCTGGCGGGTGACAAAGCGGATAACTGGTGGCTGAGGCACCACCCTCGTGTCCTGAGCATGAAGTTTTGCAGCGGTGTGAAGCGAGCGGAGATGGCCAACGCAATCGACCAGTACGTCAGCGGCACCATTGGAGAGGTAAGGGGGTAGCCATGGACAACAGGCACATTTCAGATAAAGCAGCAGTTAAGTTTAGTTGTTAAAAAAATAACCTGCAATGATACTTTTGTCAGTGGCATTTTAGAAGAAAAAGCCATTCAGTATATTTGCATTTTATATACGCCTCTGTATTTTGCATTTCTCCCATTACGGGTACATTTTAGATATGGATACAGGAAATGTATGCACTCATCAGGCATCTAACAATGCAAAGAACGAGAGAGAGAAGTTGCTATCCTGTGGATCATAGTGTTATAAATATGTGACTGTAGTGGTGTATTAAGTTTCACCTGATTATTTCTGAGCAATACTTTCTTTAATATTCCTGTTTGCCGCCAACAAACACAATTGTTTATTAATTCATTTTAACTATGCACAAACAATTTTTAGAAATAAAACAATTTTTCTGTTTTGATAAGCAGAAAAATCACATTGGCCTTCTGAGTCCAGAAAAATATTTTTTCTAAGCACATAAGTTGTTTGTAGATGATTTGACACACGCGTACTGATATGTTTTGAGCAAATAAATCTATATCTACTGCTACAAAGCCACAGAGCAGGCTTAGCACTAGTATGGCTAGTAGCTGATCATCTTTATTAAATAAATAAACCGATTCTGACTCTTTATTCAGTGAATAGGCAAGTAGTGTAATGCTGTTAGTGTTAGTGGCTGCTCATTCTTATCAGCTTAGCTAGCGCACCAAACAAAGCTACTATTGCGACATTAGATTTCACTTTATTTCCTTACTTGGCTGGATCTGTTTGAATTGTTCCCACAGTGGCCATCACGTACACACGGCCCACAAGTCTGCTAATGTCTGATGTTCAATGTCAAGTTGGAGATGTTGAGAATAAATGAAATGTCCTGTATTTTGTGTTGACAGGGCCCAGACTTGGCAGTTTGGAAGTCAAAGTATGAAGAGGTGCCTGAGCCCCTGTCAGAGACTGAAAAGAAGAACTGGATCAGCTCCCTGCAGGCCGTGGCTGTCAGCTCTGACGCCTTCTTCCCCTTCAGAGATAACATAGATCGGGCCAAGATGGTAAATATAACGCACCTTTTCCTGAAAGCATGGGCTCACACTGTATGCGCTTTATTAAAAAAATGGATGGGAATGGCCTGTTGACACCTGCTAAAATCTCATCTTTTGGAAACTCTTATTGACTCGTTCCAATCGTCTTAACGTTTGTTCCTTCTTTGTTTGTGTCTGTAGAGTGGTGTTAAGTACATCGCAGCGCCAGCTGGCTCTGCTGCTGACAAGGTTGTGATTAATGCCTGTAATGAGCAAGGCATCACTCTGGTGCACACCAACCTGCGGCTCTTCCACCACTGAGCACCTCAACACTTTTGGATCATTGGAGTCAAACACTTTTTCTAACATTGCTGATACTCGAACCATTCCTACCCTCATCATGCTAAAGTGTGGAGGTCCCACTGTTTTGTAACAAATAAACAACATTCATTACTTGAGATCCTAACATCAAAGAGAGATACGTTAACTGTTATTGTTCAATCTAGGTCAGTCATTTTTCAGAGTGAAATAAACTGTAATTGACAGATCATGGTTTTGTCTGTTTTTTTTTGTCTTACGTTCGTCTGTAGTTCCAATTCTCTAGAATGCGATATCTCGTGAAATAACTGGAGGGAATTTCATCAAATTTTGCACAAACTTGAGACTCGGAGGAACTGATTAGAATTTGGTGGGCAGATGTCACCTAGACCTCACAAAACTCGCCCTTGGCCATAAGTATTAAAAGTAAAAAAAACACGTCAAAACATCATAGTATGTCGAAAGAAGTCATGAAAAAGTCATAGTGTAGTAGGTCGCTAAAAGTCATAGTTTAGTTTGTAGTACAGGGGTCACTAATAGGCGGACTGTGGTGTTGTTCTGGACCTGTGAAAAAGTCATGCATGCATTGAGCAGCATGTCGAAAAAACTAAAAAACAGTAGTGTATGTCAAAAAGTCATACTATGTCTTTTTTAGACCTACACTATATATAGTATGTTGAAAAAAGACAAAGTATACTTTTTTTTGACCTCCTATACTATGATTTTAGTTTTACTTGTATACCAATACTTTTTTTATTACTTTAATATACTATCACGGTTCTCTGACTATTTTTGACAAATGATACTATGTGACATAAAAAACTGACTTTTTAACATCCATTCCTTCACTTTTTTCATTGTTCTACATTTTGACTATTTTTACTCAAACTTTTTAGGACACACTGACTCTTTGACATACTATACTCTTTTGAGTTTTATCGACATACTATAGTAAGACTTTTTTTTTTTCAACAAACTAAACTATGACTTTTGTATAACTTTTTGCAACAGACTATACTATGACTTTTTATGTCATAAAACTGACTTTTACTTTCGACATAATCAATCAAACTTTATTTCAGACTCAGGGTCCGGATAAGACTAATAAATAAAATGACATACTATGACTTTTTTTTATGACTTTCCAACATAATATGCTGTCTTTTATGATTTTTTTTTTTTTTTCAGAAATCCCTTTTATTGACATAACAGAATTACTTTTTCCCATATTCAATACTTGGCCTTTTTATGACCAACATACTATTTTTAACATGCTATAACATTTTTGATACATTATCAAAAAAAAACCTCTGACAACTCTTTATGAATTTCTGGGACATACTACACTTTTATTTTCGTCGTATGACTTTTGTAGCTTGAAATATATTTGTATGACACTGTACAATGACTTTATTTCTATAAATATGTCATTGTTTAATTCTATTTAGCCACTGTTAGGATGCTAAAATTAGCTTTGATGATGAATATGCTAAACTTTGTGTTGGAGCTATTTATTTTATTAGTATTTTGTTATTTCATTAATAAGTAGTGTTTAATTATTCTAGATGTCTGATATATTAAGATTGCTTTTTCTCTTTAATAGTAATGTGTTTAGTTATATTATTTGTTGTTGTTTTGGTAATTACTGTGGGCAGCTGTGGCTATATATATATGAGTAGACAGATAGGACCAGCATGCACCGGGGTGGGCTTATAGTTTTTACCAGCACGGTACGACAGGAGTTTTCTTTGTTCTTTTTGTTTGTTTGCTTGTTTTGTTTGCTTTACTAAATAAATAAGAAAATCGTAATCCTGCATGGACAATCTACTCTCTTCTGCCTGCATAAAATACCGACCACTGTGCATCAGTGGCGTTTGATTATTGTTTGTTTTATTTTGATTTATACGACAAATAGCCACTACTCTTTGTACCTAAACACCAGCATAATAGCATTGTCTCTTGTGAGCATGTCAGCTTGTATATAGCGGCATATAGCTCAAAGCAATGCCTCAGTCTTGTTAAACACAGTTTAATGATGGTATTTAAAATGCATAAAATCTAAATTATGAGGAACTTCTAACTGGTTGTGAATCGCAATTTAATACTAATGCCTCTGTATTCTGAACGTAAGTAAACTAGACAATCAGTGAGAAGACTGTCTAATTCTTTATAGTTATTCTCAATGCTTTTTATCGGTATTGAATTTGTCACCTTCAAAAATGGCTTCATTTTGAACTGATCTTTTCATTCCTTTAACCTCTTATTTCCAAAATAAAACCCCAAAGAAAAACATACCGATGTGCATAGGTTTTAGGATCTCTCCTGCTTTATTAAAATAAGGGACTTCTTTTTGTCACAAGGTAGAAACAACATTGGCATGGACGTCAACAAAGTATAAAAATAGAACAGTTCAAATTCTCTCATCCCAGTTCACACATTCACACATTGAGATTAAAGGGATAAATTAGTAAAAAGACTTAAGAATGTGTCAATCACACACAGTGTGACCCCTCAGTAACAGATGGGCTACAGAAAAGAAAAGCACAAATTCAGGGACAATTTCAACATTGTTGATAACTACATTGACATTCTTTAGCACAGTGCTTACTTTCTGACAGTTTCTGCCCTTTGATTAGGAAGCGTTTCTGAATATTTAAATGGACAACATATGTCAGTTATGTCCATATGCCCATATGTCAGTATAAATCAGTTTGATGACAAGTCCTATATTACTTCTATTGAAGTACACACAAATATGAGGGTAATGTTACACATAAAAAGGAAAAAGCAGGAGTCTTCATTTTACGATTGAGCATGAATTTAGAGACTTGATAGTGAACAGTGAAAAGACTGGCTTTAGACGAGGATAACTTTGATCAGGCAGCAGGGCAGCGTAACATCTTTGGCTAAACGTGTGTCAGAAAGTGAGTTAGTTTAGTCGCAGACAGTATTGCTTCTAAATGGTGAGACAGTGCATAATTAGACAAAAAGGGAGCAAAGCAGATGTCCATAGCTTTACTCCAGAGCGCCTGCCAGCAGGTCTGGTCGGAGGCACTCAATGGGGCAATGAATATTCTGGAGGAAGAATTGAAAAGGGTAAGGTCACATGCCTAGGTGCCGTACAAACGATCCTGTATTGTCATTACATTTAGTAGCACTCTTCATCAGTTTCCCAAGTGAGCCAAAAATAAATACAAAAATCACAGAATAGTGTGTCATGAACAACTCATAAAAGTAATAATATAGTATGCCATAACATTCTTTTTGTAAAGTATGCCATCAAAATGTAAAAAAAAAGACATTGTATACTGTGTCATGAAAACGTCATAGTATAGTATGGTGTAAAAAGTAAAGTCATAGTAATCCATACAATTTCCATGCTATAGTATGTAAAAAGTCAAAACAAATTTAGGACAGTACGGCATACAAAATATATCATAAAGAAATCATATAGAAATGATACAAAAATAGTATGCCATAAAACATGTCATAAAAAACTTGTCATAGAAAAGTGTGCCTTTAAAGTGTCACACTATATTATGTCACAAAAATGTTTTTAAAAAGTCATAGTAGTATGTCATAAAAAAAAAGAAATAGAATACAGAAAAATACTGAGAAATCCTTTGCTCCTAATTAAAAAACAACATAATATTACTATTAAAAAATAATAATAATACAATTATTTTACATGAATTCCACTCACTTGTAGTTTGTTTCCATATCTCACAGGCTGCAGCAGACTGGCATCGACATCACCACCTGGTCTGCGGCAGTTCTCACATCGCCAGCCCTGATGAGACCAAACACACACAAGCACACATGCTTCATTTAACTCGCAGAAGGACCACAAATTAATCACAAGTCAATATATGTATCACTGAACAATAGACCCAAAGCCAGGGAGGCTTGTACGTCGTACCTGCTGTCCTCCAAAGCACGTGCAGGTGCAGATGGCACCCAGGTACTCCTTCTGCCACTGGTTTCCCACCTGGTAGGTTTTGCCATCATCATAGCACACCGAATCATCTGAATGGGCGTACATACACGTTTAAGTTCAAATGCAACTCCTTCACATCCTTTTGAGACAGTCATAGAATATTTCTTAGGGTCTTAAAAGGGCCTTACGGGGTTCACACTTGAACTCTCCTTTGCCATTTCCCAAGCAAGTACAGCTCATCAAGTGACCATTTTCTGCGCGGCGGTCCCACTTCTCTCCAATGCGATAGTTGTTGCCATTGTCATGGCACCACTCTAATGATGGACAAAGTAATAATTAGAGAAACCAAGTAAAGTATACTCTACTTCATAAGCATAGTTTTTATATAACTATGCTTATGTACCTTCAGGAAATAAAATATCCAAAAAACTTACTAGATGAATCACATCTGAAGTGGCCACTTCCCAGACCCAGGCACCTGCACCACAGCTTGAAGCCTGTCTCAGACATCCGCTCCCATTCACCACCAACATCGTGGTAGGTTGAAGTAAAGGCATCAAAGCATGTGTCCTTAGTGGAGGGCACTCCCTCTGGGACTGAAGGAAGATGGGCGGGGAAAAAAACCCAGAAAACAATTTGCGTCAGCCACTAGTTACTTGAAGATTGTTTCACTGCCATTTCATTGGGATGAACTTCTTTTGGGCTACGATGGTTTTAATTTAATTGCTCATAAATAATTACATTTTTCATCAGTATCATATCTCTACGTCGACAAACTAAAATGCAAAAACAAACAAACAAACTGTGCTTCTCAAGGGAACCTTTATACTAAGGTTTTATTGCATTAAAACACAGTTCCAGTGAATAAAATACTTATTTATTGACTTATTACTACGTTTCATTTAGGGTAGGCTTACGAGCAGGCTCTGTCAATAGTAGGTGCTATTCTTGCTGCTTGCGAAGTGAAAAATCCTATAGTTGATCATATAAAATAATGGCCATGTTTCAAATGAGGGGGTGTCAGGGGTGTGACCAGCACAACTGGAATTATTTAGTGAATTAAAACAGGGTTTTTTTGCGAGAGAAGAGAAGCTCGGAACAGCAGAGTGGTGAATATGACATCACTCTGTTGATGGAAGAAGTGTTTTGAAATGTACATTATACTAATTAGTAAAGAAACAAGTACTTGGAGGAAGTTCTGAGGTCACATTGACCGTGGGATAGGGAAAAATGCCAGATTATATCTGCCACTGAGGTAAATCAAAGCTCTTAATTAGCAGAAGTCGTTTTTCACAGAATTTTGACTGAGTGCAGCCCACTTCGGACGCAGCAGTTGCTGTAGGGTGCTTACTTGTGTTGCCGGCAGTGACGATCTGCTCCAGTATCTTGTGTTTGAGCGCCCCCATCAGAGCCTCCACCATCACATTATAGTTTGCTCCGGGGGAGAGTCCTATCAGGGTAGCAGTGGTGGCTGTGCCTGGAAGGCGGACCTGGACAGGTAAAGAGAGACATGGTTTGTCCACTTGAGATAAAATAGTTCATCTAATAAGATTGATAAATTATGCTCAGACGGCATGATGGACTGGGCTGATCTGGAACCCAAGGCCCTCGTCACTTACCTGGAACATCTTCTCATTTGAATGTGTGAGGGGATGGCAGGACACCAAGTAGGCGTTGCTCTGCTTGTAAGGCTTCCAGGAGATAGAGGTCTGAGTTTGGGCCTCCTGCGGCACACCCGTCTCGTTACCAAACGTGGAGCCGATCGGCAAGTTCAGCTTCAGGATGGGCACTCTGCGGCCCTCTGCATCAGGAAGGGGCAAAAAGACCAGGGGCTCACGAGCTTGCCCATAGGGAGACTGTGGGTTGCCACCGTTACCATTATATCTGTTGTTGTCTCCGTTGTTGTTGTACTCTGTGTACTCCACATTCTGGCTCTGACCTCCTTGCCCATCCTGGCCATTGTTGCCCACTACCTGGACTGTGTTGTCCAAGTCAGGTTCAGGCACATCCAGCCTGTCCCCAACACCTCCGGGGCGGTTGGGCAGAGGCAAGGGAAGCAAGGAGTCTGGTTCTGAGCGGGAGAGAGGGTTAGGGAAGCAAGCAGGTTAGATGTGGGAGGGGTAAAGCAGAGCTGCAGTAACATATCTCAGCCAACAAATGTGCAGCACTGCTGGGCTACTTCTTCACGGCAAAGTGAGACATAATGCAGTATTACGAACACACAAGATATTTTGAATGGCATTTCTGGAGGCATTCAAAATAAAAAAGTATTATTATTGTTTTAGGAGAACTCACGCTGATTGACTTCTAAAGTTTATTTCAAAGCCTCTGAGCTGTTGCAGCAAGACATTTAAATTCAGCTGAGCAGATTAAAAGCTTCCATTCAAACCTTACATTTCAGGAGGACATTTCAAGGATTTCAAATGCATCACCTTCACCATCATATTTGTCACTGTACAGAGCAGAAGTCTGAAAATACTCACGAGTCCTGATTTTGCCCACCAGCGGTGTGCTCCTCTGTGTGTTCTGGATGGCGATGATCTTGATAATGTACGCGGTGGCTGGTCTCAGGCCTGAGGAGAGAAACAATCATCATATAGTGGACTGAGTTGGTTGCACTTGACTCGTGATTACGTGTAAAATAATCATACAACCGGTTGAGCCTGTATGAAGCTTTTCATAAATCTAACACTTTTTTTGTCAATCAAAATGGAAATGAAAAATAAAATGCGCTGTAGCCCAATTAAATAAGCAAAATGTTATTTCAGTGACAAAACAATATCTCCTGTGGCAATATAGTATTTATTGATAATGGAGCAGTTGACAAGTGTATACCAGAAATGGTGGCGTAGTTTTGGCCGGCGTGAGGTCGTGGGTTGAGCTCTCGTGGTGCTCCTCCTGACTCCTCATAGGTGACGTAGTATCCCGTGATGTGTGTGGCAGGTGGCTGCCAGGTGAAGGAGATGGAGGTGGGGGTCAAAGATGTGAACTGGAGGTTGGTGGGAGCCTGGACCACTGGTTTAGCTATGAAGAAAAACATCATCTTAGATCATCTGATTGCTTGTTAATTTGTGTGTGCATTGTCGGGTTACAGTTGGGATTTATGTCAAACGCTACAGCTGCATTTCTCATTTCAATTTGGGTTTTAAGACCTGACTTAAATGAGTACTCCACCGATTTAACAGAGCGCTCCTAAAACATTGTCGAACCCACAGAGAAAAAAAGAATCTGAATTGATGCAGCAGAATTAGAGATATAATCTCGAAAATGTCTACTGTGGCTGCATTTAACTAAACCATTGTGTGCATTAGTCTTTTCATCGCTCTGTCTTTGACCCTTTACATTGCTTGTATTAACATTGTACTGTATACACAGGATTTACTGTATGCAATGAGTGAGAGCGATAAAGCACCAGCAACTACATGAAGATCAACATTTATGGATATGAAAAAATCGGACTTAAGTTCACATTATAAAGCGTGAAATGCAATCACAATGAAGCAGGGAGATCAGACACAGATTTGCGTATTTACCTGTTGTAATGCTGACAGTAAATGGGTCGCTCTTTAAGTTGCCCTTCAGAGTATACAGGCTAACAGAGTATGTTGTGCCTGGCTGCAGACCTTAGGAAAAAAAAGAATAGAAAATAGTGAAATCACACTTCCAATACTTACATCTGTAAACCTGTTTCCATGTTTTTAAAAGGTCTGTCTAGCAGGTAGGTCTATTGTACCTGTGAGAGTGTAGGTGTTTGTTTCTCCGGGGATGGTCCTGCTGATGGTGGGGTGCGAGCCACTGACGGGCGTGGCATCGATGAGGTAACCAGTGATGGTTTCCACCTTGGAGCGCCAGGTCAGCGTGAAAGAAGAATCCTTCACATCAGAGATGCGCACACGCTGAGGAGAACTTACCTCTGCATTGAGGAGGAAAGGAAGCGGACATAAAACAGAGCAGTGCATAATAACTTGTGATGACTGTAAATGTGCTCATTTACGGTGCAGCCAGTTACCTTCCAGTGTGGTTGTCTCTCCCTCCAGCGGTCTGCTAGTGACAGAGTTCTTCAGAGCATAGATATGTATCTGATATGTGGTAGCCACCTACAACATACAAACATACAGTTGATATTTAATCACTGAGTGACAATGAATCCATGTAATTCGTGAGATAAGAATTCTGGTTACCATGAGCCCTGGTAAGACGACACGTGTGGTGTCCGGAGCAACGTTCAGCTCTTTGGTGGGGCCGTTGATGTTCTTGGGGTTGACGACCACACGGTAGCCTGACAGGCGTGCATTGGGAGCCCGCCATGACACGGTGAAGGTGGAAGGACCGACCTCAGAGATCAGCAGGCTGGTCGGAGCAGGGATCACTGAGACGGCAAATTGCACATTTAGAATTGGAGTCAGGGGACATATAAGTTGGGTCATGAATGTGTTGATGTTTTCTATGTATTTCTACCTGTGGCCTGGGTTCCCACCAAAGGTGTGCTGGGTGTGCGGCCATGGAGGGCGATGACTTTGACAGTGTACTCTGTCCCGGGGCGAAGGTTTCTCAGAACCACAGTGTCCTGGTCACCTCTGGGTGCTGGAATCAGCTCCCTCTCCCTCTCCTCTGAGCTGGAGTACAGGACGCGGTATGAGGTCACTGTGCCGTCTGGACTGTCCCAAGTGATGCGCATGGAGTTGGACTCAATGTTAGTGAAGGTCAGGTCCTTGGGTCGGTCCATAGCTGCAGGATGGGAGGAAGACATGGGGGTATTACTGTCAGCTCTGAGCTGTTGTTTTTAATGAAAGAAGGTACACTTCTGAGGCTAAAAATACATCTTAAAGCGAGGTGGTTGTTTGAGAGGAGACTCAAGCATCCACAAGTAATCCAGCTGGGGAATATTTCCCCAATACCTCATCCTGATTAGGAAACCAGGTTGATATCAACATGAAATCAAGAAATCAGGAAGAAATACTGGAGATGCATGTAACCCGATGCATGTAAATGCACTGAAAAACATTGAGAGTAACTCGCATCTTGTGCACAGTAACTTGTGCCAAAAATAATCCCTTGATTGAGAAAGATTAAGTCTTTTTTCAAATCATTTGTCACTGAACTGAGTCAAACTAACCAGTGAGAGCATTCTCCACCACGGGGGAGGAGGGTTGTCCATCATTGCCCAGGGCATAGACACTCACAACATACTCAACAGTGGGCATCAGACCTGTGAATGTAATTTGAGTCTGATCTGTAACAGAGGAGCAGAAGAGGAGCCACTGAGATGAGCGTACTGTGTTGGAAAAAATATGATATGATATATATAAAATAAAGATGGCAGCTTTTTTTGGGCTGACTTACCAGGGGCTACCACCTCAGAGTAGGATGGTCCCAGGCCATTTTTGGGGACACTGGTGATTCTGTATCCTCTGATTGGTCCCTGAGCAGGAGACCAGCGCACTGTGATGGCGTTGTCACTCACGTCAGTCAGTTTCATGTCAGTGGGGGGCTCAGTATCTGAAAGACAGACGGACACATAACAGGCTTTAGATTTAGATTAACCCCTCAAAAAATTGTTTTTACCAGGACGATTTTTTTTTCATGTTGCTGTACCAGTCTTGTGCGTGATGTAGACAGGTGTGTAGGTGTCGGAGGCGGGGCTGTCCCCTCTCCCGGTAACAGCATAGACCTTGATGGTGTAGTCAGTACCGGGCTTAAGATCGGTGATGGTGGCAGTGGTCTGAGAGCCTGGGATGGTGAACTCTTGAGGAGCCTCACCACCTAGAAAGAGAGTGACGAAGAGCCGAGTGTAACGTTACAAATATTGTCGAGGTTAAGAGGAAACTATTACTACTATGACTTAAAACAACATGTACAGACTTGTGCCTTCATAGGTGATCCTGTAGTTCTTCACTGTGACAGAGGGGGCGTCCCAGCGAATGGTGATGCTGGACGGGGTGGACGATGTTACCTCCAGGTCAGTGGGAGCATCGGAGACTGGAGAGGATTCGAAGAACAAATTAAAAACAGATTTTGAATGTCTATAAAAACAAATAATTAAGGTCAAGATTTAGCCAATTAGTGTCACTAAGAAAAGAAAAGGAGAGGCTGTAGTGGAAACCAGTATAGAAACTCACTGGTGGCCTGTGTGCCAGCCAGAGGCTGACTCTCCTGATTGTTGTTGACAGCATACACATACACCAGGTACTCTGTCTCTGGTGTCAGTCCGCTCAAAGTGAAGTGGTTCCTGGTTGGGGGCAGCCTCTCGTCTTTCGACCTCCCGCCGCTCGTCTTCTGAAAGTTGATGCGGTAGCCGGTGATAGCAGCGGTCGGAGCCAGCCAGTGAATGGTGAAGGAGTTGGTGCGAATATCGGAGAAGTCCAAGCCAGTGGGGGAGTCCAGAGCTGCAGGGAAAGGAGAGAGACTTTAAATTGCATCCAATGGTAATTACAACATTTTAGCAATTAAGGGATTGTCGACTTGGACTGGTGTCATAATCCAGTGGCACCCAAACTAAACATGCATCCACATGCAACCATAGCTCAGAATTACCACCATGGATATCTACTGTAAGATTTTTTTTAATGGGCTAACAACACAAATAACATTAAATTATAGTATGAAATATGTATGAACATGAACATTTAAAAACATAAAATATCTAGTCTTTAAATAAGTCAGGAATAAAAGAAGTCAGCTGTTTTAAGGTATGTGACTGTGCACATTTGCTTATACATACATATATATATATATATTTTTTTTTTAAATAAACAAGAAACAGAAATTAAATATGCTAATTGTTAAATGTATTTTCTTTATTTTATTCTGTTCAAAAGAGTCTTTTCACCAATCTTAGCTGCCGCATCATTGCATATTTAACAGGATTTTTAATGCAGTGATTTTCTGATTTTGATGCGTGTTGGTTTGGTCGTCAAAAGTCTTAAAACAAAATAGTTAATGTAGATATTGCCTCGTTTTTATGTGATGAAACAGTAAAAAATGACAGTAAAAAAATGGAAATTAACAAGTCTTGCGGCACCCTTGATGCACTTCGGAAACCACTGTCATACTCACTTGTCCTCTGAGTCCCTGTGGCTGGTTCACTTACTCGTTCACCGTACACACAAACAACACTTATACGGTACTCAGTGTTGGGCAGCAGGTCTATATGGAAATGGGGAGATAAGTATACAGTTAGAATGGCTTGACATGGAGCATTGCAAAGAAAAACTACTCATTTTGGACTTTAAATCTAACTTTCTGTCAGACACTTTTAAACAGATCATCTTACTCTCCAGCACAAAGGTGTTGGTGGCTCCGCCAACATTAACCTCTTTGATGTCGTCGTCTGTGGCTACAGGATGGTAACGGATGACAAACCGAGAGATGTCGCTTGGTGTGGCCACACGGGGGACTGCCCATGTCACCCTAATGTGGTCAGGACCCACCCCTCTAAACTGCAGGTTGGTGGGAGCTGGAATAGCTGTAAGAATAAGAGATTAAAAGTTATAGCTAACACAGGAAAGAGATTAATTGAATAAAAGCAGATTTACACTGACATAAAGAAAATACATTATAGTGTTTGAGTTAATCATGTGTGTTAATAAAAGGGCTGTTAATGTGCCTTCATCAATTCTCTCAGATCAAAACCCAAGCCCTCCCCACAGACGGAGTGAAAGAGTTAAATCACCAGCTTGTGTTTGCTTTGTGTGTATGGTCGGCTCGCTTTCCCCCTCCTCTGTAACA
The DNA here is from genome assembly GCF_910591455.1 of Pholis gunnellus. Classification (NCBI taxonomy): domain Eukaryota; kingdom Metazoa; phylum Chordata; class Actinopteri; order Perciformes; family Pholidae; genus Pholis; species Pholis gunnellus. The sequence goes on along the minus strand of NC_136528.1, from coordinate 26,435,703 downwards.
CTGAAGATACTGATGTCATAGTCCACACCCGGCTCCAAACCACGAATTGTGTAATAACCAGCAGATGCTTCCACCATATCTTGAAAAATTGGCAAGCTCTCGCCTGACGTTACCACCGTTATCCGGTAACCAGTAATGGTAGAATAGTTCAGAGGGATCCAGCGCAGGCCGATGGTGGTGTCAGTAATGTCAACAAAGTCAATGTGACTGGGCGTGGGGATGTCTGAAAGGGTTAGGTCAGTTGCAAAGTGCAAGCAAAATTAGAGAGACAGAAAGACCCAATAGCCATAATAATTACATTAGTTATATCATTTCATTCCCAATAAAGCAGTCAGAGATCCAGAGGTGAACAGTAGCCATGCTAGACAGAGAACATTACAAATTACTGAAGTCAATAGACATTCACAGTTTATGTTATAAATGAAGCAGTGATCAATAATACTGTTCTGTGCGTGCTCCAAAAAAAATGATTTATTATTCCCATCCCGATTAATAAACATGACCTGCATGCATGGTACCAATCGTTAGTAATAGGTTATGAAGGGGTTGCTCATTGTAACAAACCCACAGAGATTAGACCCAAACTCTGCAGCTCCATGGATCCTTTTAGTCTATTTTAACAAAAAGTCAGAGCTGTGTGTCTGTCAGCTTGTTAGTTTTTCGTTATTCTGCATGAATGTATGTATTGAAGCTTTTTTTTTTTTTTTTAGCCAATTTTAAAAATAACGTATATGTAGGATAAAGGTCTCAGCATGAAGAGGAATACACTGAAAGGGTGGGAATATTGAGAATATTACTGTTATGACAGGAAGGGAAATATTGGAGTTGGCTGCAGTTTGACTTCGACCCAGCCTTTCATGGCAAATTCATCTCATCCTTTTATTCCTCTGTCACGCAGACACAGCAAAGTTGTGTTTGATGCCAATTTACATGTGTGAATGCTTTGCTGGTGGCTCCTACCTGGTGTGACAATTGTGGACACAGGCACACTTTCCAAATGGCCCTTGGTAGTGAAGACACTGATGTTGTACTCGGCCCCCAGATTCAGGCTCTCTAGCATGCATGAGGTTTGATCTGCTCGGACAAACTCTTCCAGGGTGTTTCCTCGCTGGCCGTTGGTCGGCGTGCTTGTCACTCTGTAGCCCGTGATGCCTGCAGAGGGTGGGGGAACATGACAAATATGGAGGAGGTCGAACATAATGTCAAGAGGTTCTTGCAATGTATGAGTCAAAAGGAAATACCGAGAAGAGACATTTGCCCAGGTGGAAAAAAAATACCCTTCAAAGGCCAAGGTCTAGACTTGGCGAGACCCAATGAGCAGCCAGTGCGTGGGGAACACAGTCAATATTTACCTGGTGTTTTGGAAGCTACCCAGTGGACAGTGAGATCTCCTGTGACGGGGTTGGACTCTACTCTGAGGTCAGTGGGAGGAGACAGGGCTGCAAGGAAAGGAAAGCAGATCATGACACAAGCATGAGAAACTTGATTCGATGCAGCAGTGACTTCTTAAACAAACTCTCAAGAACAGTGCGATGTGGGCCCACATTAAATCAATCTGGTGATCAGTTATACAACTTGTTTAATAGTGAAAGTGAATTGGATACGCACAAGTGACAACATTTCGGGTGATGGGGTTTCCGCGGTTGCGTCCGTTGACGATCGGCTGAACGCTGTAGGTGTACTGAGTTCCAGGAATCAGACCAGGAATATAAATACGTCCAGAGTTAGAGGTATCTTCTCTGGGAGACTCGCCTTCCTGGCTGGGGAGCACAGAGAGCTGGGGGAAGGAGGCAGAGATCAGAAACCTGGAAAATACACTTAACGCACAAAATATACAGACATTAAATCTACATTAAGTGTTGTTGTTTTTTTGGCCACCTGGGGTCAGCGCAACAAGCAGTAAACCCAATATTTATATATTATTACCTTATAAAGTTGCTGTCATCTAAAAGTAACCTCATTCACATTACACATCGGGGTTTGACCCAAAAATAGTAAGAAAATATTGATTGGGCAGCTTTAATTTTGTGTGATTATGAACAATTGTGTCTCTAGATGAAGTTCTCTACCTTGTAGCTGAACCTGGGAACAGGTATCCAGGTGACGATGATAGAGCTATCAGTGACCTCAGTGCTAAAAGCAGGAGCACTTCCCATCTGGGGAGCTGGGAGGAGGACAGAATGGGGAAAAGTCAAATTAATTTCATTGCAACCATTTATACTCCCCTCTGCAGATGCTGTGTTTCTCTTCATACTGACCGGTGGTCAAATATGTAGTGATGCCTTCGCTGAGGTCATTGTCAAGCTCTGAGTGCAGGACGGCCGTGTACAGGGTGTCTGGACGTAAATTCCTCAAAGGGTACTGTGTGACCCTGCCAGGGATCCTCTTCTCGATGGGGCTGGAGCCCTCGATGCTCAGGAAGAGACGGTAGCCACTGACGATGGCGCGGGGAGCCTCCCAGATGACCAAGGCACTGTCGGAGCCAATGTCAGTGAAACGCACATTGGTGGGCGAATCAGGTTCTGGAGGGGACAAAAATTATAGCACATGTAAGGCAAAAAATCTCTCATCTTTTATACATCATTGTGATCCCTCTGCGTCTAACTCGGGCCTCCTTTGTCTATGACGATACTTACTAGTAGACTTTTCTCCCAGGAGCGGCTTGCTCTCCACTCCACCATTCATGGCGTAGATGTAGAAGCGGTACAGTGTGCCTGGCTGCAAGTGTGTGATATCAGCATATGCGTTGGCTGAGACAGGCAGCTGCAGGAGCCTCGTCTCAGTGCCGCCTGGACCGACGGGGGTGAAGTGCACCCGGTAAGCGGTCACTTCGCTGGGTGGACCGGTCCAGGTGATGGTGATCTTCGTATCCGTAACCTCGTAGAACTGAAGGTCTGTGGGTGCCGGGACCTCCTCTGTGGACAGGAATTGGTAGATTGATTTACAAGGGACAGTCAATCAGTCTTAAAGATACCCTTGACCACTAGTAACACTATGTTTTTATGAGTCGGCCCTCATTTTGTTGGGAAAAACACTGAACGTAAACATAATTTTACAAAAAAACTCCACAGGGAAACTTTAAGTTAGCTGTGTAAATACTATACAAGGTTAAAAATGCTAAATACAGCAATAAATCTAAAACCTTCATTGTGTCTGCAATCATTTGTGTAAAAGTGCAATAAAAGGCTTTAACAATTTACAGATCTCAACAATAAAGACCCAGATAAAACAGAAAATATGAGAGAAATGCCAAACAACACATAACACATTTCTTTTTTAGCATAATAAAACACTACGTTTTGCTGTGCCAGGCACAAGGAGGGATTCAGAAATGTAAGATGTACTGAGGATTTATGAAGTGTGTGTGGGTGCCTTTGTGTGGGTGTGGGCAGCACATGCATGGTTGCGTTACATAAGTGTTTTAACTACGTCTTAACAGGTGTCTGTTCCTGAGCCCACCATGAATTAAAGAGAGTTCATTCAGGGGCCACAGACTAAGATTACACTAACTAGAAACACTAGGATGAAGATAAGAGGATATTACCGTGGTATGGTTATAACTGTAAGAGCATATTTTGACAAAGCAATGTTTTGACAAGCTCAGTCTTTCCCAAACACTGGAAAGCCTCTCCTAAAGCTGCCTGGCCCTATAAGGAATCTTTAGCTGCAAGTATAAACTTAATCTGTTCCGATTTCACTGTCAGTCAAAAGACAAAGAATGATATGAAAAGAATAATTTACCATCTACAGAATAGAATAACATACTGTGACTGTTTTAACAAAACAAAAAAAATTAAATTGGCTTAAAAAGCATTTTTTCACTAATTTCAGCCTTTTTATTAAATGGAAGATCATATCTAATAAGAAATATGCACCTGGTACAGGGGATCCGGCGGTGTTGACCTGTACAAAAACAGGCTCACTCTCCTGGTCCTCCTCCACAGCGTAGATGCTGATGTTGTAAAGGAGACCGGGGAGAAGATCAACCAGGGTCACTGAGGTTTCTGAGTCTGGCAGGTTAAGCTCAGTGCTGCTGCCTTCCACTGACGGCGTGTACACCACCCGGTAACCTGGTAGGCGCAAACATACAGTTACACACAGCCAAAATAAAATGGATCTCTATATCAAACAACTAAATTATGCATAAACACATTTCCTACCAGTAATAGGAGCATTAGGCCTGGACCAGCTGACTCTGATAGAGGACTCTCCCACCTGATCGACTGCATGCTGAGCAGGGGCGTCAGGAGCTGGGGAACAGAAAAGAATGGAAATCAGTCACGTTGTATTTTGTGAAATAATGTACTTGCATAATCCTGATGTTATTGTCATGAGAGAGGAGGGGGGATTCTCCCACCTGTAGTCTGGGTGGTGGTCAGAATGAGGTTTGGTTGTCCCTGATCTGGGAGCTCATAGACGTTAACGTTGTATCTGCGTCCTGGCAGGAGGTCAGCGATGGTGACCGAGGTGGCTGTGCGTGGAACATCTGGAGAAGGCGACAAAAGGTTAGTTAATACACATATCCAATGAGCAGGGCTGCTCAATGGCAAGTATCTTGACTCACCAGGTATTTCATTTTCAGATTAGTCTAAAACAGGCAGACTTTTCTGGTTATTTTCCAGAAAATGTACATGACAATATTTATCAAGACCTCGATTTAAAACTACATATACCACAATGGAGAATTTTACCCATATTGCCCACTCCTAAGGGAATTGGTGGTGATTACAATTAACCTGAGATACATCAGTCAGAACCTCAACAGAAAAACTACCCAATAAGTCGATCCATTTAGTTATTTGGATGTGACATTATGGAGGTATTATGGAAGTTTCAGTCATGTCAAAAGATCTCACCTAGGACTTTCGGCTTGGCCCCGTCCTCACTGAGCTCATACTCCACCCTGAAGCCAGAGATGGTAGATGAGGCTGACGTCCAGGACACAACGAAGCTGTTTGAGGTGATTTCTGTCACAGACTCAGAAGTGTCCACCACCGCAAGAGGTTGGGTCGTCTCTCCCTCCGATGTTTCCACTTGAGAGATAAAGACATATAATGCTCCTGTGAAAAGTATCTTTAGATTTGTGGCATCGAGAGAATGTATTCGCTCAAGTTTACTCACAGGAACCATGGGTAGTGGTGAAATCGAACCGTGTGACCTCACGGCGTCCGTAGCGCAGGATGCTAATCAGCTGACCCTCGTAGGTGATGCCAGGACGCAGCCCGCTGATGGTGTAAGAGTTGAGGTGGCCGGGGACGGCGACCTCCCTCCAGGGCGCACGGGTATTTTTCTACCAGAAGGGGTAAAAAGATAGAAAATTGAATGGGTTAAAAGTCACGTTTTTATAACATGAAGCATAAATTGAAGAACAGATCATCTTTTTCTGCTGATGAACATCATGTGATCGATAGCATTTTCTCAGCTGCTGTTTCCGAACTCAAGGGTGGACTCTGAACCTCTGCTTTTGAGCAAACGTGGACAATACAACTTTAAAGTGTTGAGCGAAATCTGCTGATGAAGGCCATGTTATATGAATGAAAAGCTCCAGAATCACTACTAAATGGACCTCGTGGTGAGATCATTTTCTCAACTATTTGGACTGCACAGATGATGAAGTTTAATAGAAATATGAGAACATTTGAGAGAATTTACAGGAATCATTCACTATGTCAGAAGATTAAGACTTTATATATGTATATTTTGGACTGGACTCTGGCTCAGGCCCATTTATTGCCACATCCTGCTTTTGGGAGTATTTGCACTCTGTCGGAAAACTACACCACTTTCTCAGCAGGACGGCCAGACGAGGGCTTTGCGTGCCTTTTCTGTCCAAAATACACAAACCCGCTCAGAGGAAATCTGTTTGATTTGAATTAAGCTTCATAAACATTTCAACCAGCCTGTCAGTCCTTGAGGTCTTCAAAGAGAAATGTGTGAGAACAAAAATCACTGAGAGGGGGATGTTTTCCTGAGTCTGTGTGTTTGTGTATGTAGATTGTAAAGGGGACTTAATGTACCCTCTAATCACCATGTTTGTCCATGTTCAAACTCCAGTCAACATTACCAAAAGCACTTCACTGTTTGCTCACCTTTCCTAATGCTACCGGTCAGCAAATGTAAAGGCAATTTCTACCCTGAACCAAAAGAGTGACTCACAATTCTCCATTTGAGGATGTACTGGGTGATTTGAACAGTTGAGGGGGGGTTCCACTGAATGGGGTGGGAGTCTGGCTGTTTTCCTGCCTCTGTGATGATCACCTGGACAGGTCTGTGGCCGTCTGAGCAGCAGGTGTAGGAAGAGAGAGAGAGAGAGAGAGAGAGAGAGAGAGAGAGAGAGAGAGAGAGAGCAGGAGAGACACAGAACAAAGCTGCTATTAGCGATGAGAAAAAGACTCACACATTATCAAAGACATGTAATGTAACAGTGTTACCTGTAGAGAGTGTGGGTGAAAGTTGGATACTTTTTGGTGAGGCTCTGTCAGATCGTTTGATCGTTATGGGACAGAACCAAACCACCAGACGGTGCTAAACCAGCTCAAACACCCGCTGACATCTTACAGTCCGACATAACACCGGAGCACTATATTCATCACAGTTTATCTAGCTTACATATAGCTTTTCAAGCCCTGCTCCGTACACACCATTGATCATGGTGAGATAGATGATGCAACTCTAACTTTTTAGGTCAATGTTTGATTCAGGACACACAATGTGATGCAGTACAAAGTACCGCATTAAGCAACTTTTATCTAACAAGAGGGAGACATTGGAGGCAGGAAGTGTGAATAAAGCCCCCCCCCCCCCCCCCCCCCCCCCCCCAGCCCAGCATCCCTTTCCCCTCAGCAGGTCCGCACAACAACACCAGGTGGGGGAGGAAAAACCTCTCTAACTACAAAGACTGAGGGGAAGACAGTGGTGATGTGATTGGCAAGCAGTTCTCCATTTTGCAGACTTCAAAGTCGAGATAAAACAGCTAACCCCCGCTTCCCTTCACTAACCTGGCAAGTGAACTTTTCATTTCAGTGACGTGTGATGAGAGGATAAGGGTAGGTGAGAGGAAGGAGGGTTTGAATAAGTACACCAAACACAAATTAAGCACAGACTGCTGTGTCACTTAGTGGAAAAGCTGCATGAAAGGACTGAGAAGCACTGGAGGAATTAACACATTCCCAATTAAACAATAACACTTAAACCAGCATATTCAAATATGGACCATGGTGACTCTGCCAAAAAAGAGCTGTACACCGACTGAACTGGAAAGCAGCGTTAAACTGATGGTGTTTGGAGGATTAGCTTTCCTTACCTTGGTAGGTCTGCTGAGGTTCACATCTCATCTCTCCAATCCCGTTACCGTAGCAATAACAGCGGTAGCGGATGCTATGGATGACTTTCTCCCACGCCTCTCCAATCTGATAGAAAGCCCTGGTTTGTGGCTCCTGACACTGATCTATTTGTAGAAAACAGAGGACAACAAAGAGATTAGATGGGACATAGACGGGTGGGGTTGTATTTTCCAGATTTAAAAAAAGCATTTGCATTTTGAGATAATGAGCCGTGAACACACCGATTGCGTCACACTTCCAGCGTCCACGTCCCTGTCCAAAGCAGGTGCAGTTCATCATGTAGCCCTCGTCGTGGCGTTTGGGGAATTCTTTGTTAACTTCATAGTACAAGCCATCAACAATACACTGATCTGGACATTGAAAAAAGGGAGTGAAGTCAGCATACCTTAATGCTTCAAGACAAATTAAACAGTTTTGTTTAATATCCAAATAGAGTTAGCTCTCTGACCTCGCAGCTGTGAGTGAGCCACACAGCTCCACTCCCCGCGGCCATTGCCCAGGCATGTGCACTCCATCGTGTGACCCATGACATCATGGCGTTTGTCCCACTTATCGCCTACACGGTGCATCACTCCATCGTTGGTGGTGCATGACTCCTCATGGGCTACATAAAGAAAGATGGGGATGAATAAATAAAAACAGTACTGTGTGTGTTCGTGCCGGAAATTCCAGTGTCACCACTCTGTATGGAATCAAATGCTGTAAATGTAACAGCCCTGATGGAGTCATCACTCTCCCATGACCATAAACCCCAATGAGTCCCCAATTATCTACAAGTGACCCATGCAACAAAACCGTCATTAGCATCTATGACAACAAGATGAAATAAAGTCCAAAGCATTCAGTGTAATTACATCCCCTACGAACGAAAATATATCCATAGCATGTTAGTTTGGACAGAGCCAGGCTAGCTGTGTCCCTGCTGGTACCCGGTCTTAATGCTAAGCTAAGCTTTTATATTTTAAATTGTAAACTGGAAACACTTCAGAACTATTGTTCTAAACTTTACTCTAGAAGGAAATTAAATGGTCAGTTCGTTAATGTCATTAAACATTTAACTGACAAGTCTCAAAGTGACTGCATGAAGGAAAAAAACTAACAAAGCAGCACACACTCACCAGCCATGGGGCAAAATCCAAAGCGCTGCTCTGTGTCGTAGTCATGGGTGGTGCCACACCACCTCATGCCGTCACGACGCCCGTCGGAGGTGCAGTCGGTGTAGTTGCGGCCACTGTAGAGGAAGGGGAAGTGGCACAGGCCGCCGTTGGAGTTGCCACCTCGTGTTGCCACAATGGCTAGAATAGAAATGGAGACACTGTATATCACATCATACCACTATGTCATGTGTTCTCTAGAGTTTGGGGACTGTGATAGACAACATTTGCACCAATATTCTGTGTCTTAAAATGTGGCAATTTTCAAACCAACATTTACAAATACCCAGAAAGGGAACTGATACATTAAGTGTGAAATTAATTAACATCAAAACACAAATGAACAAGTAAATTAATGTACTGATGTTGAATGAAATGACATTGCAGGTTGTACAGACTTTTCAAAATTAAGATATGGAGAGAGATGACAGTGACAGGCAAAAGCTGTGATATAAAAAAAGGAGCACATCAGCCCGATATATCTACAAAACCAATGAAAATGGTCAAGCCCAGTCTCACCATTCTTCTCAGTACAGAAAGAGTACTGCTGGTTTCTCTCATAGTCTGAAGATGTAGCGCACCAGAGCTGCCCATCTGCACGTCCGTCTGAGGTGCAGGAGTAGTAGGTCTTTCCCATGAAGACGAACGGGAATGCACACGGCTGGCCGTTAGAGGTGCCACCATAGGTCAGCTTCCTGGCCTCTGCACAGACAGGAAGGGGAAGGACAAGAAAATTGTTATTATAGTAGAGACAAAGCAATGTACATCTAATAACTGAGATGATTTGAGTGTTGTGACATGAATTGGGGACTCACCCCACTCCTGACAGCTGACTCCGTTGCCCAGACAGGTACAGAGCATCTGCTTGCTGCCCTGGCTTCTGAACCAGCGCTGTCCGTCGTAGTAGGTGGCTCCAGAGTCTGTACGGCACGTCCCCTCGATGGGGGGCTCTGGTAGTTGCTTAGTCTGGGAATGGGTGGGGGTCAACGCGACAGCACCCGTGGCTGTATATCACCGAACAGATTGAAAGAATGTTGAGTGTCACAGAAAGGTTTTTAGCAAAATTTAACTTGAGCAAGAGTTTTTAAATCTCACCTCGGCCTGCGTTGTGTCTCTCACACTTCCACTCTCCACGGCCATTTCCTAAGCACTGACACTGCACGATGTGTCCGCTTGTGTCCGTCTTTGTCCATGTGTCCCCAATACGGAAGGACTTCTTGGGGTCCTTGTCGTTGCAACGGTCTGGTTGGAGAACAACAGCGGTCAGCAGCCGATACAGAAGAATGTCAAAGTGTGTGTTCATGTGTTTATACTCCTCTTACTCCTTGAGGTGCAAGTGATGCGTCCATTTCCCTCTCCCAGACAGGTGCAGTCCAGCATCATCCAGCCTTGGTACGGTTTCTCCCAGGTCTCCCCCACGACGTACGACGATGCAGCGTTGTTGTCATAGCAACGCTCAGCTGCACAGATAACATAGGGGATTAATTGCGTCTGCAGCTTGTCGGGAGCCACTGTAACATCCGGCATGAAATCACAGCGTCAGGAGACATAAACCAAGTGAAAATCAATAGCTGTGGCGTAAGATGGGCAAAGTGGAGAGGCGTGCTCTCTCACACACTTACCTTGTTTGTCTGGACTGTTGTCAAATATTTACAGTGCTATCAAACACAGTCATGCTTCTGAGGAATAACCCTGTCTATAGGTTTGTGTGTGTGTGTGCTGGCAGCCGAACACACAAGCTTGCATGTTTAAGTTGCGACATTTCACATTTATCTGCATTCCAGAGTTCATATGGAAAGTGTTGATGTCCTGGTTTCCCTGCAGGTTTGAATTAAGTACTCACCCACTGGTTTGCAGGTCCACTCCCCTTTGCCATTTCCAAGACAAACGCACTCCAGCATGTAGTCAGCCGTGTCATGAGGCCTCTGCCAAGTGTCCCCGATTTTATAAGAACTCCCACCTTCATGGCAGCGATCTGTGAAGGACAACGTGTATTAAGTTGCATTGGTTTGAAAAGATGTCCTTAATATGCATTATAACATATGCCCATTATTCAGATTGTATATTTAATCAGTAGTGCACAATTTAGTGAAATGTTCAATTAAAACACCCAGAGGTAATGCTGTCTTTCCAATGAGTGGAAGAAGCAAGGAAGACAATCCACTTATCTTTTGCCAAGAAAATAACACAAAAGTGACGAACTAGAAATAATCTAATTCGAAAATCACTGGCAAACATTTTACCATGTCTAATATTGATTTTTCAACTCACTTGCAATGGTACAGCTGATCTTGCCACGACCAGAACCAATACAGGTGCAGTCCCACATCATCCCGTCCTTTGGTCTCTCGTAGGTTTCACCGACTCGGTATGTCCGGTCATTGTGCTTATCATAACAGGACTCCTCCACTGAGAGAAAAACAGAGGAAATACTAATGGTAAAGACTTTGATATTGCAGTGGATATTTCTATTGCTGCGTAAAGACGCACTGATGACTTGAAATTTCACTAAATATGTTCCCAACTTCTTTCGAAGTAACTCAGGTCATGGTGGGATTTACTTTTTTTTTACTTCACTTGTTGCTATTGACACAAATGTTCTGAAGCAATTGATATTGCGTTTCCAGATGTGGAAAGTGAGACTACAAAGAAATGGTCTGCTAAGACATTTCTTTATCGAACCGGTTGGTCTCTTACTGACCTTCAGGTTTAGTTTTACATTTGATGCCAGCTGCTCCATTGCAGGTGCATATCAGTGTACTACCAAGGTAGGGTTTCTCCCACTGCTCGTTCAGTCTGTATGAGCGACCGTTTTCCTCACAGCCGACTAGAAATCATATAATAGGAATATACAGTATGTCACATAAAGTTTGTTAAACATAAAACGAACTATAACATTTTGGCCAATTTGGTTGATCCCAAATAAATGTAATAAATCAAATTAATGATAGTTAAAATTTTAAAAAAATCTTTGACTTTTTAGACATAATAAAAAAACTTAAATTAAACTCAAGAACATTTGATGGTTATGGAAGTCCTTGTACCAACCTGGAGAAACGGCCGCTGCGTCATTGAGATGAGGAAGCAATTGATACTGGCCAGTTTGTCTTTTGCTCTTCTTTGGTAAGCCGTGGACTGCGCTGCTTACGCACAGCGCAACCAGTAACCCCGTCAGTGGGCCACCAGTCATTTTGTGCGAAAATACGGATTTCAAGGTAGAGTAGAAAAACTTAGCAGAGCAAGTTTTACAAAAGAAGCATGTGCAGAACTGAAGTTTAGCTTGGAGAGGTCTAAATTCTGTCCCTTATTGTCAGATCCCCGCTGCCACCGAGCAGCTGCGCCAGACCGAGGAGAGGGGAGCGCACTGGCTTTATACCCGGACACACCGCTGCAGCCTATTGAGGGGGAGGGCTTTGACTGGAGCTTTGGATGACTCGCGCGAATGTGGGCAATTCTGACACTCGACACTTAACTGTCAGGACAGAGAGCCACAAGACAAGAACAAACATGAAGCTAAAAAGATGAATGAGCACCTGAGGGCACACAGATCACTTCAGGCGAGATGGCACCAGGATACCCGTCATACCCGTGGGATGGACAGAAAAATAGATGTTAACATGACATATTGGAATGACAAACATAGTAGGCCTAGATCAATGGCCAGCCCGAATTAAGTGACATAAGCACTATTTAATAAAATGTCATGCTATCAGAAGCAAGTATTTTCTTGCCGTTAGAATTATAAAAACGTTTTAAAATGCAAAGAAAGACACATGATACATTTGTTTTAGCACTCCCAATTTCCAAAACATGGTCCAACAAAACACCATGTATCACAATCCTAAATATTTGGTTTAGCCATGAGGGCTCTGATTTAAATCTCATCAAATCCCCAAATGTCCTCCAGCTCGGGATTTGTGCAACTGTGTATTGTGATCTATAACGATATCAGGCAGTACATCTATAATATGTTGTGTTTTTTCAAATCTTTTGGGGACCCATGGCTAGTGGCCCCTGTGTAGGGTCTATAGCTCTGTACCTGTGTGCATCCCAAATGAGCAAAAACATCCAGGGGCTCCACACAGCAGCTTGTTGATGAATGAGGAAGAGTGTAACTCCAGACTGTCTGACTTCACAGTTAGCAAATCAATAACAATCATAATTTTTCTTGTTGACTGGCTGTTCAGTCACTAAAAACAGCTCTTCCATCATTTCCTCTATTAAAAATGAAAATTTTTTGGATACCACGTGGACCGATAATGCCTACACAAACGCCTTTAAGATGCTGTGCTACTGTAATCAGTATAACTAAACACCTCAGCCAGTCTTACCGCAATTCTATTCACCTCCCACCACATGCACATAAACCCACACCGTCTCTCTCGACCCTGCGCTACATCTATCAGTATTTTCTTTCTTCATTTGTCATTAGCCAAATAGTGTTACAGAGAAAAAAAACACTATACCTGCTTCCTCTTATGTCTATAATTCGCATTCCGTCTGCATGACTTTTCCAAGCAAAACCATAGTCTTCAGCTTTTATGTTGGAAAGTGCAACGTCCTATTCTAAAGCCGAGTATTCACCCTTCAGAAAAAAAAGAAAAAGAAAGTTGTTTTAAGCTAACATTATGATTAACTTAAGTATAAAGGATAATGTTTCTGCTTTTGAATACAGAATCAATTGTGTTTTGAAGAATTTAACATATTAAATATTCCTCGATCATCAAATAAATAGACCATCTGGCACCTAAATTGGTACATAAATTCAAATGTCCCCAACATAAGAGAGACTTTCTTGCCATCCATTGGTACATTGCAGTATAGAGGAACATGTCTCTTCTGGTCCCCGGTGCAGAAGAATAAATGATTCATCATTCAGTGGTAGTACGTACAAACAAGACAGGTATACAAGGTGCAAACAATGCAACAAGCAGGACACAGGACTGTGTGTGTGTGTCTGTACCTTTTACAGACAGCAGCAGGGTGAAGAGTATAAGGAAGGGGTCTTTTACCATTCTTGAGGCCCGGTTTTTGCAGCGTTTATTGTAAGTGTCATTGATGGAGGTGAGAGGGGTCCCAATGATTGACTCGGCTGACTTCACTATCCTCTTCAGGGACTTGCGGTCTAACTTGTTGCAGTTCCCTCACCTGTCAGTGATGCAGCAGGTTAGGACACTCTCGATGGTTTCTCTGTAGAAGGTGGACAGGGGGGGGGGGGGGGGGGGCAGTGGAGACGCTTTGGGGCCTTCTTGGTCAAGGAGGTGCAGATGTGTGATCAGCTGAGGTCATCAGCAATGTGCACACCAAGACGCCGGCCTTCCTGAAGACAATCGTTGTCCCTTTCATCATGTCGACATTGTTTTCTTGTCTCTCAGCGTCGACAAAATGAGAGAGAGACAGAAGAGACTAATTCTCTGCTGACCTTAAATCATAAGTATTTTTAACACTGATAACATGGTAAATTTGGGTAAAGGTGCTTAATTGAATTGAAGCTTTATGACACTAGTTAGTTAAATAATTCCAGATGTGTAGAATAACATTTAATACATTTTACCCTTCAATTAACCAGCAATATATTGTATTTCTTTTACAAACCTTGAAGTCTTATAGAGTGAAAACAACATTCTGTGGTTTAACTGTACATGACATGTTTGATGGTCTGTGGGGTTCATTTGTGGGAAGTGCAAATGTGGCGGAAATTCAAATAAAACTGACCACAGCATGCTGCCATGGTCTTGTCATGGCGCAGGAGCCGCTGGTTCCGCTAAACGTACTCATAGTTCTGGCCTGGAGAGCAGCTACTGTGTGTGGGACTGCGATGTAATAATTCCTGTCGCAAGGCTTGTGGAACGTGTCGTAACTGAGGGCTGAAAAATGAAACAGATGGTTTTGGGGAAACAGAGAGAGAAAACAGCAAAATTACCGTCCTTGTGTTTGAAGTACAACTGAGTCACCAATCTCTGCTGTGTGGAAAAAGCCTCCACATACTTTCCACTTGTGAAACAGCGCCAAACTGTGGAGAATCAAAACACAGGATGGTTTCAAGCTGCAGAGTGTCACTTTTAAAAAGTGTTATTTCTATATTCAAAGAAGTTAAACAACACATTTTCCCTTAATTGTACAGTTATGCAGTATCGAGGGGGAATTACTGTAAAATAACTTATAAATATTTGTGTGAATACTGTATTTGGGGTATGACTTAATTCCCTGAGCTGTTTGGTCTCACTGTGAGATTCATGAGCTGTCGAAGTCTCTGGAAAGCTGCCTGGCTTGTATCAAAGTGATTCACCTCTTGTCTTCTCTGTCTGTCTCTGCTTTCCATACATAACATCCATATTTCAACAGATATTTATCTTGTTTTCATAGGGGTTTTTCTTGTGAGTGATTTGTATTTGGAAGGGAAAACCTGATCTGATAATATGGCGTTACTGGAGAGCGTTTTCTAAAGCATGACGTAATGCTTTAGATTTGGTTTTCCTACTTTTCCGCCTGTCATTATTGTCCACTCATTTCAAAACAACAATGGAAATTGCTTGATTTAGACAATCCATTGCAATTAACATAACATTTTGTATTATTGCTGTCAAAGCATTAGTAGTTGCATGGGAATAAAGATGTAAATAAGTTGATTTGGAAGTGCATCACCAAGCAGCAATAATGTATCTTTGCCAAAATAAAACATTTAGATTGCCTAAACAACTGTTTCTGCAAGTTGATTTTAACGCTGCACAGTAATTAATGGGGAAACAATGGTATGCATTAAATGGTGAGTTGACATATGAAGCATATGTAATATTAAAAGACAATGTTTGCTGGGAAATACACTAATTTGCTTTCTTGCCAATAGTAAGATGACAAGACTGATACCATTGTTTGTTTGTGCACCAAATATGAAGTCAGCACCAGCAGTTGGTTTAGCTTAGCACAAAAACAGGAAACAGGGGAAACACAATCTTTAAAGCCCACTAAGTAAAATGATTCTTCCTCGATTGAGCATTGCATTACTATGACGGACAGTTGGTTTGTGTGGAGTCTCCAAGGATTTTCAAATCTAAAAAAGCATTTGTAGTGTGTGTCAAGCTTCAACACTTGAGCCTTGGGAACGCTTGCCTTTCATGTGTTGTCCTCCACCCCGGCTTCACCAAACTGTGGGCGGGCAGTTTGGAGAGGGAGAGCCAGATGGCCACAGCTGGATGGACTAATTAAGGGGGTTGTGAAGTAATAAAGAGGTGAAAAGAAAGTTGAGAGGGTTAGGAATGGCAGGTACGGGTGGAAGGCGAGATGAGCAGCAATGGGATCATATCAGATCCCTGTTCTCCTGCCTGTTTGCCTCCAACTCCCTGTCTGGAGTAGTAAAAGTGGCATGATTTCTTAATTTGTATCTTTTCAGTTAAAGTATGAACAGTAGAATGCACTGGGCATTCGAATGCCTGAAAATATGCAATGACGCAGAAATTAAAATACCTCAAACGGCTAAAAAAAATGGTTGAGCAACCTAATTTGGGGTTGTCAGCATTCTGCTCCTCGTCATCGCTCAAGTCTGAATCAGTCAAAATTTTGTGCACAGGATGTGAAGAGCAGCTGCTGATGTGCTGACGACAAATGCCAGAGGTCACAGGGAGCAGGCGACGTGTGCGGAGATGAACACTCTGACGAAGCACTTCCCGAGATTCCACAACACTGCGCTAATTTACAGGGTCACCGTGGAAACCAGATTGGGTGGGGCCGCTTAAAGAGTAACACCGAGTCTGACTAGACAAGTGAGGGGTACTGATGGCAGTGCTTCAGATGAGCTGAAGTGACCTCAGTGCCAGGAGTCCAAAGGAGAAGCAGGCGGATCAGTCCTCCTCTTAATCTACAGTGATTTGCCGAGCTGTTTTTGGGGTCTTTTGGGGAAAGTCAAGTTGAGTTTCAATGTCTCATCAAAGCATGTCCCATATTAAGTCACAACTTTTCATAAGCGAGTTGCATCTCAAAGTGGCCAATTATACATTTCTACACTTGTGCTTCCAAAGCTGTTTTTAATATATTTGCAACAAAGTCCTTTCGGTTTGCAGGGACAATAATTCCAGGTGTGCAGGTCCTGCCTGTCACTGATTATTTGTAATGTTTTGAGTTAAAAAAATTGGAGAACTTGAATTATGACGCTCATGTTTTTGCTCTCAAGTCTCAGGACAAGTCTTCATTTTGTGGCCTAACTGATTTGTTTTGCCGTGAGTTGAAGTAAACACGACACTTTCATCATCACCTTGTTAGGAAACAGTTGCATGAACGCATGCAACAGATATGAAGCAGCAACCCAATATTCACTTTCCTTTTAATTCTGTTTTGGTCTCACCTACACTAACACCAACTCCTGAGGTAAATCTTTGGCCTTTTAGCTAATCGATGAACTTGTCTGTCTCCCATTCAGTGCTGGGCAGGTAGTACTTGTGGAATGTGTGGAATGTGATATGAAAGTCTCCCACCTCTTTGATCTAACCTTGGGTCCATACTGATACAAGAACAGCGCTCTAAAAAAAGCTTCATCCTCACAGACCTATGGCCTCCACCTCTCAGACAGCTGTGTGAGCACGGTTCAGTCACAGTTCATACCTCCTCAGTCAAACCTCACATTGGCTATGCCATTTCCAGGACAGCAGTCTTTCATGACACTTTTGCATCAATCAGGGACGTGGAAACCTTTTCACACCATGATGAGGAGACAGACGAAAGAAATATTGTCTTGGTGAAAGTATATGCTGTTTGCTATTAGAGTGCTCCTTTAACCTGTGCCCTCACACACAGTCCACCATTAGGCCTTGGTGAATTCACTCAATGTGAAAAGGAGGAACTTTTGTGGCCATTTCCCAGACTTTCTCGATGGTTTTAATGAGGCCAACGGGATAAGTAGAGGAAATAAGTCTGCATCTTGTTTACCCGCCAGAATGAAAAAATAGCCACTTTGTTAGACGTGCACAGAATTTGGGACCCATGTGAAAACGTCTGTGCCTTTTCCTGTTGTCACGTCTACTGAGATTGATTGTCTTATGAAACGGAGGCCACAATTCATCACATTAATGAATTCATGATTAGGCTGCAAGTAGAGAGGTGATGTTATTCACACAGACAGGGCACATTTCCAAAGGACTTACAATAAGCTCCAAAGGTAGCGAGTACAGAGTCACTCTGACTGACCTTGGACAGTCGTGTTACTCACACTGTTGGTGTGTGTCTGCGACGTGCGTTTGCGCACTACCACCCTCGCAACAACCTGCCTTGCCATCTCTCACAGGTTGTCCTCAAAATCTCCTGGAGGAAGGAGACAGAGAGGGGCTTTGAGTGGGCAGAACTTTTGCTGGCCTTCAGGAGATTCAGGAAACAGACCAATGCAGAGCCAAATAGCGCCAGCCAACAGTCGAGCAAAACGTACGTGTACAGGGAAACAAAAAGATGTTGTTGTGGTGATTAAATACATTAATTCCCGTCTGCAGTAAAGACCGTTTGTAACCCAAATGCTGAGCCAATTTGGATCCATGTGCTAGCTGTTTAACTTGTGGTATTTCCCCCCGTCTTTTTAAGCATTCAGCCTTAATGAGTAAGCAGTTTCCATTATGTTCTGTTTCACTATGTGCTTTATTAGACAATAGGTTGTTTTCTCTAGATTATATAGGTTGACATGCACACAGCATAGAGCAGGTCAGAGCAGGGTATATTCCAGCTCTCCTGCCTGCCTCTTAAAACCAACCGACAACTTCACCGACGTAAAGCAGACTATGTTAACGAGACCCCAGCAAGTGCAAAAAATATCATTTGGAGTCTCGCTCCCTCTCGCTGCAGGGTGTTTTTCTCATTGTTGGCACATTCCCTCTCTCTGACAATTTGTCCTTATAAAGCCCAGAGGAAAAAAATGAATTCCCTTCCAAAACAGCAATCTTTTGTCGAAACTCACCAACTATATGCTCCACAACACACACAAACATGGAATTATAAGTAAATAGTTTCTGCAACTGAGCCCTGATGATGAAGACACACTTTCCAAACCAGTGATGGGAAATATCATTAACTGTGTACCTTGCAGTAAGCATCACCATTACTCACTCATTCCCGTCTAGACGACATCAATATGCCAGCTCACCTGGGGCTGTAGGGAGGAGGAGGCCCACCTGCCTCATCCCAGGTGAGGTCAGCCTGTATTGGGAAATCCATGACAAGCTCCACTGCCTCTATCAACATTGTATGTTAGGGATTGGTGGGAATTAATTACCAACTGAAAGAAAACAACCTCTGTCATTTGAGCTGTGACTGTAGGAACCACAGTGTGGCTCGTTCGTGAACTGGACAAGGTCTGTTTAGCTTTAAAAGAAAATAAAAGGAGCTGTACTGACAGAAGCCTGTGTGAATGTGTAAGGAACACACTCATGCACAGACCACCACAACCCCCTCAACACACACACAAAGTCAGACAACTCCACAAATATGCACATCCGCAGAAATACACAGACACCTCAGCAAACACAGTCTGCAAAGTACGCCGACATATGTGTGTCGCACATGGTCGCCTCAGATCTGCTAAATTAAACAAAAGTTGAAGAAGTACTTCCTTGTAATCCTTCTCACAGCAAAATCTTTCCTCCCTGTCTCAGGTTTTGCAGACACACTTGTGTTAGGATTCTGTTTTGACACCACTACTAGAAATGAGACTCTGGCCTCCCTCCCAGCCTTGCCAACATGAGCCCAGCGGGGCTGGGGAGGTTAGATTCAAAGAGGGAGATGGTGAAGGAAGTGCAGAGCAGCTGTGGATGATGAGCAGTCTGCTGTATTTGCTGAGTGAAGCTTGGGTCACAGTTCACACCCAGACAATGATTCTGCTAGTGGCTAACAGGAGGGATATAATAGCATTTCTTCAGCATTGGTGGACTGGTGATGATGTTGGGACCGTAAAGTGTGATCTCTCCTGCAAAGACAGACAAAGTATTCATATTACAGCCCTGTCGCCAGACACAAATGTTGATACCAAACAATTTTCTGCGAAACCTTAGATTATGTTCAGTTTGTTTTTAAATTCTTTCTTGGTTAAAGTGAGGGGAAGTTTGCGGTTGTCTTAAATCATAATCTTAATCTTAAATTTGCAATAAACTTGGCATTACAGCACAACAAAACCGACTTAAAAAGATGTGGTTCAAGTCTTATCGGCAGGATTTTTTATTTATAATGCTCCACATTTACATGCTTACATTGAACCAAATATTTCAAAAGAAACAAATCACCATGCAATGTAACAATGGTTACGATATTGTAACTCTAGTTCTACAAGCGCAGTCGAAGCCTCCTACTGGACTCCATGGGTAATACTCTCCTCCAATCACAAGCAGGCATTCAACCACTGAAAATACCTGTAGCCGACCAATCAGGACATGCCTACCCGAATACATGCAGACCCCACAGTACATCAGCACCCAATATATCCACAGTACGTCCAAACTCAAAACCATCACCATCTATCTAGTACTATTTATTTTTTAATCCTATCTTACACACCGACAGCTTCCTTGTCTCTAGCTCGTTTTCCACTGTGGATGGTACATCCCTCAGGATTCTCAACTGTTCGTCATAGCGACGCCCCGTGAAACTGCTGTGAGATGATCTTTAAGGAAACCCTCGCTGTATTCTTTCATCGCCAACCAACAGAGGAACTTCTGCACTTTGTAATTTATACAGCACAGCGTATGTAGCATACAGCTTTGTTTTGCCGACTTCAATTAATAACTCAACCTTCAGCAAGTCAGTGGAGTAGAGCTGTGATGTATGTACGGTATACAGTGGAAATGCAGCATAAGTCAAAGAAAAAACAGATGTACTGCCTTCTGAAAAGGGGGTCAGTTCCCACACATTTCAACTTTTATGGGCTATTCACACATTGTTGTCAAATTTCCATGACACCTGACTGAGAGTCTTTCTAGACATTTTTATACTTGTCATTACTGAAATAAACTGTGCTCTTTGGCTACCTGGACGCTACAAAGGTAATTGAAAAACCTATGGTGGGATTTGGAAAAAAGGTCAGCAGAAGTAGAATAATTGGGATTTGTAGTTAATTGGCAAAAACACACACGAAACAAATAGTGTTCAGGCAAATAGTGTTCAGGAAAAGGGATAGTGGAGGCAGTTACATAACAGCAGCATCATCAAAGAATGATTTCACGTGGGCGAGGATATCATACCACCTGGTATTATATTTGCCTTCCCCCGCACCCCTCTATCCTCTCCACTACCTTTTTTGGTCTCAGTCTGAACGCCTCTCTCCATTTGGCTCCATGTGAGACTGACAGCAGCCCTCCTCACACCATTTGCCACAGTGTTTTCTGAAGGAAATGTTTTACAGACTGTGCCACAGCGAGCCAAACACAAGAACCACAGCTACTAGAATGTGACTGTTAACGGTTTACTGGAGAACATCTTTGACATCTCAGACCGACAGCCAAATAAAGCAAATGTATTGTAATAATAAACTCCAGGGCTCGTTTAGATATAACAATACTCTAGGTTGGTTGTGACTCACATGTATGGCAATGCAGCACAAACAAAAACATAACCAAGCTGTGAGAAAATGACTCACAGTTGGGCACAGTGACAGACCTTATTATATTGTTTCCCAGCAGGATACTTGTCTGCATGGAGAAAACATTAAGAATGAACTGAAAAAAGTTTCCCAGTTAAATCAAAGTAGGCACACCATTATGGTTCACCACTGCAAGGGGAGCCTATTAAAAACACCCTCGCCCTCTTGGAAACAAAATTATTTTGTCATAAAGCCAAAGTAGTTTGTTGTATGACTTATTACTTTATTACTCAGTTTTGCCAGTAACAGAAATTTCTGATTTGTGCCCTGCTTACAAGAAAAAGTAACAAGCGAGAGGACAATGAAGCTGCCAAAAAAATCACAAAGGACCAAAAGTCAACCTTAAAAATCATTGTCCCCTGTTTCAAATCCACCTCGGCTGACTTTGTAGTTATTTCTCAGACAAATTCAAACGGGCAACTCGGGGTGAAATCTGTCACGTCTTGCAGCTTTGAAGACCATTAAATAGACGACGGTAGAAGGAACATCGTCACAGTATGCATGTGCATGCATGTGTGTATGTGCGTGTCTATTTATGTGTTTGATGTCTCCCTCCCTTTTTAATCTCCTATAAATTACACAGCTCAACCTCCCCTGAAGGGGATGACATCAGAAACCACAAAGGTGAAAATCGGGAACATCTTCACATGTTTACACATTATGGCGGTTTATGTGACCTGCCGTTCATCTGACTCACTGGAGACTGTGACGCAACAGAAGTGCACATAGAGGTAGAGAAAGTCACATATCAGTGATTAAAGCACCTTTCAATACCTACCCGCATGGAATACTGTGTGGGTATAGTTAAACTAAACATTGCAGAAGTGGCTTAAAAGACCTTTAGAAGCAGAAGTATTTGAATCATATACAGTACAATCTCAAAATGACTTCTGCTGAACATGTGAAAAAGACATGGAGAGGCATTGTGAAAGAGTGTGTTTGTTGTGGAGATGATTCGGTCAGTGGTGAGTGTCTTCGAGCCAAAGAGGAAGTCTGGACATTTCTAAGGTGAGGTCTCTGAGGAGAGGTCGCATTGCCTAATAAATTAGGAAACTTTGTGAAAATGGATGAAATTAGGAAGTAAAACTTCTGAAAATTCTTTTCTCAGTGAGAAATAAAATCACAAAAATTGCTATCCACACATAATGCTCCAAGGTTGGTTTAAATAGTAGATAAAAATCTATCATTTTCTGCTTGTTCACAGATTTGGCACAATGGTGGATGTAACAATGTCAGTTAAACGGCTATGGAGCTATTACAGGTATGTTGATTGTTTGAAGCAACAACACCATGTTTATTTCGCTCTAAAATGTTCTGACACTTATTCTTCGCAAACATGCTCATTCATTTAAATCAAGTTTGTCTCATAGTTTCATAGTTCTTCAACTTTTTCGAACCCTGTTTTCTGTTTTCCCTCAAAATGATCAAATCAACTTACTTTTGCCTTCGTCCAACATATTATTAACCAGTGACCCGGACTCCACAACGACCATATTTGGTAGAAATATTTGGCTAATAAAACATTCTGTGCTGACATTTAGATTCACTTTTCCAACTGTCTGCATCACAGGAAAGAGGAGAAGACAAATCCGACCAACTGTTTGACTTCACCTCCCACCAATATTTTTCCAAAATGTTTGGGCTTCCCCAGAATATTTGAACTCTGGGGAAGCCAGCTGAATTATGGAATAATAAACTTCATGCGTGTAATACTGGATATAAAAAAATCTTTGCTATGCTTTCCAAATGCACTATGCATATCACTGCCACTCAGAGAAGTCAGATGTTTTATGTAACCATAAATTCAGGGATGAAGAGTGAATATGAAATGGAAAGCGGCTAACTGTCTTGTGTGAGTATATGTACAGGAGCAGAGTTCATTATTGACTTAAACAACACCGACCCAGACGGTGAGTCCCTAAAGACCCGGCCAATGAAAACAGCACCTCTTCCCTGTGCAAACGCAGCCGGTCTGACTGGACGTCACAAACTCCCACACACCCACTCGCTTCATCTCCGCAGGCCCTCTTGCTGTGATGGAAACTCTGTGGACAGTGACATCATCATTCCCAAGACCACTGGGTACCATTACAGGGAAGAGTGGAAATGTAGTCCCGGGCAACGAGTAACATCACAACACCATGTCACCTTGTTACTGCCGTTACTGACCACGATCACGGGTTAAAGGCTGCGGGGCGAAACAGCGTGTGGATGCCCCACACAAGGACACACACCACTAAGCACAAAACAACAACTCTCTGGGGGGACAAAGTGAGCTCATTTATTCTGATAAATCTTCTCGGCCTCTAAAAAGAATCTTGCTTAGTGATAAAAACGTTAAGGAATGAATCACCACCGATGCTTAAATTACATGGACAGCCACAGACAGCGCTTGTTTACTGGTTCACTATCACATTCTTCCCTTCCATCATTTGTCTTCCCAATATCTCAAGTCACCTTTAAACAAACACTCAGAGGGGCAAGCTGTTCCCCGATATGTTTATCTGGGCTGAGGACGATAAGAGGTTCTCGTAAAGTCTTGTGCTTATTTGCTTTCGACTTTCTCCCGCAGATTGGAAGCATATGGCGTTCTTGCATAACATGGACAAAGAGGGCAAATATGAGAGATGACTTCACATAATTATAAGAAATGGTAGGTCGGTAGACTCCCCTTTGGGCCACAGCTTTGAATTTTGGCCACTGGCCTTCCCTGCAGAGCCAGAGCTCCTTAGCACATGACTGAAAACAAATGGAGTGTTAGTCAGTGTTTCCTTTTCACAGGAACCAGCAATTTAACACAGTTTGACACAATCCAGAGGACAAAGAGTTCCCCATCCACACTGCTGCATCAAACTAACGTCTGTAGAGCATGATTCACCTCAGACCACTTCTGATAACTTTATTCATCTTTCAAGGCACGCAAGTTGGAAGAAAACAAGGGATCTGAAAAGTAATAGCAACATTAAAATACATTATGATAAAACAAAATTTCATCCAGAAGTTTATCTCTTCAACTGTGTGTCAACATATCTCAAATTAATATGGCTACAAAACAAAGAGTCTCACTGATACAGCTGCAGAGACACCAATTGTATCAATTGTTAAATATGCTGGCCCTGATTTACTGGCTGAAGTCAAATGTGACAACTAGTGCAGATGCACACACAGATGATTAAACAGAACAATGATGCACTGTGTTTGCTTTTTTTGGCAGGACAGAGGCCGCCCCAGCTTTGAGTCCAGAGAACAGAATGCATCTCTGAATCGTTTCTGTGCTGCCACTTTTACTCCCTTTTACTCTGCTTTGCTAAATGCAGAGCAGACCATAACTTGATTGAGGAAAAGGAACGAGAGAATACTTTTTTATCTCCAGGGAATGTGTAGCACCTAGATGCACAGTTTTCATATTAATTTATGTTTTTCTTGGAGATGTGTATTTAACCTTTTCACATTACCACACACACCTTCCTTTTCATTTGTTCCACACTTGCTGCCATACCTAATACATTCTGCCTGGTAACAGGGCTCCATTTTATCCACATGCTTTCATTCACCCCTTTTAAGGAGCAAAATACAGACAAACAACAAATATTCCTGACGTGGAACAGTGGTTGTACTGGCATGCTCGAGGCAGCATAACTACTTTGTCATCTCTGCCATTCATTTATGCTTTCATAAACGGGTTTCGTTTTATGTGGCTGGCTAGTTCTGCAGACGATTAATGATTGTTAAAACTATGAACCGAGTCCTCTGGTTCTGAGTTTGAGTTCGGTTCAGAGCTGTGTACAAATACAGAAATACAGTCCACATTCCACATATCCCAGATGTCATGCCCCCTCCTACAGTAGCGGGAACCATACGTTCCAGAAAACACTGCCGGTATGAACCGTCCTCCAGCAACATGCTGAACTAAAGCAGAGAGTGCATATCTGTTTATTCTGTGGATGAACAGATGTGTTAGGAGAGTGAAGATCCTGCAGGTTAAGGGCACTCTGACTGATGGGAAAGGGTACACAAGAGGGGAGTCAAACTCTCAGATGATATAACACAGCTGTCTGGCAGATTGCGCTACACTAAAATGCCCAAACAGTCCACATTAACTATGCTTGGTTACATTTAATGGGCACTGAGGAAAGGTGAAATACAGTTGGGATGGAGAAAGTGCTCCATGCAGACGGTGAGAAATCTGATCTGGATCGAGTGTTTATCACCCCTGAGAGATGCTCCTCCAGATGTGCAGAGTTCACCGTAAACACATGTAAAAATTCACATACATGTGCAATGATGAACCAGCAGAAATGCTCACACATTCTCACGTATGCGGCCCAGTATGCAGACTCCCTCCGCCCAAATTAGTGTGTAGAACAAAGAGAGAAGGTCACAAAACCATCTTGCCTGAAGTTTAGTTTATCATCTGTTCTAGAGCTTTCAGTCATATAAAATGATATTCTTTACCAGGTAGTTTGCCATTTGTCATTGAAATGTAGAGGTTCACATTCCCGTGCTTTTTTTCTGAGCATTTTAGATACCTCTCATCCATGTTGATTCAACAAAACAGAGTTTACAGCCAGGTTAGCAGCTCTGTAGCCTGTACTTAAATGCTAACATGCTCACAGTGACAACACTAACGTGGCGATGTTAAACATGTTTGCGATCTTAGTTAGGCATGTTAGAATGCAAACATTTGCTAATTAACAGAAAACACAAAGTACAGCTGAGACTGTTTCGAATGTTTTCGTTTTTGCAAGCATTTGCTAATTTTTTAAGAATGACCTGATGGTGATGAAAAGTCAGAGGATAACCATGATTACAATTTGTCCTGAAGGGGCATGAATGTGTGCACCAAATGTGATAGGAATCCATTCATCCGTTGCTGATACGCTTCACTTTACAATATAACCTCATGGTGGCGCTAGAGGAAAAGTCAGGGGATCACCGAAGACAGTAAGAGTCATCCTCTGAGGAACTTAAATGTCCAAAACATGTCCTGGCAAACCATCCATTAGTCGCCGAGATATTTCAGTCTGGACCAAAGTGGTGGAAAGTACAAAAAACACCGTGATCTGCTGGTGAAGATCCAGTGATATGATCGAAAGCTCCAGAACAGCTAATACAGGACCAACCGTGAAGGGAGATTGTTTTGTCAACAGCTGTTTCCAAAGTCGAGATTCCAATGTCAAGAATGGACTTTGAAACTCATGAGGCTTTGTTTGAAAGCCCACTGTGCCCCCTCGCCTCATTTCACAACAATCAGACTTTCAAGCACAAATACACATTTTCTAACACTGCCGACTGCTCATTTGTGAGAACAAGCAAAAAAAAAGCCTCTCAACTCCGTCATCCTCTGGCTCCCGTCCACTGAGGCGGGGCAGAGTGCTGTGTACTTGGCCGTGGCCTCATGGGAGTGATCTGTCCTCTTAAACCACACCAAACAGCATCGAGGTTTATTAAAGCCCCTGTCTTGTTTACAGCCTCCCCCTTTAACTCATCTGCTTGGAAGCGGTTCACCACGAGAGGAAAGCACGGAGCAAAACACTCCTTTCAAAAATGAGTGTTTACGAAGGAGCATGAGATGAATTTGTTCTCCTTTGGACCTCCATACAATGAATAGGAGAAGAAACTGGTACATTTGTACAGGTGGAGGAAAGACCACGATTTACGCGTTAGTGAGTCTCCAGTCAAAGTATCAGCTGGCTATATTTGCACTCACAACCATAGAGTGGCAGCAAACTTCCAGACTCATGTAAGGAGAAGAAAGCATAGTGGAGCTTATCTTATCCTGCTTTCAGAAAGAGTTTTGCACACACACAAAAAGCTGGTTTAGACTTGTGTGTTTTCTGAGGGGAAGTCTCTTGTCACAGCCTCGGACCGATAACATTGTGTTGTTGCTGCTGTCCCATACAGCTTCTATGCAGGAGGCATGCTGGTTTCATTTGAGCCTGTAATCTCAGTGAGACATCTCCTGACATTTCCAACAGTATAGACCATGTCTCAAAATGTCTCCATGATTTCAACCGGCAAGCAATGAAAATACCTCCATGATGATTCAACACTTTAAACACACAATGGAGGTGACACGCGAGCGTCCAAACAGAAATGCTTCATATGGCCCTCCAGAGCTTCCTGGTTTTTGGAGGTAAGCTCTAAAACATCCATTGCTGTATATGAAACAATACGTTGCCTTTTTATTTACCTTCACTGCAAAGACATTAAGCCCAACAAATATAGTTTCAGAAACATTTTAGTGTCACATAAACGTTTCTGCTGGCTCCACACGTATTACACGTTTGGTTACTGAACCAAACTTTACTTACACCTACTTTAATTCACTACAATGTTGATACAACCTGGTCAGCTGTGGCATACATAGTATATCTTGGAATTTCACCTTTTATGAAAAATGATTTCTCAACTTTTCGGTTATAAATCTACGTTATGAACTATGGAGGGGCCCACTTTGTCATTCCCACATGGCCTCAGGAAAGGTGTTTCATTTCACAGCCCTACATTTTCACATCTTTCAGAATGTGCTCAAAGAGAAAGCCAATTTCCATCTGTATGGGGTGGACAGATTCTAAAAGATGATGTAATCTGAAGACCCTTCAGGTCTATTTAATGGCCGGGGGCCACATCTGTCGTAAATCTCTGTCTAGTTGGTTTATACTGGGAAGGGTGGAGATAGACCATATGCTCCATGTTCTCTGCTGCCGCTGGAGTTACTGCAATACGAGCTGCATCTCTGGCTCACATCTTGTGAACTCATTATGGAGACTTTTTTTTCGTTCAAACTGTGTAAAATAAGAAATATGTCGGCTGTTGGGCTCAGCTCCCCCTACGAGAACAAGACTCCTCTCACAAGAAAACACTTGCTGAACTGTTGTTGCTCATCTGCAATTGCTTCTTTGGAGGCTGGTATCTCCTTCAAAGCATGTTCAACCAGGTAGTTTTAACTTTGTGCAGCACTTTAGGTTCAGACCAAAACCCAGAATTAAGGAGAATATATAGTATGCGTCAAGTTAATGTCTTCGCCATCCTTTCTACTTTTATATACATCAAAGCTTTGACGTCTGTACAGAGTCAAACTAACGCATAACTTCACTGAAAAAAAGGAAATAAGTTAATCATGCGGATCTAGGCTTTTTGTTTTCCAAACAGGGCAAAAGGTTATCATCCCTCATCATCCCGTTCCTTAGAAATAACTTTGTTCCAAATAAATCCCAACTTTCTAAGACACGGCAAGTTTAGGAATAAGCATCAAACAGTCCTTTCAAAGTGGAGCAGTAAGAGTTTACAGTGGAACTTTGTTGTTCATGATTTTAGCAAAGGGATCAGTGTTATTTTCCACTGAAGTATAACTGGCCAACTGATAGACCACAAAACTGTTAAATAATCCCCAAAAGTCTTTTGTTTATAAAGTTTTATCTCCGGACTGAAACATTGTATAAAAACGTGCAACAATGAAAGGAACAAGCCCGTTTGAGAACGAGACGGTTCAGTGATTTGATGTATTTGAAGTCGCTTTGGATAAAAGCATCTGCTAAATGACTGTAATACAATGTAATGTATTCCATCTTGATGACAACTTCTAGTTTTTGTCCATGTAGCTTGCAACTCTTGCACCATCTAGTGTTTAGGGTGGGTATTGCAGCAATATATCAATATGATGAGATACTGATGCAGCTTTCTTTAAAAAGGTTTCCCGACATGGTTCAATCAGAACAAAGTTAAACCAAAACATTTTAAAGAAGTGTGTCCAGATTAAACACAAAAACACTAAATACAAAAAACTAATATCGGTTCATGATGCCTTTGTCTAAAATATAAAAAGGAGAAAAATCAAATACAGAATGTAGAAATACAATATTTTGTTATGTGCACTGTCAGAATTATACAACATTCTGCTTGGATAGTAAAATAAGGTACCACCCATGCCAAAGTCTTTTTTCATACATACATTTATTTTATATAAAAGGAGAAAAAAAAGGTTGCAATATTAACAGTTATGCACACAGTCCCGTCACTGGAAAACTACGGTATCCAACATGGCAGCTAGGCACTGAACGATGTTGGATGTCATTAAAACGTCTACGTGCTCCTCCAAGTGCCTCTTGGGATCCTGCAAGAAGGACAGAATATTAAGACAAACGCCAACAATGAGATGTGGTTTGTGATGAAGGGGTTTCAACAAACTTCAGGAAACTTAAATGACAAAGTAACTCGATCTCTCTGCTTTCATAAAGTCTCTGCTTGTACCAAGATGTCTGCACAACCCGACTCTAATCCAACGCACGTTCACTGACCTATTTAACTGTAATCAACAAACACAGACCTCGATTTTTGTCATATTACCAAAAAAAAGAAAGATAGTTTTTGTTACCTGTTTTCCAACATTCTTGATTGCCAGCTGCTCCGGGGTCATTTTGTCCTCCTCTTCAACAGCCTGAGGTGGAAACACGACAGTCTTAATAATGCGGAGCAGCACACCAGGAGCACGCCATGCGTTGATATTTGTGATGCTTTTTGTAGTTTTTGCTCTGCAGAAATACTGTATGTCATTAGACCCTTAGAATCTTGTATTAGGGAGCTGCAGCATGCGTGTAACCAACAAAATCACTCAATCTCAGTATTAAGTTTGAGTTTTTAAAGACGGATTATTATTTTTGTTGGAACGAGTAATGTGACACTTTAATTTGCAAGTAATCAGTTATTTAGTTACATTTTTAAATAAGTAATCTGTTACAAGAAAATCCCAGTGAAATGCAAAATTGTGCCTGAGGGATAACGTTAAGCAGCACAGCTCCATTCACTGGTGGGAGGGGCATCGAGGAGAACCATGACAGTGCCACGGCTCAGAAACAGAAACAGCTTTCGGATGAAATTAACAAGCTTGTAGATGGTTATGTGGTTAAGATGATGCTACAAATATTAAAATCCTGCCCGACAGGAAAATCATTTGCCAGCTACCTCGACATAATAAAGAGCTGTAAAGGGGAAATAGCGACATTCCTGCCTGCTGAGTTACTGCAGGCTATGCAATTAGAGTAAAGTCAATACAGTCAAAAAGTAGGTGTCCGGTAGGCTATGCGCCCTCTAGTCAATATAACTAAATATGTGCAAGGAATCACAAAGAGCTTTTCACTTTTGGAAATGCACAAGTACTCCAACAAGTTATTTTTCTCAGTAGCTAAAGCTGTAACGCAATGACTTACTTCTTAAAAAGAAAGTATTGATGTAACGTAACAAGCTACTTTTAAAAGTAACGTTAATTAATACGGGTGAATACTAAGAATGCTTCATTACAAAAAAAGGTTATAAAATGTAGAAACAGCCTTCTAGTAACATGAATAAAATGTTTCTGATTGTTGGACGAGGTCCAGAAGGTGCACCTTATTGTAGTTCTTAGCCAGCTCCAGCATTTCCTTGACGATGGTCTCATTGAGTTTGCAGTGCTCGCTGTAGTCCTGCAGGGTCAGGCCCTCCATCCAGCTCTTCTTGTGCAGGTTCAACAGCATCTGAAGAACAATGAGCGGTATTTATAAGTTCTATTAATAAAACCATAATGAAAACAAATCTGCGATAAGTGAATTCTCAAACCTTCTGCTCCAGCTCGTTTTTCCTGTAATTGATGGTGATGGAGTAGTAGTGTCTGTTCAGACCATGAATCAGAGCCTGAGGACATGAGAAACCCAACATTAAACATGTGAAGTCATAACGTGCATAACCAGCTGCTGAGAGAAAGTAACCAAAAATGATAACTACTACTACTTTATTGTGATTTGATCCTTATTGGATCTTTGAACAGCGGCGATGGCGCTGTGTACAATGTGTTACCTGGATTGAGGGCTTGTTGAGATGACCCAGGTTGGATGTGGTTTGTCTTGGTTCATGACCCAACACCATCATGTTGGCATTGATCAATCGGAAGGCATCAATAACAACCTGGAGGAGACAGGTTGAAACAGGCACATGAAACCAGTAAGTCATTTCTAAAATGTTGTATAACGCATCTAAAGTGCAAGCTACTGAGTAACACGGTTCTTCTGGAGCAGGTATTCATCTTTACCTTTCCTTTGACGCTCTGAATGGGATCAACCACCACCGCGACGGCTCGCTCTGACAGGGCCTCGAAGCTCTGCTGTGTGTTGATGTCCACGCCAGACAACCAACAGCCAAAACCAGGGTGACTGTGGTACCACCCCACCACCATCTCTGGTCTGATGAGCAACAGTTGAGAAGGACGGCACACATGTTTAGAGGGTAGCCCCCCCCCAAAAAAGTCTTGATATTACCTAGAAATGTTTTTTATCTCAACATCAAAGTGAGGTTTTAATGAACTTTCTCATTCCCGGATTCACTCTACAATGTAGGCAAACAGTGACCATGTTGTTTTTCTAAATATTACACCTGTAACTTTTACCTGCCGGTCTGCTTCAGCATGTCCAACATCTTGGCCTGGAACACAGGGTCCACTGCTTCAACACTCACACCCTGTGAGGTAGAAAATGTTCATTCAGTGAGAATTAGCAACATATACTTCCTTGTAAAATTATCAAAATCAGCATATATACGAGGCATTTACTACACATGACAACAAGGATAAGTTAGCTTTATTAATTACATTATAGGGAGCAGAATCTTGGTATTAGGGTAATACATACTGTTCCTGACTGGGGCATGGCAAACACATCAATCACTCGCACTGTGTAGTCATCGACAAATTCTCCCAACATCAATCCCATGACCTCCATTGGTACACCAGCGCGACCGTGCTTCAACATCTAAGAGCAGATACGAGAAAGAGCGATAAGTCACAGACGTATTGTTTTAAATGCAAATATGAATATAACCACTGTAAAATGTTTGGTGCATACGATGGTTGTTTACCTTGAGCAGGGCCAGAGAGGAGATGTAAACCTGCTCTGCTGTGTCCACAGCAGGTGCATCTGTTGGGGGGCCCTGAGGAGTCAAAGCCGAGCTCATCAGTTTCTAATACAGTAGTTAGATCAATCACTACAATCAAACTATTGTTTAGAACTTGAATGCATGAAATATATAATGGGTCATAACTTTGTATCCTTTAATTCTGTGGTAAACTAGTTTGAGACTTGGGGGCTTGATATGAGGTGTCTGCATTGGGACTCAAGCAAAGTTACCTAAAGAAAGAAAATCGTATCTAATCATTTTAGACACATAAGCATTGATAAATGTAAGTTTAGAGGTTATGTTTGGATATAAAAGTTGAAAATAGTTTGGTTTAGGTTAACAATGGGTGAATCTGGGAGGGATTTTCATTTCTGTCTGTAGTTTTGTTAGGAACCATAAGAAACATTTGTTTATGTTCTTTATTTACAGACATTTCAAACTGTGCATTACCTGTCCGAGCCCTGGCATTCCACCTCCGAGCCTCAGCAGCCGGTCCATAGCGAGATCTGATGAGCCAACACAATAAAGGCATTAGCTTGACTTTAAAGCAGCTTTACTATTAGAGGGATACATTTAATATTACGTCCTTTATACAGTTTATTAATTCGGACAAATTCACTAACAAAAAGGCACAAGTAGTGGACTAATATGTACATGGAACATACATCAGACAGTAGCTAAAGCATGTCCGCGGTTATAAACTGTTACCTGGTGGACATTAGGTCATGTTTGGGTTTAATAGCTAGCGTTCTATCAACGTTAAAATTATGAATTAAGAATTCTGACTTCGAATATTGGGAATTACATTGTCTCTATTTTATTTGTGTTATGTCTCGTTTCTCTTCTATTGGCCCTGACGTAGTTGACTTCAATTTAGGACATTATGGGTGTAACGTTATTTGAGTAGCCAAAGAAATCCAAAATAAAACTGAAGTTAGCACCAACTCGCTAGTTAGCTTCAGTTAGCTCATTTACCTATACTCACGCACACACATCACAAGAAACTGGACAACCACGCATTTCTTTTTTTTAAATCAAAGTATCGTGTTTTGTGTTTAAGTAACAAAAAACAACAGGGAAATGCATAATACATGTGTCGTGAAAACGCTCAGTTCATTAACAGCAACATCCAACGTTACTAAAGGCGTTAGCTTGCCGTTAGCTTGCTCACGCTTAGCCTCTGTCATCCCGCACAAGAAAAACAGCAACAAAGTCTGAACACTGATTCTATCTCACCGTGTTTTATGAAAGCCATTGAATGTGTTAAAGCTGTAAGTTCACTTACCTGTTGTCAAATATTTCGGGTGTTTAGAAAAGTCTGTGTTTCTGTGATCAGTCGAGTCAGTGCAACTGGCTACAATGAATCAGCCAGAATTGTCTTTTCTTTTTTTTTCTTTTTGAAAAACTGCTTCCGTCGCACAAATGACGTATTTTGTTGTCGCCAGACTTTTTGCACCTGCACAATCGAGACACAAGGGTGCGCCACAATCAATGCATTTTACACTTCTGCTGCCACTGCTGCTACTGTCACCACTGCTACTGATAATAAATATGTTCTTATGACTGCTTATACAGCTTATACTGTTTTTAAATGTAAAAATGATATCTTTGATAAGCTTGCACAATTTAAAAATAATATTTTAGCTTAGAAGAATGAATGACTACGAAGGCCTACTAAATGCATTAGTATAAAACCTGTTTTATAATACTTTCTGACATTGTATATATACCTTATTCTATTCAACGTTTTTAAGTACAGTTTAATTTCATTGAGCTGTGAAACATCTGCAATTTTGAGATTAGGAATATTTCAAATCAATGATTTATAATAAAATGCTTTTACATTGTAGGTAAAACAATATTTCTGGAAAAGACAAAATCCAGAGTTTCTCTTTCGGTTGTTTTCTTTGTTGGGGTTTATGGCTGCTTATTTACTGATGTTGGTCAAACATTCTTTAATACTTGTACCATGCTATTAAGAGTATGCCTGAATTAAGATTGAAACATGTTTTTTTAACACTGTACATATACAGTATATATCTGATACATATAACATGCTTGCATTTAGAAATTATGTAGGTGTGTAAGCAATACATTTTCAAATTGAATTGAATGTAAACCCTGACCTCGTCTTCTAGCACTTACTAAACGTAGAAAAAAAACAGCACTGATGAAATATACAGCATCTATATTTCAATACTAAAAAGAATGAAAATGGCTGTGAAGTTTGAGTGGTTTCTCATATTTCAACATGCAAGCATTTCATTATTCCCTAAGGAGCCACAAACTCTGAGCTAAACCACAACATCACTCGACTTTTGAAAAAGCTCCTTTGTTGGGTTTCATGTATTCCAGCCAGTCAACAACTCCCAATCTAGCCAGACAACTCGTGCAATCTCACCCAACACATGATACTGGTTACCCCACTGCCTGGCCAGACAGGTCATCAACAGGAATTTTGAATTCCTTAATTCCTCACTGAATGAGGAAGGGGGAGATAATCATCCGCATTCCTCGGTCCCTCCTTCACCACACCCACAGGACCTCTTGCTGCCTCGACACAATTCACTACACTCAGTGGTAACCAGGATGTGCTTCCTTGTGATGGGCTTAACTCTAGTTTCTATGGCCTTTAAGATCCAGACTAAGTTAACCTACATTAGTAAGGTATGTATTATATGGTCTCTAATTTCAGTGACTTCAGTTTTTATCCAATCTCTGTTGTTTCTGAAACCGATTCATTTTTTTGCTCCAAACAGGGAGACGCCTTCCTGAAATATTACCCAGAGAAACAATGGATAGATGGATAAATGAGCCAAAGGCTTCAGATCAATTGACCCATTGGTTATTCAATTAATTTGAAACAAAATAGGTTAAAAGTGCAAAACAAAAATATGCGAAATACGCAGCTTTAATATGTGAAATATAGTTTATTTACATTTAAATACTGTATGAAATGTCCCCTGTCACCAAAAGGGCAGCTAACAACATATTGGATCTAATGGGTTAACCAATCAATAACTACCAAACAGGGTAACAAAAAGCACAGGGAATCATCTATACAAAGATTATTAGAGCTGATTATTCAGAGAGGAATGATTGGACTTTTCAAAGACCATCACAAGTAGCTTGTAACACGACACCAGCATGAAACCTTAATCCTACCAGCCGAGAAAATAGGGGAGAGAAATTTGATGCTTTAAGAGCTTCCTTGCACCCTGATGGGATTTGGATTCAACTTTGCTTTATAAATCTCCAGCAGGATCACTGCTAGTGGCAAGCACTGCTTTGTGCTTCAGTGTATATGTGAATATAAAATGACTTTAATTATAAAATAGTGAGAGGGAAATGTGCACCTATAGTTATCTCTGGGGCCACATGTGTGCCTGTGTAGCCGTAAGAATTACCAAGAAAAAGACCCGAGGACTCTGGCTTGAGCACAGGCAGTGGGTAGAGAGCTGGGCTGTATTGACTTCTGATTGATTCTATTGAAGGGGTGGACCTGCTGTAATGAGAGGGGCTGTTCCTCCACTGGAGTGCAACAACTAAAAGCTTTATTTAAGCCAGTGTCTGATGAACCTAAAGGGTCTCACAGGTCAAACGCAGGAGATAAAAAAATCTAGAAAGATGAACAGCTTATTTTGAAGCACCAACGGCAAACCATTGCATCTTAAAACCAATTCTGAAAAGCACTACAAACATTTGACCAGAAGCTATGAAGCCATAGTTCCTCTTTTTTCCCCATCAGTCAGTGGAGGGAGTTATTTGTGTGTGATATGTTAAAATGCTTAGTTCACATTTTTACAAACTGCATATAAGCAGATCAATCTTGTGAATGCATTAAAAAGGGAAAATATGAATGGTTCTCTTGATTGATGAAGGAGTCAATATTTTGTTTCTACTTCGCCTTTATGTCACATGATCTACATACAGTATAGGCTACTATAATGAGCCTATCGGACACTAAAGATAGGAGTAAATATTTTGAATGAAAGCCTTTTTTCAACCTAATATTTGTTCTGTGTTCTTGTCTTTCAATGCACTCCCTCCCATAGTTGGTTTTACATAGGGAGAGTGTGTGACCTCCAGCCCAGGCCAGACCCAGCTTATATTTCATTGCATCCTGATTCTCTAACATGTAGAGAGTGTGTGGGATGGGGGGAAGGGTAGGAAGAGGAAGAGGGTGTGTGTGTGTGTGTGTGTGTGTGTGGTTGGAGGAGGTGGGGGTGAAGAATGCTTGGTATGTGCGGACGACAACAACATGAAAGGCGCCGAGTGTTCAGCCCAACTGATTGTGCGCCTACAAATGAAAACTAAAGCACTTTGTATCCGACTATAAACCCAGCCGCAGACACCAGACGTCTCGACGTGCCTTTGTCACAAAAAACAAACCGCCGAGGCGAGTTCGCAAGAGGCGGCCACGCAGTTTATTTGATGTCAAACACCCCGCAGAGGCGGAGATGGTTTGGTCTGTAGTAGGTGGGACTGCCGAGCGGTCTGCAGCAGGACGTCGTAGATCAATGAACCGGACCGAAGGGTTGGTCCATCGCCTGGCGTGCATCTGACTGTATAGATGTGTCAGTATACCTATGCAGGACCGAGGCTCTTCTTTTTAATGTTAACCGGCCCGTTCAGTATGCGGATGTTTTAAACCGACTGGCTATTTCGTAGGCTCCGTACACCGCCTTGGATTCCGTCTCTAGTGGCTCCTCGTTGCGATTTTTCTTTTTGGGAAATAAAAAATATATTTCCATAACCTCCAGGATGATCTTTGCAAACACAGGCAACCCGCTGAAGACAGCCAATCGCAAACAGGTAGGCCGAACACACACTCGCACGTTGGTTTATTTTATTATTATTTATTTTATTTCTGCCCCCCCCCCCCCCCCCCCACGACCGAGGCAGCGTTTGACTAAACAGGCTGTTGTAATAGCAGCCACAAATGACATTGGAAAGCCCTTTCTGGCTTCCATATCGTTTATATCGCGTTTATATCTCACCGTTTTATGGCCAAAATGAATTGAATTCTATAAAGAAATAGACCCCCTTCTCTCAGCCGACTTGTCAAACGGGAAGCTGATCCTCTGATAGGCTAAACATGGAGAGATAAACCAGCTGCTGACCCGATCTATAGCTGTACAACCGTGATTTTAATTATTATGTCCATATAACCTTGTTTGCCCAGCCACTCGCCCCCTCTGGTCAATATGCATGACGGTTATTGTAGTCCATTTTATAGATTAATGCCTCCTGGGTGAATCCAGTGAGAGAGGGAGAGTGTAGTGTAGTCTAATGTAATATATGTCAGTGTGCTGGAGTGAACTGTGCTGCCTGCATTTGTCACTGTGACCTTTCAGGTGAAGAATAAAGGTAATTTGAAGGCATTGCCCCTTTGCTTTCCCATCACACCTTTTCATTTAGATGGGAGGTGGGAATAGAAAGCAGGCGGAGAGGTGAGACGCAGCTGCTATTCTAACATCTGATGATGGAAATTTGAGCCGTGTGTCCTATAAAGTAGATTGAGCCTGCAGCCTATAAGATCCCGAATATCCACCTTTCAGATTAATCTGTAATATGTGTCCATCAGAGGGCACCATATATGACTTTGAGGGGGGGGGGGATCCGCAACCAGCCACATCTGAGTCCCTGCAGGGAAGCGGTGAATGAGTTTTCAGTGTAGGCGTAACACAGGTTTAGTCTGCTATAAGGTGCGATGATGCCTCTGTGAAATGTACCACCGTAGCTGCCCTCTAATGGAGTAGGCGTATTGTCTCGGAGGCCTAATGTGAACCCTCGGCGGTCTCAAACAAAGTTAGCATGGTAATTGCACACCAACAGAAATATAAGGCCGCTGCTTGAAGACACAGCAGGCCTCACAGAGGTTCCTGCCACAGCGATCGATTCTTTATCCATTTAACGATAACAGTGGGGGAATATCGCAGTGATTCTTGTTGGCACGGCTGTGGTTGTATCCATGGCTTTGGCTCTTGGAGTGGATTGTCCTCTGGTCATGGACAGATGGTGCGATTCTGCTGTGCTTTGTCTTTGATCTGATCTGGAGAGGGTTTGGGGTGGCTGGGAGCTATTTTAATGAATGAGTTAGGGGAAGGAAATGCTTTGCAGGGCAGTGCCGCATGGTTTGGCTCAAGAGAATGAAGAAAACTGTAGGTTTCCGATAAAGACTACAGCAAGATGTAAGCCGTGAGCACAGATTTGATCCCATTGTGATTCATAAAGGCCCGCATACAAGTTTATATATATATATCTCTCAATGTATGGTGTGATGGTGGACAGAGTCCCCTTTTTGCAACACCCAGGAGCTTAAAGGCTTAAACCTACCTGCCACTCAGACCCTGACAGTGATGGAAGAAGTAATCAACTCATTTATTTAAGTAAAAGTAAAAAATACTACATTGCAATTAAATGCCCTGCATTTAACTCACTAAGTATCGCATAAAGTATCAAAAGTAAATGGATTCAAAATGCAAGAATGCGCCATTCAGAGTGGTATGTTTGGGATAATATATTATTTTATTAGAGATGTATGTTATCTTTCAATGTGAAGCTGATTTGAAGTACTTTATACACTACTGGGTACAGTATTGGTAAACCATTGCATCATCATTTATAAACCCATAATGTGTTTTTATGTGTGTGCCATTATATAAAGTGAGTAAAAAATATTCAAGCTGAGTACCTTTTAGAATTGCACTTATGTACAGTACTTCAGTAAAGGTACTTCCACCCCTGGACCCCTCAGGCGTGTTACAATGTAGAAGAACCTAAGCTGTGTTGGCTGCTATGGTGATCATTTAATGCAACGTGTACATTAATGAATGAAGTCCAATCTGGGCCTCTGTGCGTTTCTGCATTTTTGTTTCACCCGGATGATAAAAATGCTCTTGTGATCACTGTTGAACTGGGTTTAAATTAGATCATCTAGCTCCCATGCCCTTCCTAACAGTGGGTTTCCTGTGTGCAGTCCTACCCCATGACTCCGTCCAGTCCCAGCAGCAGCAGCAACAGCAGCAGCACAGGCCTGGAGCAGCTCAGCAAAACCAACCTGTACATCCGCGGCCTGCCTCCTGCTACTACAGACCTGGACCTGGTCAAACTCTGTCACCAGTGAGTCAACACACACACATACAGTTTGAGCATAACAAGCATGCTAATGTGTGTGCACATTAGTCGTTGATATGCTTGTTTGGTGAATAAAGGGGGCTAAAAGCAGGCCTAAAATATCACATACCAACGTCATTCCAGTCTGATTTGAGACGGTCCTCCCTGACCACAGGCACAAACTGTACAACACAGTCTGTAAAAGTTGCTGTTCAATTGTATTTGCACATGAAACTATTAATACATGTACATGCCAGGAGATGGTTAGCGTAGCTTAGCACAACAACGGGAAAGAGGGAGGAACAGCTATCGCCTTTTAAACAGGGCCATGTGAGCTGTTTCAAGTCTTTGTGCTATGCTAAGCTATCCAGCTGCAGGCAGTAGCTTC
Organism: Pholis gunnellus; assembly: GCF_910591455.1. Classification (NCBI taxonomy): domain Eukaryota; kingdom Metazoa; phylum Chordata; class Actinopteri; order Perciformes; family Pholidae; genus Pholis; species Pholis gunnellus. The sequence continues at coordinate 26,396,175 of NC_136528.1, read as the reverse complement.
ACATTTACTGTGCAGATATGAGAGTGGTATTTAAACTTCTCATCTAACTCTTGGCAAGAAAACAAACGTTTGAATTTTTTGGAAAATGTACTTAATGAAAGGAAATATTTAACGAAATTAAATAGAAATTTGACAAACAAAAAGGCAGACTGTGTGCATTTTTAGTGGACAGATCATCAATCTTGGCATTCAAAGGCACACACTGGTTTAACCATAATGTACTCTGACATCAAATACTCCAACCATAGCTCCATAAACAGAAGCACACACACACATACATGGAAAAGTGTTGGCTCAACTGTGGTATGTGAAACAGACTGCAAAAATGATTGTTTTTCAAAAAAAAGAAAACATGTAAAGCGGTGAACATGTTCGATACTCGATACTATAGACGTCAGTCCGAGTGGTTAGTGTGGTGGATGCCATAATTAGTGGAGTTTGGTCTCCTCTCTCTTTCCCTCCGAATCACAAGCATACGGAGAGAGGCATTCACCCATGTAACCAGCAGCAGCAGCAGCAGCTGTTTGTGTCCTGTTTGCTTGTGTTTTGTTCGTGATGTTCCCAATGGTGTTTGCCAGCACAAAGCAGAAATGAAAGCGCTTTTCATAGCAGCACGGTCTGAATGGGGATGTAAGCTAGGCATTCAGTCTGTATGTTGTGTGCACTCGCATAGCTGCTCACAGCGTGTGCCACATTCGGGGCATTAACTCACGACTATTTCGATAGTGGAATAATCTATTGATTAGTGAAACAGACAAACCACTTTTTTGGATTATGGATTACACAATAACTCAATGGCCTCTATTTAGCTATCGTTTAAATCGAGTTTGGAGTGTGTTAGCTAATAATAAAGACACTAAGAGTTAATACTTTATTCACAAATATACGTCAGGAGATGAAGAATTTATTGCAGTTTAGAATGTTTCAATTTTTTTCATTGTATGCACTCTGCAGCAGCATTCTCCAGCCATGAAAGTCATCATGAACTGTTCATTCACTCCAGAGTCGCTGCCCAATGACGTCACATAATCCATAATTTCATTTGTTTGCAACTAATTTGGTCATACATTATTGTCGACTTCGTTGATTAGTTGTACCACCCCCAGCCAGAGATCAACTTGAGTTTAAAGTCGGAGACAAAGTAAAGCCTGAAACTGGATTCTTAGTGTTTGGAAACATGTAGGTGAGAGGAGTGAAATATGACCAGTCTTTGTTATTTTCATTAATTGTTCTTCTCTGCTTGTGTTCACATTAACAATACATAATGAGAAATCTAAGGCGATTAAGAGACATTTTGTTTCCACATTTTTGTACGTGTAAGTCATCTGAATGTTGATGTGTGCACAGGTATGGCAAGATTCAGTCAGCAAAGGCAATCCTGGACAAGACCACCAACAAATGTAAAGGTCAGTAAGGTTATTAGCTTACCAGCCGTCAATTATCAGGGCTGCATGATTCGGAAAAAAAAGTATATTTAGCAATATAACTTCAGTTCTCTTCCAGTGCTGGAACATATCTCCAATGCATGTTTAAGTACACAGACTTATTGTTTAGTTGGGGCATCAAAGGAACTGTTGTTTTCAGCTGATGTTCAAAAGTATCTCACCCGTTCTTTTGCATTTTGCACTAGGATTTATGCTATATACTTGTATGACAGCACACTTGTAAGATATGGAAACATATCCTGTTATTTTAGATTTTTAAAAACATTTCCATACCCTCCAGGTAGCATTCATTTCCATAGTGTATGAAAATCAATTTGCAGCGACTTGATAGTTTTCCTTGGGTTGGGTAATCCATCAGTGCGAACATGAACAGTCAATGTGTCCGCTATTATTTTGCTCAAACAGCTGAAAGTGCCGCTTGGTTTGCAAAGTCTGCAATACAATGCAATGAAAACACAAGTTTTACTAAAACTAAAGCATATTACGATGGATTACCTAACTCAAGCAGATTTAGAGTCTCTACACAGATATTCACACAGGATGGAAATGAATGGAGACCAGTGAGTGCCTGGGCAATGGTAAAACACATTCAAAGTTCAGAAACACCATGGTATGCTTTGGCTAATGAAAACGGACGCAAAGTTTGTATATTTTGTCATGAATCTGGTTAAACATAGACGCTGGTTTGGTTCTTAAAGGAATAGTCCCCCTTAAATTCACAAATATTAATTTATACAGTACATTTATTCAGTTTTGCACAGATTAAACACGCAAGCTATAACATGTTAATGAGTGAGCTTTAGAGGTGCTGGTAAACCCCCCTTCTTTCCAATCTGTATGCTAAACTAAGCTAACCAGCTGCTTTACCTTCGTATTTACCACCACGCACACATGAGAGTGGTATCAATCTTCACAGAGCACTCTTGGGAAGACAGTGAATCAATTCGCAAAATGATGAGAGATGTCTTTTTATTTTGTAGTGTACATTTTGAAAAGTAAATTGTGCTTCATGATTGATAATGTAAAAGATACCTTGATTTTCTTCATAGTAATACACAATAAAGATCAATACATATGTCCCATCCCTCAGTAATAGTCATAGTACAAAATGTACAATAGATGGTTGTTATTATTATTTAGTGACTGTTCATATTAATTTCGTTCTGCCAACTACAGGTTACGGCTTTGTGGACTTTGACAGCCCGGGGGCTGCTTTAAAGGCAGTACATGCTCTGAAAACCAGCGGCATACAGGCCCAGATGGCCAAGGTGAGTTTGGTGCAGGCATGTGTGTGTGCATATTTGTCTGTGCATATTTGTCTGTGCATATTTGTCTTGCTTGTAAACATCTCTGTGGGGTTGTGCTTCTATAATGCCTGCACGTGTCCAGTGTGTGCTGGAGAATGACATTAGACTGGTCACATGACCTCAGCTGACAAGCTGTTCTTCCCGTGACCCCATTTACTTTCACTGTAGAAACCAGATGTCACGTCCTTCTCTGCCAAATAACCGTCAGTCAGTGTGACACGTTACACACAAGACCACCAGCCCACACACTTAACACACAATCCTGGTGAGGTTGTACTGTGTAGATGGAACAGATTATTTATTTTTTTACCAGCATTATTATGTTGTCACTGGGCGTTAACAATTATCATTCATGCATACTGATGTCGGCCTTTCTGCAGCGAAGCACTATAGCAACAGCACTGCTGCTTTGAGCCGTTCTTGATCCTCTGTGACTAATTCAAAGTAACCAGTTTTTCATTTTACTAAAATATTTTTAGATGACAAACCGGGTGTTACTGCATCACATTTGCGATTAGAGCAGCGGAAATGGTCCGGATCATTTAATTTCTCTCGGCCCCGTCCCCGTTCACGGCCCGTGTCGCTGTGCTTAAATTCATGGGTGAGAGACGTTCATTGATGAGCGGTTGCTCTCGGGAGACCTGCATGTAGCCGCTCTGTTTGGAACAAACACGGCAGTACACAGTTTGTGTGTTGTGGTAGCTAGGCTACGCTGCTCTCCTGCTGTTTCTAGGGAAGACCGTGGAGGCGCCCGAGCTGCTGCACAGTTCAGATGAAATGTGTTTTCTGTGGGTGTGGGGAGGAGAGCTTATTCATGTTTGTTAAACCAAATGTCTTCCTCTATTCCTTAACCATACTTACACCTCAAACCCTGATCCACACGTACAAGTTTCATTGCAGAGAACAATATGTTTTGTCTGTGACGAAATAGTGCTGCAGCACAGCCTTTATCCGTGGTTCTCTAAGAAATGATTCAAGAGAAATGATTATTCTCCCACATGCAAAACAAAGTACAAAAAAAACATGAGATCCAATGCACTTCTGTTTTTTTCCATCTTCCTTTCTGTGAGCAGCAACAGGAGCAGGACCCCACAAATCTGTACATTTCCAACTTGCCTCTCTCCGTGGATGAGAAAGAATTGGAGAACATGCTGCAGCCCTTCGGCCAAGTCGTCTCCACACGGATCCTCCGAGACTACAGCGGCAACAGCCGAGGCGTGGGCTTCGCCAGGTCGGTCGCAGTAGTCATTCTTTCTCTCTTTAAAGTAGCTGTAGAATAAACTTTCAGCTTTGATCACAAAGCTGTGATGATACATAATGGCCTAATACCAAATTACCGCTCCCAAGATTGTATATAGTGCTGCTGTGTAGCTACTGTTCAAGTACAATGAATACTAAACTAAAATGTAATCAATTTAAGATGTTGTGAACATTTGCAACACATTCACTACTATTATAGTTTGTTTTTGACATAATATAACACAATACATCACTGAAGGTCTAGTTTCATTGCAATTTAGAGCAACCAAAACTACATCACACTTGCATCTATGAGCTCCAAAGTCAAACTTATTAACCAGTCAGTCGTGTCCAGTTGTCTGTACAGGACTTGCCTCAGTATTTACTCTGCCATAAGTAAGTTTGTAAAGGAAAACAGTAAAAATCGCAAGAAAACGTGGAAGACGTTTGCGATCCTCAAAATAACTTTCTCGCTGAAGCTTACATTTTAATTAAATTGACAAACCTGCTATTATTTGGAAGCCAAACGAAGACAAGCTCTCATTCATACACACAGCCAAGTGTATATGTGTATGTACGTTTATAACTGAATGTGAACTAGCATTAAAATGAGGAGGGACAATTGTGCTCACCTTTTGTATGAAGGGGCCCCAACACCTTAAAATACCACATTGATTTTTACTAAAGATCGTCTCTGTGATTCGACGACGAGTCATTTTGTTATTTTTTTTCTCCCCTGTCAGGATGGACACAACAGAGCAGTGTAATGCCGTCATCTCCCACTTCAACGGGAAGTTTATCAAGATCGCTTCTGGAGCTCTGGGTAGGAAGAAAATCCACCTTTCTGTTCATGTTCCCTCCGATGAAAACTGTGGAGGCGCTGATGATTGATTGCGGAGTGTTGATGTGCTGTCGTTTTGTGCTTTGCCCCCAGCTCCCTCTCAGCCCTTGCTGTGTAAGTTTGCAGACAGTCAAAGGAAGAAACATGCTCACAGCGGATTTGTTCCCAATGGACAGACAGGGGATCTCAGACTAGTATGTATCCCCCCCCCCCCCCCCCCTCGTTTGATGAGTATGAATGAATGACGTTTTATTATGGTGTCATGCATAAAATTATGCCCATTTCTTGAAAAAAACATCCTTTCACAATAAGATCTTTGCACCATAATTGATTCACAAATCACTGGCAAAATAATTGTGTTACAATTAAACAAATTCAAATTTCAATTTAGATCATCTGTACAGTATGTTTTGTGGGAAACAAACTTTCCTCAATGATTATTTGTTTTATATATATATATATAAAAGAAAATGAGAATATTTTCTAAACGTGTACCCATATAAACCCAATATAACTGAAAAAGTGTTCAAATGCATTGATTATTGTTTCACATGGGGTTCAGTTGTTTTGATACAAATGCAAATATGTGACTCCACATTATTTCCTCACCTTAGGGTGCAATGACTCTTACCTATGACCCCTCCTCAGCAGCTATACAGAATGGGTGAGTTACACTACAGCTCATGAAACCACTGATACTTATAGTCATAACTCTGGAGCTTTATTATGAAATACTGTCTGTTTCCTAGGTACTACCCTTCTCCGTATCCAGTGAACAACAGGATAATGACTGTGCAGCCTTCGATGTCTCCCTACATGTCTCCAGTCTCTGCTTACCAGGTACTGCAGAAGATCCTGAATATAAACACATTCAACGGCCAGCGCTGAATTGAAATCATCTCTCTCTTTCTCTGTGCCTCTCTTCCCCTCTCTGTTGCATTTGAGGTAATGGTGTGTGTGTATATGTGGGTTAGGGTGTATTTATGCTTGTGTGTGGGCTGTACAGGTGCTATAGATGTAAGAATAAGTATTTTAAAGATGCCCTGGGCCGCCGCACACTTTCGCAGTCTCCATGTGGCGGTTGATGATTGTTTGATTTTTGTTTTGTTTAGTTCGAAGAGCTTGGTCAACCAGAATTCAATATGACAGTAAGCTTGGTACACCTTCTCTGAGTAAAACGTTTTGTAATATTTCACCCATAGGTTTTGATTTATTACTTTCTGTGCATCAGAAACACGATCCGTCTTTTGAACTTTAATTCATTCATTTGCACATGAGGGTTGAGTCGGAGGGGTCTTAGTTTTGAATATAGCCCTCTACCAGATACTCTTCAGGTGAACCCGCAAACTGTTTAGGTCTTCCAGGCCTGTCTGGTAAACATCCCTGTTATGTGGAGATTTGATAATAAGCGCTAAGTCATAAGCTCAGACATTCTCTTTGTGCAGTTTGTACAATAGAAACGGCTTTACATTTGGTGAAGCACCTGCAAAGTCGTCATCATCATCGACCCTGGCACCTTAGGGGCTCCGGTACTATGAACACTTAATGTGTGAGCGTTCTTGTGTTTGAATCCATAACTAATAATGACGTCTGCAAAGGCTCAACTTCTTTCCAATTAGATAGAGGAGGCAGCCCCGCTTAGGTACTCGCCTCCAGGTGTCCCATTTATTGCCAGAAGGAACACTCAAAGTTTCAAAGTGACGTACAAACAAACACCTGCGCCTTCCCCCGTCCTGCCCTTGGCCCAATGGGCATTGCACCTGATACCTACCTTCTGCCTTGATGGTTGTTGAAGTGGCTACAAAGACCTCAGGTTCAAAGGTTGGCAGCCCAAGAGCCCTCTGGTGGACACACCAGCCGTGAGGGAAGCTGTGAAGATATATATATATATATTAAAAAGAAATAGGCTTTCAAAGCTTGGTTGGCACAGGTAATGGACTTAGGCCAAGGAGGCTACATATATTATAGCCACTTGCACAAAAGCAGAGTATTGGACATGCTTGTAGGGGAAAAAAAGAGCTTTAAAGAAGTTCTAGAGAACCATTGAGCTCCTCGGGAGGGGGAGGCAGGGCCTAAACTGGAGATATTGTTTGCAGGTCGAAGGAGACATTTATTTAAGTCCTAATCAAACATGTCGTAAGATCCATGGAGTTTGGAGGCCATCTTAACGGCTGAGGTCATAGGGATAGTTTAAAAGCTCCTTAGCCAACAGAGGGGGGAACAGAGGGCCCCAAAAATCAGAATTCTTTGGATTTTTTTGGGACTGTCATGGTTGATTATGGTCCCTGAGCAGAAATAGTCGAAACGCATGAAAGGATACAGCATATGCTGTTGCACTCCAAATGTATAATTTAGACTGATAACATCCTTGTATTTCTATTTAAAAAACGACGCCTATTGTAATTCTAACGTTTGTAACATTAAAGTTTCATCCAAAGCACATCAATAACTCTCTCTTTCCATCTGTCTCTCGTTCTGCCTCTCCCTTCCTGTCTGACCTTCCATTAGGTACAGAGTCATTCTTGGGTGGCACATCAACCATATATCATGCAACACCCGGTAAGGGAACAACGGCATTTGCTTCTTTTTTTTCCTTTTTCTTTTCATACACTCATAGACCACCTCCTACTCTGTGTACAGGAAATGGGTGTGTGGCGCCGCTACAGCTCTGAGCTCACACAGTGTGAACTTTAATCAGCCCGTTCTGCTGACACACTCAAACCAACGTTAAAAGCTTCCCCAAATGTAGGAGGTGGACAGAGCCGAGACGAGTTCTGGGAAATAGCCCCTGTGTATTTACATGTTGTATGTGTGTGTATGTGTGTGTTGGAGTGTGTATAAAAGAGAAATGGAACAACTAAAAAGCCATTCAGCCACTCCCCCTCCTCCCTCTCTCTGGATCCAGCAGGAAATGCCTGGAGCAGAGACAGTCTTGTGACTCTTTGACTCTTCCAACAGATGGTTTCCAGTGGAACAAGTGTCTCTGCTGATCTGCCCCCTCCCCCACTTTTTACTAGGAAATGGTCTATTCCCTAAAGGCGTCATGTTTAAAGGAATATACCACATCTGAAAACAGACTAGCGCTGACAACGTCACACCTTTCTACGTATTTTCATCCCGTAACATGACCCAGGAGCACAGACTGCTTCATGTTTACCTCAGAGTTATTGCTGTAAATGTGTTCTCTTACATTTTAACAAACCTAAAAAGCTATAGAATATCTTTTTCTTCCCCTCGGCTGATCTTTCTGGGCTGACTTACATACATAGGTTTAAAAGTAAGACATGCTATATTTTATCAACACACTACCTGCCACTGTTGTTGCAGCCTACATGTGCTTTTTGATCGGGCGGTTTCATCCGAATTAGGCGATTTAGTGTGTGGAATCATGGGATTGCATGGTCAAAACTGAGCTGCTTTGTGTTGTTCCAGGGTGCTGTGATGTCTCCCTCTGTGGATCCCTCCATGTCACTGCACCCTTCAGCCATGATTACTCAGCAGATGGGCCAGCTGTCACTGGGAAACACTGGAGCGGTGAGTGGGATTCTGGGATATCCAACATCACACTCAGCATTGATTAAATTAAACCTGTGTAGTATGATTAGATAGAAAATGCTGACAAATATGAGGACGAAATGTTAGTTTCATTTAATGCAAGTTGTATAGTGACAGTGATCTGACAGCCTTGTGACTAACAGCAGCCCACTAGAAAGATCTTTAATTGGGACATTTTGTATTAGACACCCCTGTATTAGTGAGGTTAAATCTTTGTTTAATAGTGATTCAATTATTATTTTTCAAAACAGATTACAGTGTGATGTCTAGCAAAATGTAATACCATTCAATAATTTGGATTTAATCTTCTTTTTTTTTTTATCTTACAGTATATTTCAGCCAACCCTGGTGTCCAGGGAGCTTACATGCCTCAGTATCCTCCCATGCAGGCAACACCTGTAAGTTTATTGTATCTTTATCGCAATCATCTTCGTTCGAGACATACAGCTACATACCGGGCGTTCATTTAAATGTGATTATATCCTAAAACAAATATTGTTTACGGACATTACAGCAGCCCGTGCCAGTCCACTCAGCTTCTATACTCATAAGGCCTAGAGTTGTTTTTAAAGTGTTCGTCCTCTAAAACCATCAATTATCTCAGTGCAAACACAGTGAAGATAGTTATTATCACGCTCTAAATGAGAGACGCTGTTTTGCTTTTCAGGAAAACGGCACGCCACAACAAGTGGATTCTTCCAATAACTCGTCTCCTTACAGTCAACTCAGCAAGTAATCACAGGTACACTGTAGTTTAGGAATGCAAGTCGTCTGATGTGAATGCCAGCAAGTTGTTAACTTTAGCAACTTTACTGCCACGTGGAAGTTATAGCACCACTTTCTAATAGGACACCAAGTATTTGCCTTATTAATGGTTAAAGAATCAGTAACTAAAGCTTCATAGATCTGTTGTAAACCATTAATAAGAATAATTTCTGGGTTACCAGGATGTAAAAGGTTACAGTTTTTGAAATCTGTATACAGGGTGCCTGTGTAGATCATAAGAAAATACGATCCAATGCTGCTGTTAAATATAGTTTATAGTTTTCATACCAGTGCTTCTGCTTTCTGTTTATTTTAAGGCTATAGATTCCCGCTGTGTGAGCCAGAGGGCAGGTGGGAGGTTGCCAATGACATCACGGTGGTAACAGTCAACGCCTTCTCTGATTGGAACAGATACATGAACTTTTTTTGCACAGCCCCGACGTTTGTGGTGAAAAAATGAGGGCAGTGTAAATGGACTCAACAGTCGGCTAATCACAGGAAGAAAAAAAAAAAAAAGATTTATTTTGATAAGAAACAACAAGCTCTTCTTTTTCTCTTTTTTCAAGGATTCTCAAACAAATGCCAGAGGACCCCCCCCCCCCCAACCCCTTCCTTCTCCCCTCCCCACTCCTCCCCCAGTATGATGTGATATTATAATGCATGAGATTGAGATAGCTTATCCCCCCTCCAAGTGTCTATGATTTTATAGTTCCTTTATTTGTGATATATGAAGAAAAAAAAACGACTTGCAAAACTTGTTTGCACTGAAGTTTAAAGTTTCAGAATATCTTCATTTTGGTTTTCAACACAGAATAGCGTACAAAATCAATTCATGTTCAACTGCACTAGACAGCTGATACAGATGACCATTTCATTAGGGAATTAATGAATTTAATATTGGAAAAGGTGCCTTCCTTACGTCACATTCAACATTCTCCAACATTGTTTTCATCGAACTTGATCAGGTGTCATATTTCTATCCGATTGATCAAACGTGTGTGTGAAGTGCTTCGCTATCTAGTCTTCTGGTAGCAATAAAGACAATGAGAGTCCCACGGCAATACTGAGAAAAAAAAGAACGGCGACAGTCTCAGAGCAAGGTAATCCCTTATTGTCCCTCTTTCCTTTTTAAAAAAAAATCGTGTTGACATGAATCAAAGAGCCGTGCTTTTATGAAATTACAAGTTTTACACCCAATGGACATCTTTTAAGGAGGGTTATTTTTTTCTCTTGTGGTCGGTTTGACCAGTGATCTACCTCATGGTTCTGCCGGAGTCTGCTGGTGTTGTGGGGTTTGCAGGTAAAGCCCCGTTGTTCACCAGAGCGGACGAAGCAGAACAAAAGCCACGCTCAGGAGCTGGCTAAATAGGACTTCTGCCCGTTTTTTGTCTCCCACATGCAGCGTTTCTCTTCCTGATCCGCAAAGAAACATTGTGCTTTGCTTCATCTTTATTTGTCATTGCTTCTGTTCTGGTGTTTCTTTTTCATGATGAGCGTTGTTCGGTTGTGAGTAAGACAACTACTAGCTTCTCCTTGAAATAGCTGGTTTTACAATGTGCTTGGAATAAATGAATGCAGGCTACGTGCATTTAGTTTGCACAGTCTTCTGCCTTTGCCATTCTTGACAGATCTTAGATGACTCACCACGTTCCCCTCACTTTTCTTGCTTTTCTTTAAGAAAGACTAAAAGCCACTATCTTTGGTTCAACTGCTACTGTAGAGCTCTCCAAAAATAACGCCAGGATTTAGCCAGATTTTGGTAATTGGTTATACACATGCCAAACAATTTGCATCTCAAATCAAACAATTATGTATGACGTACTTCAAAAACAACAGTATTTCATAAGAATAGGGTGGAAGTTGAAATCTCATGACTGACAGCATGTGTTTCAAAAGTTTCGCTTGTCCAGAATAAGATTTGTAAATTATATGAATTCAGGGCCAAACGTGAAAAATAAGTGAGTTTTATTGTTTGCTTTGTTTTTTTGTTTTTTTCTTTAAATTGGTGTTTTCTGATGTAAGAAACTCTATACACTACTATGAGACAAGAAGAAAAGGTTAAAGCTGCATGGTCGCGGTGCTTTTCCCCGATCACTAGTACTGTAGCAGTAAATGCTCACCTTTGGAAAATACAAGCGGTAACCTGCTTTTGCTGACTGTGCTTTCCCATTCTGAACATTTGTTGCTGGAAAAAATGTAAAAATGAAAAGAAAAAAAAAACCTTGTACATGTTATCCTCATTGCTTCCCCCTTCACCTTCAGCTGATTTTCAAACAACCTTCTCCTTGCTCTCTCCTTTGAAAACATTGGAATAAGAACAATGCTGAATAAAAGGCTCTTCTCTTTCTCAGATACGACTCCTGTCTCTTTAATTCACTGGTCCTTTCTGTTGTTTCTTTTGCCGTTTGTAAGGTTGTGCGTTTGGAAGTTTAAAGGATAATTCTGGTGTTATTCGATATTTTCTTAATTGCAATAAAGCATTGATGCTTCAGTTAATATTGTCCAATCTGTCTGTGGCAAACCCATTCATTCTATTAACTGGTCACAAATGTAGTTTCTTTTTTATATTAAAAGATAAGTCATTTCCTAAAATAACTGGCCACTGTAGTTTTAACAAATGTAGTAAATACCACATTTTTGGGGTCTATTTTCAGCAGCGCATTAATAAACATGTGGTGCTCTAATGACTTTTTACATCAGCAGGATGTTGAATGTGCAATTGTCTTAAAATAAAGTTCAACGTCCATGTTCATTGTAATGAAGGGACATGTTGAACCAAGGATGTGGCTAATTCAATTCAATTTATTTTTGTATAGCCCCAAATCACAAATTACAAATTTGCCTCAGAGGGCTTTACAATCTGTACACATACGACATCCTCTGTCCCGGAACCCTCACATCGGAACAGGAGAAACTCCCCCAAAAAAACCTTGAACAGTTCTTGGACAATGAAGCTCTATGGCACAGATGAATTTAAAGTATCAGGCTTGTTGTATTATTAGTAAATTAAATTCAGTGGTAGTTTTAATAGGATTGTTCGAATATCAGCAGCCTTCTCCTTTAAGATCGAGCTACTTGAATAATCATGGTGTTCTCCAGCAACTTAGTATCGTTCAAAATCTACAACACAAGAGAGATATCCTGCCTTAAAAATCATTTGTCTGGGTAAAGCTAAAGAAGTGTTGGACCCCACAATTTTTCTCACAACTCATTTCTTTTAGATCATCCCAGCAACTTTAAATCTCTGCATCCCCAGTTTGTAATCCAGGCTTTCCATTCAAATTCCTCCAAACCAATGCCAACATAACCCCAGATGAGATCAGGGGTTTGTTTTTATAGATATGGATCTCCAGTGCTGCAGAAAACATTTTACAAATGTTCTCACATGCCGAGTTGAACAAACCAAAACGAACTGATCCACAAGAGATACCTGGCCCCAACAACCTCAAATCCTCTGAATGCATATCAAGAAGCGATCACAGGGCTGTGCTGGTTATCTAGCAGCAGAGGGCGCTGTGAGCCAAAGCTATCCAGCATATTTGAAACAAGAACTGATTTTCAAGCTTGAATAACTTATTGTGTGTCTGATCTTATGCATGAAATGTGTGACGGATCAGATGAGCAACAAGTGCAACATGTGTGTGTGTGTGCAGGCTTCTCCTGCACTATTTCAGGCACACAGCCTTTGTAGTTTCACTCTTATACCGGATCTCCCGTCTTAAGCTCAGACTTAGCGCAGCTGATCCCAGAGACATAAAGGCACCATGCCCCATCTCTAACCAGTCAAAGGGATCAAGATGAGCCATCACTGTCAGCCTACCAACACACCACCCCTCCAACCCCAATATACATAGCCTACATGTCCCATATAGTGGGCACACACACACACACACACACACACACACGTGTCAATCAAGTGCCTCTTGTGAGGCGGGCATCAACCCTTTGAACATAAGATACATGCCACGCAGAGCCCACCTCTCTTTCCTCTCATCCGCTCTCTGTCTCTGTTAATTCTCCACAGCTGAGGGGACACATGGCGCTGATCCCTTGAGAAGGGCCACGGTCAGACCGGGGGCACAGACGTTAAGAGGCGAGGACCGCCTCAGTATCCGGTGTCATTCATTTAGTGTGATACACGTCAGCAATTCAACACATGGACTGCTTCCCTAAAGATGCAGACTGTTGCTGCTTGCTTCTCTCGATTCTGTCATTTCAAAATGTGTTCATAATAAGATAACCAAATGGGTGGTCTGCAGGTGAAAGTACAGTACACCGCTGCAACTAATGATTATTTTGGTTATTGTATTATCTAAATATATATATATATATATATATATATATATATATATATATTTTGTATGTGTTTGTTGCTCACTGCCGGTGGTGGAAGGTAACTAATACTCAATTAGCAATTAGCAAACAGCTTTATTAACTTTACAAGTTAAGATTTCTGCTCACAAAACACATTAAGAGCTTATAAAATATGATGCTTTGTTATAAATTCAACTATCTAACAGTATGAGGAGTTGTTGCATTTCATTTTAAATATGTTTATACAAAATTAAAATTAAAATAACTTTGTGAAGGTGTCACCGTTGGCTCTGGGCAATTCAGACGGTATTTCTCACTATTATCTGAATTCTTGCAAATCAAACAAAGAAGAAAATAAAATACTGTTTTTAAAAATGCATCAGTAATAATAACAGTCACAGGGGACATTTCTCTGTATTGCTATTACTTTTACTTTCAATACTTTTAATTGAAGTACATTTTCCTGATTATACGATAAAGGATCTGAATACTTCCTGACTTGCCTGATAAAGAAATACAATGGGTCTGTTGCATGAGCCTTGTTATGAAAACATTTCTTCAAACATTTTAACATAAAGGCCAGTATAAAACTAGCCGTCTCGTCCTGTAAGTTATTTAAATGACAGCACATGAAACACGTTTCTTCAGCCGTTTCTCCATGTGTATTACTTTATATAGTATGGTGCAATGGTGCATTGCTGTAATGTGAGTATTAGGATACTGACTTAAAAATCACTCAAGTGGGAGTGGAGTCATTTGCGTTAAAATTATATTATTTTACTGATACGGTAACCATAAAGACACTCTTAGAAGCAGTTAGCCTGCCATTGAATGTTATTCTGGCTGTAACTATTTTAAAATGTGAATACATCCTAACAATGTTTGTCAATCAGCAATGCTTTATCTGCTTCTTTTTCTTTTCATTGTATGTATCTTCTTCTACTACATTCTGTACTTGCAATAAGAGTCAAATGTGTTATGTTTTTTTTATAGGTAAATGTATGTATTAAATGTTGTTGTATGGGTTAAGAAAATTCCTGTACTTCTTAAACTAAATAAACAATTTAAAAACCCATTGGATAATCAGAAAAATATTTTGTGACAAAGCTGTAAACCGGGCTGTTTTTCCTTCTTAGCTCATGAAAAGTTGACACATGGTTTTCGAAGGACAGTGATGGTGTTTCTCTGTGGGCTACATGTGACTCTATTCATCCAGGAAGAGGGATATATGTCCTCTGTTGCTCTTTATAGGTTTCTTTTTATCAATTAGAGGGTTTTTCCTGTGAAGTTTTTTTCTAAGCAGTGCAAGTGGCATGGCTCTGTCGGTCCATTATTGGTTGGAATGCTATGACATTTTATTTAGACAATCATGATCCCAAGAGGATGAATCCCAATGACTTGATTGATGACTTGTTCTGTAGCGACACCACAAGGTTGACTTTTTAGTTCTTATTTTAAATATCTCTACAACAAAGCGGATTGCTGTGTTGTAATTGTAATATTATTGTAATAGCTTCATGACTTTTCATTTAGCACCATTATCTGTTCAGAATTTCATTTTATCCAATACTTATTGGTTATCACCAAATATCGGCAAAACCAATGACATTCCCATCAGCCTCAGCTGTACTTAAAGTAGACACTCTAAACTAAGACGGTGAACATGGTAAACATTATACCTGCTGAACACTAACATGCTAGCATTGCCATTGTGCACATGTTAACATTTAGCTCAAGCACAGCCTCACAGAACCACTAGCATGCTGTAGACTCTTTTGTTGTTGTTCAAACCAAGGGACTGAGGATAGAGTATTGCATGTTGCATCAACTATAAAGCCCTCTAACACAAATATTAGGATGTGGGGGTTATGTAATGTTCAATTATTAGTGTAGGCCGATGCTCTATTATTTTGTTCCACTCGCATATGCATGTATGCGTACACCTGCATTCCAGCCATACCTCTGTACGAAGGAGGCTGTATCACAGCACTGGCACTCCCTCTCTCGGCTTCCTCCTCCTCACTGCAGGAAGTAATTGAACTTGAACAAACATGCGCAAGCACACACGCACAATCCAAGCTAATCACAAAGACCACTACTTTGAGTCAGGAGTGTTGTGCGGCAGTTCAGCTTTAGCCTCTAGAGCGCACCACTATCACATCAGTCAGGTCGTCTCTTAATAAAGAAACTGGCTCCTGTGGAGGTCTCACTGCCAGCAGTTGTTACTGTCACTCATTATCATCACAGCCTCCCCCTGCGCACAGTCACTCACTCACACACGCATGAACACGCACACACTCACAGGCAAGTTGGAGCTTGTGCAAACACCCACACATGACCCCAGTATGCATGCACACACACTCGCCCACTTCCAGAGAGACACACACACAAAAGCACACATGAGCCAAGGAGCATGGGCAGCAGGGTCACCCTAGCGCCATGCTTCATAAAGGGCGCCGTTACAATAGGTTTACTGTTACTCTGACGACTGCCGGGATACAATAGGACTGAATGTCCTGGCCTGATGCTCCTCCGTTTCTCTCCATTTTTCACTTGATGACAAGGAAGACAGACTGAGGCGAGACAGCATGATATCAGAGGACGCCCCTGAAGGTGAGTTGGCTCATTGCAGGGTTGATGTGTACCTCAGTTTCTGTGCATAGTAAATGTGTAGTGCAGAGAGAGAGGTATGTGGGAGAGTAATTTATGGATTGCTGAATTTTTGATGAGACTGATACTCTTTAAAAATCAAGTCATGGCGTGCTTCAAAAGCCACTGTCAGATTTCCTTCACTTCCCTGAATCCTAACTGAAAGACAACAGGTTTAAAATTGAGATTAAAGTCAGGTTGAAATGTGAGTAACAGTATGGTGTAACTGTGACATCTTATTACACCCAAAGCACTCATAATTCAGGTTGCAAAAAATGCTTTTTGATTGCATCAGGCTGAGATATTTCTTGAGAAATTCAGAAATGACAAGCAAGGAGAAGGAGAGGAGAGGAGAGGAGAGAGGAATTAAGATTATTACCGAAGAGGTAAACATAAAATGGCAATTTCACAGACGGACACTTCAAGAAGGCTACTGGTTAAGGTGGATCAAAATACAGGGAGCTACGGAGAGAGGGGTGTCTCTGAAGGAAGAAAGGAGGAGAAGAGAGGGGTGAGGGGGATTAGTATAAGAGGCGTGGAGGTGGGGTTTGGTTTGGGGTGACAGATGGGACTCAGCCAGATCCAGAAGGGTGTGGTGCTGAATTGTGAGATTCCTCTGAGTTGGGACAAGCAGCGATATTTGCAGTGCAGCTGTCAATGATTCAACACCTACGTAGCTCCCTCCTCCTCACCCCCTCGTATTATACCACACAACACATGCACACACTCATGCTCATATTTCATATCCTGTGATAGGCCTGCATGCTTGGTTTTGTCTTGAGTCAAGCATCAAGCTGAAAACATTGTTGCGAGACAATGACAATGATTCACGTTCTTGTGTCGTTAACGATTAACATATCTTCTGTTAGGGTGTCTGGGTTATCGTGTATACAGGCTTTTATTTGCTGATGGCGAGGCCTGTCTGTACTTTTTTATTCGTCTTTGGTCAGAGTTCAATGATTAGGCGATTTTATTAGAGTGAAGCTTAAATCAAGCCATATAACATCTATCTGTCTGTCTGTCTGTCTATCTATCTATGTTACGTTTAAACTACTTAAGTACTTCAAAATACAGAATTCTGCAGAAAAGAATGCCGTAAACATATTGTCACATGAGGCACCTCCAAAAGGTCACAAGATCTTCTTTTTTTTGTAAAATATTAAACGATTTGACCTCTTTGGGAATCAAGCCGTTATTTGAATCACGAATGAATTAACAAAATGTAAGTTTAGAGGGTAAATGCTTATTCAGTTGAACTATTAACACCTCAGCATATCTGAAAGGTGACAATGAGCCCCAATCACACACTGCTTGTTTATAAAAGGGTCACAGGCCAAGAAAGTGAACCACTGGTTTAATTTTTTTCATTAACTTGTATACAGTAATATTAATGTATAACAGATCTGGAAAGTTACAATAAGTATAACATTTATCACAGATTCTTTTTCATAATAGTTTTGCTCTACCATTCGTTCTGGTGTTGATCTTTTGCTAAATGCTCCTCCTTGTAATTTGTCTCGTATTCTATTATGACAAAATGCTGTGGGAACCAACGTGATTTATTATCAGCCTATTAAGGGTCGAAAACAAACCAGTTAGCGGCCACCATGTCAGTCATATGGTCTCTTATCGCTCCTCGCGCCCGCCTCGCTTTCTCACCTGTACGGAAGTGCACATAAAAGGCATCGCAGGTAAAGGCAGCCTCCTCCTCTATCCAGGTAGTGCAGGACGGCGGCGCTCCGCTCTGTAGTCTGCTTTCTGCTGAGGAGAGGCGGCATGACGCTGGGTATGTTGCACTCCTGTGACTATGAGACAACTTGAAGTATTCTTCTGTATCCTCATAAACCAGTAACCTCGCGGACTAATGGGGCTGATACTGCTGAGCCTGATTCTTCGGTACTGGATCACCACCGTGGAGGGTAAGCACAGAAAACCAAGGGCTACACGTTTATAATGCGCAAACAAAGAGTAACAGTTACTCAAGAGCAAGACCATAAATGCTGTGTTGGAATTTATGACTGGTGTTTTATTGTGAAAGGCCTCTTTTTCATGCATATTTTATCATTTTTAACTGCACTTTATTACAGTATTATTAGATGGATATGTTAGACATATATGTATGCTAATCAATGTATTATATCTTAAATGTAACTGTTTTTAAATGTGATCATGTGATTACACACTTTTTAAAAGACCTCTGTTGACAAGCTCACTCTGACTGCACTGTGTTGTGTATGTGTGCTGCAGGATCATGTTCAGCTGGCAGCACTGTGACCTGTGATGATTGCCTACAGCTCAGTTCTCACTGTGCCTGGTGCACACAGGAGGTAAGCAGCCAGGGGTGCATGTATGACGACGCAACATATAAGCAGATGGTCATAATGCTTTATTTTTTAAATGCATGGTGTCTGGGCACAGGTGAGCAGAAAGACATTGTTTGTTTGGATTTTGCACCTGATAATAAAACTAACAGTCTCAGTCCTCCATCTGCAAACGGCTCGCTCGACGTGTGACTCTTTCCTTCACCTCCCAGAATTTCACAGACTGGTTTTCAGTCAGTGAAAGATGTGACACGCTGGATATTTTACTAGAAAAGGGATGTGCCCGGGACCAGCTGGAGTTCCCTGTTTCCGAAGGCCAAATCCTGCAGGATCGCCCACTCGGGAAGAAGACGGGCAACGTCAACAGCACTCAGATCTCCCCACAGAAAATGGCACTCAAGCTGCGACCTGGTACGCAGACACTTTTTTGATTCGATGATGTGGCTTGATGAAATGCTTCCTCGTTTTCAGGCGAAAAAATTAGGTGTTGTTTTTGTTGTTGCACAGGCAGTCAGGTGACTTTCCAGGTCAAAATTCAACACACGGAGGACTATCCTGTGGACATCTACTACCTGATGGACCTGTCGGCATCCATGATCGACGATCTGGCGATGATCAAAGACTTGGGGTCCTCTTTGTCTAAAGAGATGGCCGAGCTCACCAGTAAATTTCGAATGGGCTTTGGCTCCTTTGTGGAGAAACCCGTCCTGCCCTTCATCAAAATCACAAAGGAAGAGCTGGCCAACCCCTGCAAGTATACAATAGTTATTAAAATATGACCTTCAGCAACATCCTCTTTTCTCATGTTTGGAATTTCATTTGGTATCTGATGGAAGCGTATGTTTTGTCTTCTGCCGTGCTGCAGCAGTGTGGCCGCAACCTGCCTGCCAACATTCGGCTACAAACACGTCTTGTCTCTGACGAGCAGCACCGACAAGTTCAACGAGATAATCGCAAGGCAGCGTGTATCTGCAAATATTGATCTGCCAGAGTGCGGCTTTGACGCCGTCATGCAGGCGGCTGTTTGTGGGGTAAGGTTTTGATTTTTAAATGAATATCTGAAAGATATGAACCGGTTAGTCAGTTTGTCTTTTTGTCTTGTAAATGACTTTGTTTGGTTGGTCAGTTGGTGATGTGAAAAGGAGGATGAGCAGCGCAATGTGTGTTCTGATAGGACAAGATAGGCTGGAGGAAGGATTCGATGCGGTTGCTGGTGTTTGTCAGTGACGCTGACTCGCACTTTGGGATGGACAGTAAGATGGCCGGCATCGTGATTCCCAACGATGGACAGTGTCACCTGGATGGCAACAACGAATACTCCATGTCCACAGTGCAGGTAAGTCCACAGCGGCACAGAAGACCTTTTTTTGTTTTTATCTTTTGCATTATGTCGTAATTTCATTTAAAGCCACCTCAGTTTCATGAGTCATTTTAAGGTCATCTGTGATGCATTGTCACGGCCTTAAAGCACATTGATTTTTGACATTTCCTCATTAACCCTCCAGGAGTATCCAACTCTTGGTCAGCTGATTGATAAGGTGGTGGAGAACAACATCTTGCTGATATTTGCTGTGACCGAAGCACAAAAACACAACTATAAGGTAACACTTTCTTTTCATGGATGTGTTCATTTCCAGGTCCCAAATTTGAGAACTGAAAAAGACAAATGTGTAAGCATGTTTACTGAGGGCAGCATATTTATTCATGGAGCTGCATTCGCATTCAACCTGTTCGAACTAGCCCTCTTTTCTTCCCCGGGCTCTTTTCTGTGCTTTGCTTTCGAGACCACGAGCCAAACTCTGCCTACATTGCTCACAGTGACTTTAATGCTCACCTGTTTTTTTTCTTACAGAACTATGCAAATCTCATACCTGGTGCCACAGTTGGAGTCCTGGCGGCAGATTCGCGGAACATCCTTGAACTGATTGTAACAGCATACAAAGTAAATAAACAGTCTTGGTGATGTGGATGAGGCTGAGTGTGTATGTGTGTGTGTGTGTGTACAGGCACTGGATAGACAGAAAAACAAATGCCATATTAACAGCAGTAGAACTGGAATTTAATGAAAATCCAGTCATTTGACATGTAAATGTTTCAAGCAAGACCCACACATGAACGAGCATAAAGCATTCACGATTTAACCTTCTGTACATCTTTTCATTTTTTTTTCACCGCCAGTAGTCGGTATCTCTGTCTTCACAAGTCATTCTTATTCTCTTGCTTTTCCTCTTTCATTCTTTTACGTTTTCTCTTCCCCTCTACCACCCAGTGCTTTGCATCAGCATGTTCCACCGCAAGTCTCTGCTTGTCCCAGCTGTTTGATCTCCACGTCCCTTCTGACTTGCTCTTTCTTCCCCACTGTCTCTCTATCTTTCTCTCTCTGACTATACTTCTTGCACTCTCTTTCCGTGAAATCCCCCCTTGACGGCTGTGACTCTGGTGTCACATCCTCTAATTAATTCATCAGTTATGTCGTTTACACCCGCCTTTAGTCTCTGAAGAGGGGAGTCCTTTTTCATCGCACTGATTGAAAATAGTTGTGGTTCTTAACAAAACATTTAGTAATAGAAGACACATGATTCGTATTTACACTTGTCTGCATTTTGGATTAATGTTTGCATCTCAGTGGATAGATATTTTAGCCCCCCCCCCCCCCCCCCCCACCCGCTTAAAGTACCCTGCAACATATTTACTGATAGTCTTATGAATCTGTTTTACTTCACTTTAATCCATCCTCAATTGGGTGTATCCCATAAACGTCCCCGTGTTTTCTCCTCCTTAGCAACACTGAGGGCACAGTACAATTAAAGGCCTACAGGAAACACACAATTTACCCTCTTGTTAGCACCCAGACAGTCCGTCACAGAGTTCATTAGTCAGTCGAACACAGTCTTTCCTCCGGCTGAGGTTGGCTCTCACCCTTTCCTCAGGTGCTTTTGTGTAGCGGCCCAGCACACCTGGGAGGATGACTCACCCAAAAATGAGAGAGGTAGATAGGTGGTTTCATATTGTTTCAGCACGCTACAGGTCAGCGCAGGGGGAAAGTGTAATTCCACTCAAAGCCCACTTCATGATAATAGAAGTCACTATATCGATTTTGCTGGTGATCTTTGCTATTTTGGGGAAGGGCAACTTTTTGTTCAGTGTGAGACTAGCGCTGCCGATTGTGTTTCCATTCAAAGGTGCTGAAATATATTTGTGCTGTTCTTCAGGAGCTACGTTCAGAGATCGAACTGGAGGTCCTTGGAGACACAGAGGAGCTCCAGATGTCTTTTACAGCCATTTGCCCAAATGGGACTGTCCTCCCTGATCAAAAACACTGCTCCAACATCAAACCTGGAGAGACGGTCAGTTGTTTTTGCTCTAATCTGCTCTTTCTCTGTATTTGTTTAGCACCTTTCATACAGACTTGTGCAGTTTAAAGTGATTCAACTGACAAGCTGATAAGAGTGTTAAGAAACATAGAAAGATAGGACCAGTAAAATACTTGGACACACCCTGAAAATAGCATATAGGATGATATGAAATAAGTAATGTTGAATAAATAAAAATCCTAAAGTAAATTAAACAACCAATAAAAGATGTAAATCACATGATAATTGTAAAGCAGTCTAACTAAATGCCAGGCTTAAAAGAGATAGAAGCACTTCCGCTCAGATCCGTTTTGGAGCATAAAATTGAAATTGACATTATTTGTATTTGAGTAATCGATTAATCCAGAAAAATGGTTGACAGATTAATCAATGATGAAAATCATAGTTGCAGCCCGCATTTCATCTTTGAATTAACTGGGTGATTTTGGTGAATTTAAATGATTTCTTCTTTTATTTCTCTTATTGGCAAGAAAACCAACAATGTGTTCATCTCAGTGACCTGCAGCCTGTCTGCTTCACACATACAAAGTTTTCTTTTCCAGATAGGCTAAATCATTTTCTAAAACAGCTGGGCAATGTAGTTTTTTATTAAAAAGACACTCAAAGAGGAATAAATGATGCGCTTGTTGGGGAATATTTTCAGAGGTGGATAAATAAATACACATTTTGTGAGTATTTCTGGCAAGGATGGTGTATGTGGGATTGATTAAAAAATGTACAGTCCTTCATAATGAAGGGACATGTCACCCTGGGTAACAGTGTGGCTCATTGGTGTATTTTTAATAGATTTTGGACAACAGTGGAGCCCTAGAGAGGAATGAGCTGTATATTTGGTTACACAGGCAAAACTTCTTACGATCAATTCATTGTTGGCTTCGGTCTTTTCATGGACTTCCTCTTCGCTCCTCAGGTAGTGTTCAACGTGTCCGTGGAGCTCCCGGGGTGCGTGTCGGGACCTCGGCACTTCTCCCTGAAACCGGTGGGTTTACGGGACAGTCTGGAGGTGGAACTGACGTCTCTTTGCTCGTGTGACTGCCGGCGGCCTCCCGAAGCAAACGGCAGCCAGTGCGCCGAGGGCCAAGGGGCCTTCCAGTGCGGCGTGTGTGTGTGCCAGCCGGGGTTCCTGGGAGTGGAGTGCGAATGCAACGAGGAGAGCGCTTCGTCGAGCAACTGCCTCGCGAACAACGAGTCGGAGATTTGCAGCGGCCAGGGGCAGTGCTACTGCGGACAGTGCGCGTGCCACCCATCCAGTTTTGGACGCATCTACGGACCTTACTGCGAGTGCGACAATTACTCCTGCGTTCGCTTCCGCGGGGAGCTCTGCGGAGGTGAGCGATGAATTACGCGCGACGAATTACGCGCGCGTTCTTATGGTGTCAAGCCTGTTGCTTCACTGATTTTTTATTTGTTTATGTGTGCGTGTGTTTTGTAGGCCACGGAGTGTGCGACTGCGGGGAGTGTCACTGCGAACGCGGCTGGACGGGGGAGTATTGTAACTGCAGCACCAGCGCCGAGGCCTGTACGTCGGAGGATGGCGCTCTCTGCAGCGGCCGTGGGAGATGCGAGTGCGGCCACTGCGTCTGCTCCGTACCCGGAGCGTCTGGGGACAGGTGCGAGAAGTGCCCGACGTGCGGAGACGCCTGCAGCGCTGCAAGGTGAGAACACCTCGATGCCATCAGATTGTTGTTTCTTTACCTGAAAGATGTGAGACGTTGTCTCCTTGTCGCCACATGATCCATCTGTTTTCTGTGGAGTACAGTGCTATCAGGTTCTGGTCCCCTTGTTCACATGTGTCTACACCTTCCATATGACATCAAAAGACCCCCCCCTTCCACACACACCTACACACACAACACAGCATTAAGAGATTTCCTTGATCCATTGTAAAGCAGCTGTCAGGGCTAGTGCCATTTGATACCACTGTTATAGGGGAGAAGGGTGATAGAGAGCGAGCGAAGCCTTGGAAAAACTGTGATAAGTGACCAACACTGGGATTTCTTTGTCCTTACCGTGTCAGTGATTGAGGTCTCAGTAAACTGTCTGTATTATCTCTATAGGGAAAACTTGACCTTTTGTTTTTCCCCTCTTGTTTTGACACCAGGACCTGTGTAGAGTGCCATCTGCAGGATAAGGACGATGCCGAGTTGTGTGATCAAAAGTGCAGCGTCCCTAAGATTTCCATCAACATGACAGCAGGTAAAGGACTCCACAACGCACCTGTTCTGCATCTGAGATCCACCAACCGCTTCCTTAGATATGATTGAGTATTCTACAGTTGCTGCTACTTTTCTGCACATATCTCATTTCTTAAGTGAGGGCAGTATAATATGGTTCAAATCATTATTGAGACTTTGATATTGATATTTTTCTGACCTTGATATGCTGTTTGTATCACAATGTGTTCATGCGTGTGAAGTTTAACAGTTTGACTGTCATGCATCACACAAGAACAAAAGATTTGCTCTTGTGGCGTATATGTCAAAATTGTCAGCTTAAGAATTTCTATAGAAGGTTATCTATCTTATCTGCTTATCTATCTCTCCAAAGGATGCCGTATGTTTTTAGATTGATTTGACACCTCACCAAGCAGGTCATGTCAGAACAATGTGAAAATCAACCGGCTGTGATATTTGAAACTTGCTTCAGAGAGTCCATGTATCACAGGGAATATTGTGTTCCCTTCATGTAACATTAACATCTAATGCCGTTTTGGGTGTTGACTGTATTGTAATTATGCTCTTGCCTTGGTGCCTTCAAGAGCTAGTGAGGGTTTTAAACTGAAGCCTGCAACAAGGGACCGTTGTTTGCTCATTGCTTGTCGTCCAGGTTTGTTGATAACATTCAGTATCTGGGAATTGCTTCGCTCTTTTGGCAGCCAAACTCGTTTGTCAGGACTTTTCATGGAAGAGATTAATAAGGAGGGGTTTTCTAAACAGTCCTTGACGATGATAAAGCACTGACAGCAAACAAGGTCACAAAATCCTCTCTCTGAAGGATTTATAGCAGGTTTCAAGTCTGTGCTAGTTGATACATTCATGTCACAGTTGCGTGAAATGAAATCAGTGGATGCCTGGATGAAAATTAATTATATGATTTGAAAAAAATATGAAGTAAAGACAACATTGGAATCCTTGTTCTTTTTTAATTAAAGAACAACATTCTGTACAGGATGTGCACCAACATTAACCCTGTATAAATGTACCATCAGCCCTTTTTAGCCCGATCACTTAGCTGTGCTGTAAATGCTTGTTTGTTGCTGGACTTTGTGTTTTTGATAGTGGTGTCAACATAGGGCCATGCTAAGTTTCCCCATGGGTCAGAGATTTGGAGGAATGCTGACCTGCATCGACTCGGGTGTCTCTCTGAAGCTGAACCCCCCCCCACCACCTAACACAACACCATCCACGTCCATTCAGGCAGCACCGGACAATGGGGAACATATTATTTACCTTGTCGTACAGGCAGAGCTATTGTAGAGCATGTGAATGGCCAAAGGACCCCGTCTTCCTTTATAGAAGACATTATTTTAAACCCGCCATACTTGTGCAAGCTGAGAGGTATATCTGATTATCACAGAGGATTTTCAGGCTTCAGATGTGAAATACAATGGTGCGGTCCACGCACACCAGATTGTAGTCTTTGATATGGAAATCACGCTGACAGCACAACAGAGGCGAGTGTATCCTTTTACGTTCTCAGCACAATGTCGAATGGGAAGATGATATACGATGGATTCATGCCTTCCTTATGGATATGTATGTTCACGTTTCCTCTCAGATTATGACAAGAGTGCTTCTATGCAATGCACGCTGATGATGGAGAACGAGTGCTGGATCTCGTTCGGTGTGGTAGGAGGTGAGACGGGGACCACTGCCTATGATCTGCAGATGAACGGTAAGCTTTACATCAATGTAGGAAACAGATGACACACAAAAAACCGGGGAGTCCTGGTGTAAGGCTTGTGTCGTCCTCTCTGTCCCGTACCAGGTTGCCCCGAACCTCCCAACATCCCCATGATTATTCTGGGCGTCTCCCTTTCCATCGTGTGCATCGGCCTGATCCTGCTGGCTGTGTGGAAGGTGCTGGTGTCGGTCCACGACCGCAAAGAGGTGGCCAAGTTTGAGGCTGAGAGGTCAAAGGCAAAATGGCAGACGGTAAGATATGTCTGGTGATATTCTTTATATTTTTCATGTCAACAAATCCCATGAAAACGTATAAACTGACTGAATTGATCCTACTAACAAGTATATTCTGTGTGATAAGCCAAAGCGGGAAGTAGCTTATTCTTCTTTGCCATAAACTTCCATTGTTTTCCAAAAACTGTTCAAACAAATGATTTTATTATCAAACAGAGACAAATATGCCCCATCAACACCCATCTACTCTAAATATATTAATGTATTTCTTTCCCTCGTATTATTATTTGTCTTACTTTGATTTTGGGGGACGAGCATGCATGTTTTGGAACTACAGTTCCCACAATGCTTTGAGAGCTGTAAACGGGAAGTATCACGTTGCCATGCAGGCATTTAGTAAGCTGTTGGCTACAACTTTTCTTTTTTGTCTTTAGCTTATAATTGTTTACATTTTGTCAAATAAGCACCATTAAAAGTATGCCGAATTAACTATTAGCAGTTCCTGTTTGCTATGTACCCACGGCAGTAGAGACAACTATCACTAGATTAATACTGAAGAAAACTTAAACACATGAGGATTCTCAGGCAAGTTCTGGAGTTGCAAGGAGTGTTGTTTTTCTATGATTTCCAAGTGAGAATAAGACGTGTATCCCCAATTACACTGGAGATAATGATATCCACGAGAGTGCAAATCACACCAAATCTTAAGTCTGAGAGTTCCGATTTATGACTCTTAGAAGAAGTACGAATTTTGACTCATAATAGCAGAAATCAGACACAAGCGGTTTTAAAGTTAACCCTTAAACTTGATTGCCTTTCACCTCATCCCCAACAAAAGCACTGTTTATTTGAGTAACATTTGCTAATAACTGGGATGCCCAGCTGTTTAAAGAAATGATTGAGCCTTTTTAGAGAATAAAAGTGTGTATTTCTGACCTCCTTTTAAAGATGTACCTTTTCACTGGGAACAAATGGGTTTGGAACTACAAGCCGTAGACAGGCTGGTATTTAGGGAAGGACTAACACACTGTTGTTTTTGGTCATTGACAATACACAATATAGAATATCCCAGCCTTCATGTTTTGGTGACAACATTGTAATGATCTGTTATTTGATCTTTTTAATTGAAAGTGATTCTGAATGTTAATTTGTGTTCTCTCTTCAGGGGACCAACCCTCTGTTCAAAAGCTCCACGTCTACATTCAAAAATGTAACTTATAAGAACACAGAGAGAGAAAAGATCATTACACTGGATCACTTCTGATGATAACTACTGGAGGCAAACCAACATCTCAATGCACTTAAGTGTGTGTGTGTGTGTGTGTGTGTGTGTGTGTGTGTGTGTGTGTGTGTCTGTGTGTGTGTGTGTGTGTGTGTGTGTGTGTGTGTGAGACAGAGAGAAAAATGAATTGTTGTTGTACAAATCTCTGTGTTGATTCAGAGATTTGAAGTTATAACACAGTAGACAACACTGTGAACAGACAAACGCTACATGATGAATTCGCTGCTGTAAAGGTGCACTGTCGATGTACTGTTAAACACTGCACTTCCCTGATGCATGATCCTACAAACTTAAAAGTTTGTGTACTGTAACATGCAGCTTGGAAAGGAGGAGTCTACACTACGAGTGGTCTACTACTGAAAATAATCTTTGTATATGCTAATGAATGTAAATATACAGGTGGATTATTATGGGTTTTTTTATTGTGAAGAGAGGCTGAGCCTTCAATGTAAGTAAGTGAGTTTTTTTAGTGGCATGGCACATAAATAAAGTTGAATTTTGACTTATTGTGAAATTATACTTTTACAACATGTAGACAGACCGAGATTTTGCACCAAGAAATCAAATTTGCACCACTATATTAGTTGGGTCCTGCATTATTACACACTCTTGTGGCCCTGTCTTTTAGAAGGGATCTGTGTGGCCTATGTTGCGCTCTCACTGTGCATTTTCCTAAATATAGTTGTGTTTCATCAGATGACCCCATAGAGAAAACCTGGGGTCAGATAGTTTTCTATAAATAAATATAATACCGCTGTCAGTGTCGGAGGCAACCACCTGTGAAAACCCTCACATCATCAGGATCAGCACAGATTGGGCTGTAGAGGTGTGATGGTGTGTGCATTCAGAGGGACAAGGGGTGTAATGAAGAACCACGAGCATTATGGGAAATGGTAGGATCCAGTGTTTTTGGGGTTTGATCAGACTCGGGACTATCTGTCAGGATGTCTCAGCCTCTGCTGCTTTTAATTCTCCTGAATCTCAACATAGAGGCCATGATCCCAACCCAAATTTATGAAAGCGCAACACTAAATTGCTGTAGCAATCCCAACATTGTAAAAATACTAAATTTCAAGAATAAATCCTGCATTATAAATGGTACTTGAGTTAAAACATGTACAGCGAGTTTAAAGTACTCAATGCAGAAGCATTGTCAGTGATATACAATGATATAGAGTCTTATTGACTGTTTTTTAATGTGCAAGTAATTTGACTAATTAACGAGGCGGAGCTAATTGTTATATTTCATATACTGTAATTTATGGCAGTGCAGCATATTAATCAAGTTCATTACATAGTTTAAAAGTCCTGCATTCAGATAGATTCAATACTATCATCAGAATAAACCTAAACTACCAAAGTAGAAGTATAAAATTTATGAAGAATGGTCCGTTTCTGAATATTGTGGGATCATAATTATTGATGCATTAATGTGTTGATCACTTCATTGTTGCAGTATGTTAAAGGTTTATGAATTTCTGCTTTGAATTTCCCCTTATCTTATACTGCCTTAACCTATTATACTGGAATGAATGTAAATATGAATCTGCAAAGTTTAACTAAAGTTTTAAGTTAAATTGAGTCTGTCTGTGTGTCTATCTATTTTTATTGGTATAGTTTATAGATTTTTGGAGGCCTTTCGTTTAGTCTAAATAAATAAAGTTGTCCGGGTGAAAACAGTCATGAAACAGCGGCAGGAATGCAGCTTCCAGACCGGAGAGCAGCAGCTGCTCCTCCGTCAGACGTGACGTCGCTGGTCCCCCGCTGAAAAAACTTCACTCGGCGCAAAGTTTTCTGAGAGAAAAAAACCACCAGCGAGCCCAAAAATACTCTCTCTGACCAGGAGCCTCGGAATGTGCGGACATTTGCACTTCAGCACCGCATCCCGCCGTCGACATGTCCATCCAGTTGTTTCGTTTCATCGACTCCGTGGCTGTTCTGGCGACTATTTGTGCAGCAGTGTTGCTGGCGAAGAGCTGCCTGTGTGTCAGCGAGGAGGACGATGAGGTCCTGGAGAAAAAACAGCTCACGGAGTTCTACAGTAAGTTGAATCATCTGGCTGCAGCTGCTGCTCGGTGGTCTTTTATTTGAGATGTTAACGACCTCCTGCAAAATAAGCCCACGGTACACGTTCTTGTCCTGGGCATTTATCACGGTAGATAATTATATAACTGTAGCCTAGTCCCCAAGTTGGCCTCTGAACCAGAGTTTGAGCCCCACTGCTGCAGCTTGGCTCACATTACAACAGTGATCTTTTTATTATATGTAAAAAAAAAAATCCCGGACTTCTCAGGAGCCAAATGTGCAAGTTAATTTTGATGAAGAGAAACATGTGCTGTCCATGTTTTTTTGTCCCAAAGTTGAAATAACTATTGACAGTAAACAATATATAACCTCTCAAAGTAGAATCTGAACAGGGAAACATGCAGATGGTTAACATGTAGACCTGTTTGCAATAGGGCTGAAATGATTGGTTGACTTGATGATCAGTGTCAGTCTTGAAATTCTATGAAGGAATAACATCAAACATTCACTGATTCCAGCTTCTCATAATCAATGATATGCTGATTTTCTGTTTTTACATCGTGGCATGTTGAATTAGAGTCAAGGCAGACAGAATACTAATCTGCAACATCGTTACAGGACAATCTTAAATCGAGTACTCTTGGACTGTTGGTTGTACACGACATGCAATTTGAATGTCACCTTGTTTTGAGATATTGTGAGAACACGTCTGGTATTTAGAAAACATTTCATTGATTAATCAAATAATCAAAAGATGATTTAAAAATTTGAATAATTGATTCTTGCAATCCTGGTTTTCAAATTGTATCTTACCATTATCATGATACTGGTTTTGTCCAGATCAGTTTCAAGTTGTGTGTCTTTAATAGTATGATGGTATAGTCCATTCTTGTAGAAACACAGAGGATGGAGAACATACACTGTTGTTTTTTTCTTCAGTATGTGATAGTGACATGAGGGGAGAGATAATTCCTCCAGCTGCTTTCATTACTACCATGTGTATATATTCAGTATACATCCTCGTGTTTTGTTAGAGTATCCAGTTACACAGAGACCTTTATTCATGTTGGAAGAAAACATGAAAGGTTCCCTCAGGCCTTCATTTAGCTTGAATATTGTTCTGTTTTGGCAGAGAAACTTCTTTAATAAAAGTGAAATGTTAAAGCTGAAGGTACAAGTATTCTCACTTTACTCTCTGACTTTCTGTAAGATCTTTCTGCATCCTACTGCGTGGTTATGCCATCATAAAGCATACTAATCTATTCTTTTCTGCTCTCACTAAATCCATCCTCCTCTCTCGTGTGTTACACATTCACATCAATTCCTGACTTCCTCCCCCCATGTCTCTCGCCCCTCTCCTCTTCGCACCTCCTCCTCTCCTCTCCCCCTTGTCTCTCGTCCATCTCTCTTCAGAAAAGGGCCTGTTCATCCTGGAGAGCGAGCCGCTGAAGCGCTGCATCACGGTGGACCGCTCTAACATGGTGCTGGAGGACTGCGAGCGGCCCACGCGCCGCATGCTGTGGAAGTGGGTTTCCCGGTATCGCCTCTTCAACTTGGGCACCAGCACGTGCCTGGGCCTCAACATCTCCGACACGACGCAGCCTCTCGGCACGTTCGAGTGTGACACGGCCCTCCCCGTGCTGTGGTGGCGCTGCAGTGGAAACATACTGCACGGGGCGTCCCAGTGGAAGGTGGCCGTGGCCGGACGTTTGGTGGTGGTGAAGAAAAACTCCGGCCATGAGTGGAAAAGGTACGGCACACCCAGAGAGGGGCCGTGCTCATATCCATATGAAGGTAAATGCCAGAAACATCCTGCATGTCTTCTGACTTCTGATCAAACATTCCACACACAAGACGTCTTAGTGACTCTCTGACATGTCTGCATTGGGTGTCTGTTGCGTAAAATCATACTAGGCTTGTTCTATTTGCAGGTATACACACTTTGTTTGGAAATGCACATGGCATGCCCTGCGCTTTGCCCTTTAAATACAACAACAAATGGTACTCTGAGTGCACGACTGAGGGGCGCGAGGACCACCTTCAGTGGTGTGCTACCACCACTCGTTACGATGAGTTCGAGAGATGGGGCTTCTGTCCGGTACAAGGTAAAGAAGAGTGCAACAGAGTAAGAAATGAACCTGAGTAGATACACTACATGGCCGGAAGTATGTGGACACCTCTTGTTTCGACCCCATCCAACACCTTTGGGATGAATGGGAACGCCAGACATCATCGCCCAAAGTCAGTGCACAACTACAGTCCTCCAGAGTGGCGACTCCTATAGCAACATGTTAATGGTTGTGAAGGGAAATGTTCAAGGATCACATGAAGGCGTAATGATTGGGTGTCCACTTACTTTTTGCCATACAGTGCATAAATACAAAATAAATCAGTGTCACTGAAATTTGTTTAATTGAAACTCATAGCAAACCATACTTTTCATATTTTAATAGCACACCATTTACTGTTACCACAAGGTCACAAAATTAAAACACATCTACTCATTAGGGTCGATATCAGCTCAAATTCTTTATACTTTATAATTTTATCTGACTCAAACAATAAATACAAACCCAATATAATGTAAAAATGTCAGTGACATTTTGTTGCCTTCTCTATTTTATCATTGGCAGTCCATTCTTGCTCTTTGCTAACATTAACTCATGATGCCTAAACTCCTACCCACACCTGGAGACTATCTGCACACTGTCTCATTTCACCTCTCTCCTTCTCAGCATCCTGCTGCCTTTTTAGTTTGTGGCTTTATTCGTAGATTCCAGTTGTGACCGTTTCTGGGAGTCAAACCAGGAGCTGCGTGCGTGCTACCAGTTCAACCTGTACACCATCCTGACCTGGAGTCAGGCGCTGTCAACCTGCCAGGCCCAAGGGGGAAATCTGCTCAGCATCACCAGCCTGGCAGAGCACAGGTATATCAGAGGTAGGCATCTGGTAAAAAAACACATGCAGGGACCAAAAAGCTGTTGAATGAAACATCCACCAAGTACTGTATTACATCCACAAACGCTACACTACAACTACACGACATACAGTTTATATCACCCTCTGTCCTGATTACTTTAAAATCCCTTACTGACGTGTGAGACCGGCCGATAGTTAACCCATCATTTATTTGTATGGAAATCAGATAATATTTGTTCTTCAATTCGTACAACGTCATCTTGTGATAGATCGACTTGCAAGTGTCGGAGCGATGGTGTGGATCGGGCTGAACCACCTGAAGGATGGACGGGGGTGGCAGTGGTCTGATGGAGCACCTCTATCACTGGTCAATTTCACCACAGGTACTGATGATAGTCCGTGAGAGGGCGATGTCCGTTTCATGTTATTTTTTTTACATGAATAGTGAATTGACTGCGTAATACTTAACATTTGTTTTTGTCAAGAGATAATCGTGTAGAGCTTATGCAATTCTGTGCACTCCATGCACTACAAAAAAGTTGTTTTTGAGTTTAACGAACAGCGTGGAAACAGATTGTAAAATGTGTGCATGGCATGAATAAATGAATGAGCCAGAGAAACTACATCAGCTCCTTCTCTGACGTGTGGCATTGGAGAACTTAGAGTGTTGATTGACATAAACCCTGGCAACTGATTAACTATTAAATCCATAAAAACGTCTCCTTGAAGATGGCTTAGTCCATTAGCGCTGTGTGATTAACAGTAGCTTCTTATTAGCAGTCGATAATACATAGCACAGTTATTGCACATACAGTACAATGGATTGTGCTC
Organism: Pholis gunnellus; assembly: GCF_910591455.1. Classification (NCBI taxonomy): domain Eukaryota; kingdom Metazoa; phylum Chordata; class Actinopteri; order Perciformes; family Pholidae; genus Pholis; species Pholis gunnellus. Next base: position 26,363,172 of record NC_136528.1, on the reverse strand, counting down.
GACTGGCACTTCAGTACACCTTATGTAACGTAATAGGACATATATCTCAATCACCTTAATATACTATTTATTTAGTGTACTGGCATTCGTATTTGTGAAGCAAAACATTTTGTCTGTTGTAGTTTTAACATTCAAAAGAGGTTTTCTTTTTAAAATTACATTTAAATATAAAAGATTATTCTATACAAGTTTCATATTTACTCAATAATGGAAAATACAAGGATCATCAACATCATAAACTTGATCAATTTAACCCTATATAATATAAAAAATATTTATTCTCACATAAAACAATAAATATGTATCTATTTGATGTAATAACAATGCTTTATAGTAATTTCTACTTTTTGTCGGGAAGGGTTGGCACTTCAATACTTTTCTACACATACAGCATCTGAGTTTAATAACATGACAGGAAGTAAAGATGAAGAAGAAAACACATGGTTTTCAAAATAAAACTTCCATCACTGTGTTCCCATCAGCTCTGCCTGCCAGCCCGCTGCAGGACAACAGACAGTGTGGAGTGTACAACTCAGCCTATGAGGGTCACTGGCAGAGTATGTCCTGTGAGTCAGCTCTGCCTTACATCTGTAAGAAGACACCTAATGACACCCGGAGAGCAGAGCCGCTAGGTGAGAGCATACGCTAACACATTGCAATAAAATCTGACATGCAGACTGCTTCCCTGTATCTTCAGAGGTGTTCCTACCTACTAACAGCGATGACTGATGAAACAAAGTGCAAAATGTACAAGAAGCTTTTTTAAGCTCTTGTAGCTTTTGGCCTCAACTGCTGCACTGCACCTGGGGAGTTAACTTCTGACCTCTCTCTCTCTCTATTGCACTGTTGGTGGCCAGACCAAAACAATGTCTGCTGTGAATTTGTTTTCTTTTGTTAGTCTGTCCTGTAGTGATTTCTCCTCCTCTCCCGATTCTTCTTCCTCCTACAGCGAACTGGCAGTATATCCACACAGAGTGTGCTGACGGCTGGTGGCCTCATAATGGTGTCTGCTATCGGCTGCTGTCAGAGACGGAGGCAGGAAGCTGGGAGGAGTCTTCCCGGGCCTGTGGCTCTCAGGGGGCAAATCTCACCAGCCTCCACTCCCTGTCTGAGGTGGAGATGCTGCTCAAGCTCCTGACTAACTGTAAGAAGCGTCACGCTAAAGAGATATACGAAGTTCTGTGTGATATAGACCAGGGGTGGCCAACCAGTCAGAGACCAAGAGCCACATTTTTTACTGTGTTACCGCAAAGAGCCACATCATACACATGGGCACACATGAACATCACCCTATCCCTTCCTCACACACACACATATCTTTGCTCAGCCAGATTTATTGTAAATGTCACACACCAACATGATAATGACAGAAATTGACTCCTAAGACCACAGGCCAGTCATTTTCAACAATGAACATTGTGTGCACTGTCTCACACAGACAAACTCTCAGTTCAACCAAGTCCACAAACAAAAATATAATAATTTACAATAGTGTTTTTCTTTTACTATGCATGTTACTTAGTGGGACTTCTGGCATTCCTTGCCTTGAACAATCCTCTTCAAATCTGGCTTGTATTCCGTTGTTGCCACTCGAAGCAATTCATTCACATGGGTGTCAGTCAGAACAGATCGATGCTTTGATTTCACGTGTTTCAGGGTAGAAAACACAGACTCGCAGACGTATGTTGACCCAAACATTGACAGTATCTTAAGCGCAGCCCGTTTGACATTGGGGTATTTTTTCATTGGCACACTTTTCCAGAACTCAATGGTCCCTTCCCTTAAAGCAGGTTTGAGTTGGTCCTCCTCACAAAGATCGATCATCTCCAACTCAGCCGCATCCTCATCTGTGACTATCGGGGCTTTCAAACAGTCCGTCTCGGCGTTAAATGGGTCGACGAGGAACGTAATCTGTGGCCGCACATGCGCGTTTGACGAAAATACCGTATTTAACTCAAGCGAAGCGAACACGAACATTAAAAAAACACAAATACAAACTTCGATATGAACGTAAGAGCCGCATGAAACCGGGCAAAGAGCCGCATGCGGCTCGGGAGCCGCGGGTTGGCCACCCCTGATATAGACAGATAAGAGGATGCTAAATACTGTTTTGTGTGCGCGTGCCCTTGTGTTTCGTAGTGTCTGGGGAGAGTATGGAGGTGTGGATCGGTCTCTGGAAACCGGCATCGTCACCGACCGTTAAGTGGTCCGATGGCTCACCAGTAACTCTCACCCTCTGGCACCAGTATCACCCTCCTCACAACCTGACGGATGCAACACTCTGCGTCAAAGCTGACAGGAAGGTGGGAGGTGATTCTTTCATGTAAAAATTCTCCTTTTTTTTGCGTCCAACAATTTAAAAACCCAAAGATATTGAATTCACTATAATGACGACAAGCAAAAGCAACGTATCTCTCGTTTGACTTTGATCAAAATAGTTGCAGATTAATAAATGAATCTTCTGATATTGTCAGCTCTAATTCCTTTTTTAAATGTGTGTATACATTTATTGGGTACTGTCTTGTGAGAGTCATAGTGTTGATCTCTTTCACAGGAAGGTAACTGGCTTTTAGCGTCATGTGATGAGCGACTGCCGGCTGTGTGTAGAAGAGAAAGCCAGCAACCCGCTCATCAGCCTGGAGCCTGGGATGAAGATTGTCCTGAGGTACGAACATGAGCACACATGTGCATACATCCAGGCACAACAAGGAAACCCTGGTTTTAATAGTAACTCAACTTTTCCCCTAACCACGCAGTAGAAGCAGGTCAATAACAACACATTTCATGATTACGTAACACTTAATCTTCTTAATTTACCGCTGATAAGAATTAACCCATTGTGGTTTCAGGTTGTTCCAGTAATTGTATTTGGATATGCTGATGTCAGTTCATGTCAAGTTCATGTCAAGTCCAGTGAAAAATGGATCTCGCATAAGAAAATCTGATTTGTTGACTTGGTAAATCGACATCTTAACAGTTTTACCACATTCTGCTCAATAATATAGAAAGTTGTCCACTTTCGACCGAAACTGAAGTGACTTATTTTTAACGAGTCACAATAGCCCCACACAGATCAGGACTTGCACCAGGCGGAGACGCAGTTCAACTGCTGAGCGAGCTGCCCCCTCACAGGCACAATGAGCTGATTCACTCCACTGCTGACGTATTGTCTGGCATTCATGTTGCTCCTTGACTCTGTTTACAAGAATATCAGACTCCTGAGTCATCGGGCTACTTCATGCCCTGGAACACAAGGCCAAAAATGGCCCTGAAGGCCCAATATCAGTGGACATGCTCGAGCAGTCTCTGGTGATTCGGCCTTTAGCAACAAGACCACGTATTCCACTTGAGTCTCTTCATTGTCTGTGTTGTAAATGTTTACCATCGTGTCGTTTTGTTGTTAAAAATACTTCCAGACACTTTGGTTTGAAAGAAAGCTTTGAGTTTTGTCTTCATGTAAATGTTTGTGTAGGTCTCTGGACCCCAAGTATAGGGAGGATGGGGGGGGGGGCGTAGATGGGATATATAGGGCTGAAGGGGGGGGGCAAATTGATACCACTTGTCAAAACACCCCCACCACACAACTAACACACAGACGAGTATACACACACAGTCGTGCATATAATTGCACACATATACGCAAATGCGTAGAATAACCTTCGCTCCAGCTTAGGAATGTGCAGCTTTAAAAGATTTCAGTAGAAGTGCCAATAACAATACCTGAGTTTTGGTAGTGATGCCAAAAGGAAACTTTTCAGGCCTTGAGAAAATCGGGCTATGTTACTTTAAGCATGTTAGCATGATCATGTTAACTTTTAGCTCAAAGTACCGCTGTACCTAACTGCAGCCTCACAGAGGTGCTAGTGTGGCTGCATTCATCTTGTTACTACAAACATGTTTTAGATTTAACATCTAAAACATTCTCTAATATATTAAATGTAAGCAGCCATAGAAGAACTTTGCCTGAATAAAAACTGCCATTTATTCAAAAACACATTTTGATCAGGACCAAAAAAAGTGTTAACAAGTTTGTATTTTTCCTTAAATGCTCATCTCTTTTTCCTCATTCTCATCATATGTGCGTTTTGATTATATTGCAGGTCGTCAGTAAAGGCACTATATTTGATGATGTCGTTGTCTTTTGCAATATATAAAAAAGCTGCAGCTTGAAAAAGAACATGATGACATGGTGTGTGATAAGTTGATTTTGTTTTGTTGATGTTGCAGGGCTGGAAGCGACATGGCCACTCCTGCTACACTGTGACAAGCCATGAACAGAGCTATGAAGATGCACTGATGGGATATTACTGCACTGCTCCTCTCCTTACTGTGGAAAACAGGTGCTGTAGTCAGCTCATGGTTGGCTGTGTTTTATTTGTGGCAACACTGGAGCCTCTCTCCTCATCCTCTGGTCTTCCTCACGCTGGCAGGTTTGAGCAGGCGTTCGTCAGCAGTTTGCTGAGTGAGAGAGGGACCAACAGCAGCAGGTATTACTGGATTGGCCTCATGGACCTGGAGAAGAGAGGAGAGTACAGCTGGCTTCTTCACAACAGCTCCTCGCTGCCTCTTACCTTCACAAACTGGAACAAACACCAGCCAGGTGAATTGCAAAATGTTTCTTTACGAATTATAAACAAGTTTACTGTGTTTTGGTTTGATGCCACACTCTTTCCTCGTTTTCAACGGCTTCATCTTTTCCTTTCCTTAGTCAGTGCTGGTGGCTGTGTTGCCATGTCAGGCGGCTCTGCGTTGGGTCACTGGGAAGTGAAAGACTGCAAGTCGCACAAGGCCTTGTCAGTGTGCAAGCAGAGCATCAGTGGCTACCACGATGTCCAGTTGCCAGAGCGCCACATTGATGCGTCCGCCCCCTGTCCTCCAGGGTGGGAATCACACTCTGGGATGCTCTACTGTTTTAAGGTGGGATCATACTCCTCTTTTCTCTGCCCCGACTCGTGTTCCTGATTCACCTTCTCTCTTTACCTCCTCTGTTTTGTACAACCAGCAGTCCAAAAGATATTCAATGTACTACCATTAAAGACTTAACAGAAAATCTTCACATTAGAGAAGCTAGCTTTTTTGGCAATTTCTTTTTGTCGATCGACCGCCCAGTTAATCAATTTATTATTTCAGTTCTATGGACAGGACTCAAGGCGGGTTTGTGAGTTGACAGTACTAACTTAACAAATAACTTTCTCAAAAATAATCTTTTGAATTGAGAAAAGATTTTAAAGGAAATTAAAATGATGAGGTTCACCCAAAATGCATTTATTGCTGGCTAATCATTTTTTCTGTTCCTTGTTTGCCCCATGTATACACATTGATGTATATTGAATTTTACATTTCTTTTATATTATTCTCATTTCAGACAGCGATTTTGAAATGATTGGAGAAAAAAACCCTGAATATATTTGAATGTATACAAATACAAACTAACTAAGTGTTGCTCTTCTAGGTGTTCCACAATGAGAAAGTCCTGATGATGCGTTCCTGGGTGGAAGCAGACTTCTTCTGCCAGGCCCTCGGCGCTCAGCTGGCCAGTTTCTACCACTATGAGGAGCAGGTGTTTGTTAAGCAGCTCCTCAGTACCATGTTTGAAGGGTTGGTACAGCCCTCTGGGCCTCGTCAGTGCAGGAATGTTATGGGAAATGATAATGCATCAGGTTCATTTTATGTGCATAGTGGTTAAAGGATTTATTCACTGGCTTTTGTAGATTAAATGTGGATTGGGATTGTTTTAGACGCCTCCAGTGATAAAACACAATGAGTCATGAAACCAAGTAAAGCATTTTAGAATATCAATGTGCTGCAATAATTTGATAATTTTGTAGAATCAAATAAGTAATTTAGGTTTGGGTTGTTTGATAATACATGTTTTTTTCTAAACCAATGTTAAAAGGTGCTTTACACACAACAAACAATAAAATAACAGATTAAGAAGTCCTAAGGTCCTAGAATTAAACCCTGGGGCACTCCACATTTTCTTCTGGTTATTCCACCTATGCAAATATTACCTAGAATTTCCAGCAACATTGAACAGTGATAACAGATTTTGCTTACTTTGCCCACTTAGACTGAGTGTCATGACATAATCCAGATCACAATGATAAAATGAAATATTGCTGAAACAAACAATCTCACATCAATGGCCTATTTTGTGGTCCAAGTCTAAAACTAAATACAATACAATATATTCTAAACAGTTTTTTTTACTCTTATTTCTTACACAATGTGCTGGTGAAGTACATGAGAGATCAATGTCAAATCTCAAATGTTAAAATGTAAAAAAGACACCTGCTGAGATAGACTTGTGTTGCATTGTCTTTTTTTGTTCTGCTGCTCTTTTTCAGAACAGAGGGCCGCTGGTTCTGGGTGGGTTTAAATAAGAGAGACCCTGAACATCCCGGAGCCTGGGAGTGGTCTGATGGTTCTCCTGTAAGTACATGGAGAGCTTCACAAAGTGTCCAAAGGCCATTTTGTAACACAAAGAAACATTCAGCGGGTGTAACCATTCTGGGTTCGTCTCGTGTGTTGGTGCAGGTGGTGACGTCCTTCATAGAGGATAAGAACGAGGAGGATGACAGGAGGGACTGTGCTGTGTACAGTGACCTGACCAACGCTCTCATGCCGCAGCCCTGTGACACCAAACACGAGTGGATCTGCAAGCTGTCCAGAGGTAATCGCCCTCACCCCACTAATATCCACACAGACATACTGCTCATACACACACACTCAGTGCTGCATTACTTACCAGACTTTGATTTATGTTGCAGGTGACCAACTGAAAAAACCCTACTGGTACACCGAGCGTAAGTATTTTCATTTACTTCGTTGCTTCTGGCAAACACAAGCTTTAGAGACATTGATAGACATGATTAATATTGTTGTCCGCCTGGCTCCCCCACAGAGAGTGAGCCCTGGGTTTTTTACCGCGGAGCTGAGTACCTGCTGGCGAAGCAGCCCTTTGACTGGGACGCTGTCTCTCTGGCCTGTCAGATGATGGGAGCCTACCTGCTGTCCATTCACTCCAGAGAGGAGCTGCACTTTGTCAAGGATCGTTTTCAGAGGGTTTGTTGTTGCCGCTGCTCATGAACCTATATTAAATAAAATGTCAATGTCCTCGGACGGAGATATATTTGTAAGATAGCATCTATTTCATAATCACTATTATCAAGTGGTATCATACAGCACTGGTATTCATTTCTCCATCCGCATTTCATTACGAACATGAGAGTGAATTATCAAGAACAATACGGCATTTGGCAGAATCAGAATGATATAATTGCGATAACCAAACCTCATTAAAATTGCAATATCTCTTTCATATCCTCATGTCTTTGTAAAACATGCACCATGGTAAAATGTAATTTATTCATTTAAATAACAAAAATAATAGAGCTTATTCAAAGGGAAATATAACAATTTTAGCTCATTTTAAAATAGAGAAATATCTACTTAATTGCACAAAATAATATCTACAACCAATTTGCTCCAAATTAACAGTATTATCTCTGTGCAAGTACAGCATTTTTCTTATTATAATATCCTTTCCACCTCTTCCCCTATCACTCCAACATTTACTTATTCCCTTTGCAAATACTTCCGCTATCTAATAGCGAGGACCAAAATGATGCCAGGGGCTTTTTTCAGTGAGCAGGAGCACAATGTCACACAGTAGTACACAGCCAAAGCAATGTACTTAATCAGAGAGGCTCTTCTCCATTGAATGGCCCAATAGGCCTCTCTCCCAACAGTTCACACACACAAATTAAAAAAACAAACAAGTGCATGAACAAGTGTGAACGCAATTGACACACTCATACAAACTCAAGTGTTTACAGACGCACATCGCCAAGTTAAAACGTACCTCATATGCGGATGCTTTCATGCTCGAGTGCCGCCACACACAGGCAGTAAGAAAAAGGCTGTGTTTTTTTTGACAGCAGCCTTTTGGGCGGCACTATAGAAAGTGTCTTGTGATGTTAAGGCTTGTGAGGGGATAAAGGGAACAAAACTTGGCGATGAAAGAGACGAAGCACGGGCCAAGGGGGCAGCCTGAATGGACGTTCACGTCAGAGAGGGTCTGAAAAAGCAGCTCTTCTGGCCGAGCGAGGACTGGATTGCAAAGGAGGGTAAAAGTGAAGTAAGCTCTTTTTCATCTCTGTTCTTGTCACTGTGTCTCCTCAGTTCTCCATGGGCCCATCAGACTGGTGGATTGGCCTGTCCATTGAGCCTGGAGAGGAGGCCAGGTGTGTGTGTTTTGGAGTTTGTTAAACATTTCCCGTTGCTGCCACTGATTCTATTAGAGCAGTCGACACTTTGTTCAACAGCTCGAGTAAAGAAATGTTGGTGTAGTTACAACCCAGGGGCCCAAATCACAAAAGCAGTTTGCGATCACTGCTTGCGGACCTATTGCCAGTGGCAGCCACTCCCAAATTGGCTTTGGAATCCTCATGCGCAGTTCAGCTCATGCGTGTTTTGATCAGTGAAAACTGGCAAAATGAGCAAGATGAAATAACCTCATGTATCGTAGCTTGCATGTTGCACATTTGGTCTCAAGGGGAAGGCGACATAAAGCCAACTGAAGTGCAAATCGGTTATACAAACTATAATATGGAAGGTAAAATGGGCATGCAGGTGTTACCTAATGAAAAAGGAGTATAACTAAACAGGACTCCAAGCTCAAGATTTTTTAAAAACAAAACAAAACTTGATAAAGCCTTGGTTGAGTTTCTAGCCAAACAAAGCACAATAGAGGCTTGAGTTGAGTTCATTAAAACCAATACATCCGTTCATTAAACGTATTTGTGTGTTTGTTTGCAGGTGGAGCGACAAGACGGAGGTAGAATTTCAGAACTGGGCAGAGAGGACTGCCAGTCGTGGCCCAAGGAGCAACGGCTTGTGTGTCACCATGTCCTCTTCAACAGGTAAACACGTGCACATTCAGAAAAACACTCTCTGATGCACGTCTGCTCGCACCGTACTAGAATGTGTGGAGGTTTCCCCGGTACGTTGCAGGGAAGTGGTCGGCGAGTAAGTGCAGCGATCTCCACGGCTATGTATGCAAGAGAAGGACTGTGTCTGTGGTGGAGACTCCCAGGGAGCCGCACTACATCGGAGGATGTCCGGCGAAATGGCTGTACTTTGGACACAAGGTTCAGACACACACACACAATCACACAAACACACACACACACACAAATTCAAGCAGCAGGGTGGAGCAGCGACAACCATCATAGATGTGTGTGAATTAAAGTCAGTTGAGGCAAAGACACTTCAAAGATACTTATCTCTTATAGAACCTTAACTCAATGCATATTAGTCACATATTAGTAAAAGTGGTCAAATTAGACCTTAATATCTAGTCGAAAAAATCAAATAACTTCAGTACATAACACTATTCAGGCAGTATATCAACATTTAATTAAAGGTTAATAACTCATTGTAATGTAGTTTTAAGGAGATATAAGCATTTGTTAGTGTATTGGGAACAAGTATCATAAATGGAGGCTGTTGTGTAGACAGATGAATGACAAGATAGTAAAGCTCAGTAGTATTAAATATATATTCATAATTGTTTACATATACAGTTTACAGCCACATGATATATTTATTTAGCATATATAATGCTGCATATGAGGGATTATAGTAAAGTGTTATGTTAAATGATTATTCGCTGATATTGTTATGTGCAAACTGCAAAAAAAAGTGTCTCGTTATATCCTGTTCTCTTCCACAACTCAGTTCACTTCCCCAAATTCCCAGCTGCCTCTGGGTTAAAAGCAGGATGTTTATGTTTACTTTCACTGTTCCTTGAGAGAGTTATGTTGACAATTTCAGAATCACCCCCCGCTGGTGATGCTCAGGCTGAGTCAACCTCCATAAAGAGCAAAACCAGCTGATCTTCTATGATCTTGACTAGTATTAGATCTCAAAATGTAGTTTTCTTTAAATTAAGGACTAGATTGTTCAAGTAAAAAAACAATATTGGATGATAAAAGAAACATTTTGAAGAAAATAATTTCCCTTGGGGACATGTGAAATCTTCTCAATGTAAAAAATAATTTTCCACCAAAACAATATCTGAGAAAGATAGTAAAACACATGATAGTAACCAGACATTCTTTACTGTTTGGTACCAGATGAGACCCAGTGACCTGGAATAGATGCAGTCATTGTTCTGCATATTAAACAGAACGGAAAGCCTTATAGCAACGTCTGTCCTTTTGTCTCCTCAAGCTCAAAATATGGAACAAAGAGAAATAGATTTTTTGAGGTTGCAGATTGCCACCAACTTAAACTTAAACTGTGTGCCAAGCGTGTCAGAGAACTACGGTGGCCTATAGACCACTATAAATGCACACTGTTCCTTTAAACCAATAGGCCACAAAAGCAACCCTTCCTACCTCCTTTTAAATATATCTGCACACATACCTTTTCGAGGTTAACGTTATTGGAACAGTGGAAGAAGTTAATGCTTTGAGTAATGTTACATCATTTCCCTCAAATTTAATCATACGAAACAGAGCTCTTGTCGATGCAAAAAGCTGCCAAACATGAAATCGCATCCCTCTCCGTCTATGAAACAAGACTACGTGCTTGGATTTTATTATTTTTTTTACCGACTTCTTCATACAAGCATCCTGGTGGTGATGGGGGAATTATGATTTGCATTTCGCAATGTGATATTCATGTTTAGTGTGGGATGTGTGTGTGTATGTGTTTGCAGTGTCTCCTGCTTCACCTCCCTGACAGCCCAAAGGAGGGAAAGAGTTGGAAAGATGCCCAGTCCATCTGCTCCTCCTTCGCTGGCTCGCTGGTTGCCGTGGAGGACGAGATTGAACAAGGTAGAGACAAAGTCCGACGAATGGTTAATTTCATTATACAAACACCATCAGACAATGGATTTGGTAGGCATGTCAGAAAGGCCACACAGTGTGCTATTTATATATATAATTTAATTAATTAATCATATATTTTTCTCAATTTTCCTATTCTCACGCCATCATTCCCGCAGCCTACATCACTATGTTGCTCCAGGGAAGCTCTGTAGGTGTGTGGATTGGTCTGCGGGATGAGGACACCATGAGATGGACCAATGGGAAATCCGTCAGCTACACCAACTGGTCTCCAATTGGACCAAAGAGCTATCTCACTGTAAGCTCCTGTGAATACTTTAGGTTGATCTACACTGCTACAATTTGTTGCAACCAATTATTGGTGGAAGTGTCTGAAAATGAAAAGGTCTGAGTGTATTAATATGTGCTTTATGAACCCCAGGAGGATGAGTGGCTCAGTCGATTTGCCGATGAGCCGTTGTGTACTGTTCTGTCCAACAACCACAACTTCCACTTGACAGGAAAGTGGTACGATGAGAAGTGCAGCGAGACTGGGTATGGCTTTGTTTGTCAAAAACCTCAAGGTAAGATTCCCTCAGTTTCTTTATCTTTGATTTTATTCTGTCACTGCCTGTCTTTTATTGCACGTCTGTCTTTGTCTTTTGCTGTCAGCTCACATTCTCTATTTCTCCCATAACCTATTCTCTCTGCAAGTCAAAGAAACCTTCACCATCAGTGCTGACAGGTGTTTCCTGACAGCCACATACTGTGTTACTGGCCCACAAATGACAGAAAGGTTAACAGAGCTGAAAATACTATGCTACAGAAATAGGATTAAACACATGAATAAAATTGAAAACACAATGATATATGAAGGCACATTAAAGAGTAACTTAAAGCAGCTCTATAGGGAATTCAGATCAAATCTATGATTGCCTCCACACGACTCTCAACATGACGAAGGCTAAGCGGGCGGCTAGCAGCTAACGGTACTAACAGCGCAGACGGTGCTGACAGAGCTAAGAGTGGGGGAAGGGACCGTACAATGGGTGCTTTTTTTTGCGATGACGGCGTGTGTTGGTACGCTGTTATCAGCTGTTCCCGCCATATGAGCAGACTGCAGAATGGCGGCGTTTAGCTAGCCAGCAGACCGGCCATGTAAACAAAGCACAGAGAAGCTCGGATAACGACACACTCAGACAGAAAGCAACTCCATTACACCGCTCTATCGTTACATAGCAAATAGATGTTTGTCAATTAATACTCTTAATGTCATACATTGAGCCTATAGAACTGTTGAGTGTGGTGTAACAGGTGCAAAAAAGCACAATCAACCACAGCGATATTATGTCACATATATGGATGTAATTTTGAATCTTTGTCATTTTAATTTCAACGCATTTCATGGTTGGTTCTACATCATGTGAATTCTGATGTTGCTTACTGTGTTCAAAGGAAAACTATATGGTATATTGCATCCTGGTGTGTTTCCCATGTGGCCATGTGATTCTATTGTATGGACGTAGCAGTTAACCAGATTGGCTATCCCAGGCAGCTGCTTTACTTTTGGTCAGACTCGTGTTTGCAATGAGTCTCGTAAATATTATGTTTATTTGGTCGGCTGAAGTAAGGAGGCTTGAGCAGCTTGTCCTGATATCCTTGTTTTCCCGTATCCCGTAAGTTATCATGACCCATAGAGTCACAATGACCACATTTATGGGGAATATGCCAGATTGAAATGTATTTAACTTTAATGAAACTCTAAACACATAATGACACCAGGGATGGTGGCAAGTCACATTTCTATGGGCACACCAGGCCCTCCTTCATGTAACCGTACATTGTTTTTATGATAATTGATAGTTTTTGTTAAATGAATATATTGACATTTTCAGAAATGCACTTATTCGTTTTCTTGCGAAAAGTGAAATAAGAAGATTGATGCTCACTTTCATATCTTTCAGTAACAATTAGGCTAAGTCCAGGAAATGGGGCTTTAGCATAAAGACTGGAAACAGTTAGCCTGACAGCACCCATAAAACAAACACATTTTATCTTCTTGTTTAATCTGTACTGAAACCAAAGTATAAAAATGACAAGTTACATGCAGAACTATTTATTGGGAGTCCGGTTGTCTCTGCTCGTTGCTTGGTAACCTCACAATAATGACGGGACTCAAGGAAATTGTCAAACTACTCCTTTAATTGATGTTTGAGTGGCAGCTAATCAGTCATCCGTTGATCGCATGTGTGCCAAACCTTAACACTTTGAAATAATCATTCTACCCTTCTTCCAACACTCCTGTCTTTTGTTCTTTTTTTCTTGTTACAGATATATCCAAACCCCCCACCCACTCCTATCACCACCCTCTCCCTGACAATATTGAGTACAGGAGCCGCAGCTACAAGGTTGTGTCCGGCAACATGAGCTGGTACGGGGCGATGCATATGTGCATAGAGAATGATTCTGACCTAGTGAGCATTACAGATGCATACCACCAGGCTTTCCTTACTGTCCTTGTCAATAGATTGGCAGTCCCCCACTGGATTGGACTATATAGTCAAGACGTATGTATCCTCTCATGCAATATGTACTGTACCGTCTACTGTTTTTGTGTCGGAGAGATGGTAGTGTGTGTGTTTGTCTGCTTTTCTATAGTTTGCCGTTTTGGGAAATACGCTTAGTCACTTTTTTAGCAGTAATTAAGTGAGAAGATTGATGGTATGGTATTCTCATGTCTCTATGGTAAATATAAGGCTACAGCCAGCAGCCGGTTAGCTAGCTTAGCATAAAGAGAGGAAACGGGGGGGAAACAACTAGTCTGGCTAACTTATAAACATGTTATTCCTTGGTTGGTTTTTTATCCTTACAAAAAACTAAAATGTAAAAAAACCACATCAGCTTTCTAGTTAAGTCACACGGTCATGGTGACGACAAGACTCCTGTTTTCTAACTAGTTGTCTCCTGCTGACAGTCTTTATGCTAAGCTAAGCCAACCATTTACTGGCTAAACATGAGAGAGGTATAGAGTGCTCCAAGAATGAGTCCTAAAACTTAACATTTTTGCACTTCCGGTTCCCTCACCAGAGTCAAAGTCAATGTTTTGTTCTACATTATAAATGCGTCAGTAAATATTCTTCTTGTGAATTTTGTCGCTTTTATGTATTCAAAAAATGCGGTTGCTAACAAGTGGCTAAATGTGACTATATAATGCCATCACGCCGACTAGTCCGCCTTCACAGCCTCACTGGGGTATAGTTTGTTCGTTTTTACCTCTGGCGAATACATTCATGCTTCAAAGTGATCAAAGTGGTGTTCATTTCCCATGTAAATATCATAAACTTGTGTTTGCCACAGAGTTTATTTTCTGGAATAATCCGTTGGGAAAATCCCATTGATTTTTTTTGTAGAGGGAACCAGTGCAACTTCCGACGTTCCAAACTTTCCTGCAGCATTGTATTCTCATCTAACTCTCGCCAGGAAAGCAACTAAGAGTATTTCCCAGAACTATTGCTTTTCATATTTCTTAATAAGCATGAATTGCAGAGAATACACATCTGCATGCATGAGATGAATTTTAGAAATACTTTCAATGTGCTTTTAAAAAAATATATATATTTTCACCAAAAGCATAGTTTGTGCATGTCCACGTGTCATCATCATCCTAAAACTGGCAGTCAGTTTCCTATCCCACACCATCATGTAGACTCAAGTAAAGCTGGCAAATCATAACTTTTCATTGAGTATCTAGGTTTTTGACCTACTTTGCTGTGTGCTGTACCATGATGCACCACATGACCAGACTTAATTGCCTGCTCTAAAATGGAAAAATCTAAAGCTAATCCTTTTTTTTTTATAGATACACACAGAAAGCCTATAGTAAAAGCCAAATAGCTTGGAACAACATTTAAATATTGTAAAATATGTTGCCCACAGTTGTGAAAGGAAAGTAAAACAAAAGGTCCTCCGATTCTTTAAATTATATTGTTTTAAAGAGACGTCTGCCGATGGCTAGTTACAGTTGTCTCACATGCCTCTAGGGTTTTTCTCCTGACCTTTTTTGCCCACGTAGAGGTAGTCCATCCACAGGCATGAGCTTTCCCAGCAGACAGTCAGAGCCTTAACATTTGGATTCAAGTATCACTGAGCCCCCGTGGAATGTCTTAGTCATGTAGAGAAATGAACACAGGAAGGGAGGGAGCCGATTCTCTTTCTACCTCTGTTTTATTTTTTTCTTCTTGCCTGATCTTTCTATCTAATGAACCAATCATTTTGTTCTTTTAACTTTTATCGCACTCATTATTGTATGAACCATCCCTGTCCAATACCAACAAATACCTCTAGTATTTTTGTCATAGTTTAGTATTATGACCGCTGCGAATCATGTTATTATTCTTTAAGATTATTTCAATTTGAGTTTTACTTTTTGTGATGCTTCTAGATTAGAAGAACAAACCCAGGATAGTATTTCAGTAAGCACGGACATAAACTAAAAACTGCAATTATACAAATAAAAAAACTGATTTTAGCATAAGTACAAAATGTTAAATACAAAAAAAGTACAACACAGTCAGAGGCCCGTGTGAATTAGGTCTTGATAATCCTGGCAGAGCGCCACTGCAAGTGCAACTTCTTCACTGACACTCTGGTGACTTCCTTACAGAGTGGCATCAATTATCAGTGGTCAGATGGCAGTGACACGGTGTACACACACTGGGAAGCGGCCGATGACGACTTTGTGACAGGAGAGTGTGTGTACATGGACGAGAGCGGAGGCTGGCGGAGAGCTGACTGTGAAACTCTGCTACCAGGAGCCCTGTGTCATGTTCCCCCACCAAGTCAGTGCTACTTCACTGAATAATAGGAGTGCTCACTCGACACTGCACCTCTTCAGCTGCTGAGTTTCTGTCACTCATAATGTGTGAAAGCGTCTTCTGCCTTTGTCCCTCACTCTCTCTCTCTCTCTCTCTCTCTCTCTCTCTCGCTCTCTCTCTCTCTCCCTCTCTCTCACAGGCAATAAACCATTCATCTCATACGAGGTGGCGTGTCCCTCCACATGGGTGAAATTCAGGCATGGTTGTTACGACTTTGAGCCTGTGGTGCAGAAACTTACATTTGAAGAGTCGAGAGAGCACTGCAGGCAGAAAGGTAGAAATATTCATAAGATGTGATTTAGGTTGTTTATTGCAAAGTAATTTATGCATTGTTTTTGAAAATTGAAATATAAATCACCGTAATCTGCAGGATGGAATACATACTCCCCCTACAGGACAGCTGGAGGAGCTGCTCTGAGAAGCCCTAGCTACTTAGAAAACTGTGGTTGAGTTCTTAATTAGAAATGCCACTTAGAGGAAATAGATACAAACAGTAAAAGTATGCTTAAGGCTACATACTTTATGCTAATGGTGTTTTCAATTTCTAGTGTGTTATTATACTTGATACCTGCCCACTATAATTGTTTTTAAAGGAATAGTTGGACATGTATTCGTTGTCTTGCAGAGAGTTTACATGCTTTAAGATGGACAGTAGTTGTGAGTTTGTTGTGCTGCTGTCTCTTCCTAGTCAACACCTCAGATGTCCTGACCATTGAGAGTGAGACAGAGAATCGTTTTGTTCTGGAGCAGCTGTGGTCGTCGGGGTTCCTTCACCACGCCGTGTGGTTGGGGATGTACTTCAACACTGACAGTAAGAATCTATCCCTCTCTGGTACCCATCACATGATCACGATGCCCTGCGATCCCATTTCATTAACTTGTGGACTTTGCTTTTAGCTGATTCTCTGGCCTGGGTGGATGGTTCACCTATGGACTACATCAACTGGCCCAACAAAGCCCCAGACTCCAAGCAGCTGACTGCAGATGCCTGTGTGACTACCAGGGTGATTGACGGTGTGTGGCACCTGTCGCAGTGCACCGAGCGTCTCGGCTTCGTCTGCAAAACCACCTCGGGTAAGTTGAAGTGGGGGCCTTCTGAGCGAATATTGGGTCCCCTGTATTGAACTCAAACAACATATTGGAATATTTGCTGCTGTAGGTCCCCAAATTACATGGTGATACTTAAATGTGCACAACTCGTTTCTGCTGCCACAAAGTGAACAATAAATCTGTGACAATAAAATTGTCTTTGCTCACAACCAGAGATGGGCAGTATTTCTATTACTTGTAATTGAAATATGTATTTCAATTACTTTTGAGTATTTTGTAATTTGTATTTGATAGGGCCGATTAAAAATCTAACGTAATTTGTAACAAAATACTTTAGAGTGGAGTAATTTTGTATTCAAAATACTCAAAATACTTTCTCCACGAATCAAAAAACAGTTCACGAGTTCAGTCTTCAGATCTTCAAGTTCAACGGATTGTCTGTCAAGTAAAATATTGTATCTGAGTGTGACAGATGTCAACAAGCTTGATGTATAATTTATGTCTGGGTCTGGCTACATAGCCTATTGTATATACATGGTGATGGTTATAATATCAAGCTAGCGATCGATGCTAACATGCTAGCGATCGATGCTAATATGCTAATGACGCTAGCATGCTGTCTAGGCTAGTGCATAGCCAGTGTTTAGCAAGTTAACTTATCAGTCGAGTAGCTAGCTATTTAAGCAAAGCAACTTCACGTGGAGAATCTCCAGAAACTGAGCAGAGTGGATCTGCTTCTGTGTTGAAAGCATAATGATATGAAATGTTCTTATTGTAGAACATATGATGTGTCTTTTTCCTGCTCGCTCGCGAGTAGTTTTTCTTTTTGACAGTAAGTGGGCGGACCCAGTCTCCCTTGTATCTCTACATATAATTGGTTACAAACCTCGTCTTTGGATAAACCGGATATCACTCTGACTTTTCAGATTTTCAGATTGCACTACAGGTCAGGGGCAAATAATGTACATTTTACTGCACGGGTACTTTTTCTTTCTGCACATAAAGTACATTTTGCTGATAATAACATACTTGACTAAGGTTTCGATTGCAGGTATTTTAATCATAGTGGATTATTGTTTCATCAGTATGTTATTAGTATGTTTACTGCAGTGAGGATCTGAATACTTTTTCATCCACTAATTACTTGTTAGTGATTTAAGTTGGGTAAACAGTTAATATACAAATAGCGGTCCCTAATCTCGGCTCCAGATCCTTGAGCGGGTCCAAATTGTTGCTCATATTATATCTCTTAACTTCTGTAAACACAACAGTATGATTAAATATGATCATCATGTTTTAATCAATTAAGATCAAAAAGTGTCTTTGAGCTGTTTGTCACAAGAGGTTTGACTATCAAACACACATTGTCTGTAATAGAATGATGGAGTGAATTTAAACCAATCTGAGCAACTTGACTTTAACACATGTTGTAATTAATAACGCTATTAAATTGAATTGAAAACCACCTCTATCAGACCTAGCATCTGCGTCAGAGTGATATCCGGTTTATCCAAAGACGAGGATTTTAACCAATTATATGTAGATACAAGTGAGACTGGGTCCGCCCACTTACTGTCAAAAAGAAAAACTACTCGCGAGCGAGCAGGAAAAAGACTCACGAGCAAGCAGATTAAAGTTTCGCGAGCGAGCAGGTTTAAACTTCGCGAGCAGGTTTAAACTTCGCGAGCGACTTTTGCTCGCGCGAGACGGACTTTTGCTCGCGGAGTGATATAAAAGTGCTCGTCAAAGTAAAATACGCTCGCGGCTGTTTGATTTTCGCGCGCGCACGGATCTCATTCGCACTCTCGGATTTTGACAGTGATTTGCCTTCATATGCGGCGTGTGGTGTTCAATGTATGGCTCGAGAAGGTCTTGTAAATAAATGATTCCGTGTCGGCAGAATCGATAGCACTCGTACAGGAAGTCATCATGATGTGATAACGGATCTTGGCGATCTCGAAGAACTCTCTCCCAAGTCAAAATGAAATAAATAAGTGAACAACAATGTGACTACATCCTGTATGGGTCACATTCTTCCCCATATATACATTTCCCCAGATATTAGTTTACATCAACGCAAATATGAATACAAAGCACATCACATGTATTTTACAGCATCCAAAATATGCTTTGCAGGTCAGATCAGAGTTGAATCACTGAATCCATGGAAATATTATAATGCATGTTTGATTCCTATATTTAAAAATGTTTGAAAATTATCATCCCACAAATATGAGTTGCTCTCAAGTGCACCTTTAAAATTTTAAAGTGATATTCAGAGATTAATTTAGGGTTGTAATTGTTTTAGCCTGAACACATTGGTCAATTGTTATTGGGGTGGATATGTATAGATATGTTAATTTATTATAATCTTCTAATAAATGAAGTATATGTACGTATGTATATGTACGTATGTATATGTATGTAATATATGGGTGAAGGGGTCAGTTTGTGTTTTCTTCAGGATTTAGTTTGGTTCATTTAAAATGATCAAGATTAAATAACATTTACAATGCACCACCAGTAAACAACATTTTCCTTTATAATGTATCAAATCTGGAGTCGGTTGTTTTAAAACAGTTATGTGAATAGCTCTGAAATGTAATAGTGTAGTTAGTTATGTTAGCAGGTTGTAATTAAGTTATTTTTAAACCTTTGTTCTAATTCTAACTGATGTAAAAAGAATGACTGAAAATACAGGTGGATGGACCATAATAAAACCAACAATAACAACTTAAAGTTAAAAGGAATTGTATTCACAATGTAATACAGTTCAACATAACATGTAACAATATGTTAGAAAATGAACAAGTATTCAGCATTGTACATTCAGCATTATAGATGAGCATTCTACACTTTACATGTGTTTTAAAATAGTTTACACGTGTATAGTAAAGTATGCTCATCTATTTTAATGTTGAAATGTTTACATTATTGTAAATTATGCTGTGAAATGCCGAGCCGACAAGCTCCGCTCCGCTGACCTTTTATAGCGTCGTGGTGGTGTCGTTTCCATGACATTTACTGAGGCACTCATGTGTTAATTTAAGCACAGCAAATGTGTAAACCATTCGCGTCAAGTCAAGGCTCCGCTCCGCCGTCAACTGCCGACAAGCTCGGCTCCGCTCCGCCCCGCCGTCAACTGCCGACAGGCTCCGCCCCGCTCCTCTCCGCCGTCAACTGCCGACAGGCTCCGCCCCGCTCCGCTCCGCTCCGCCCCGCTCCGCCGTCAACTGCCGACAGGCTCCGTCCCGCTCCGCTCCGCCGTCAACTGCCGACAAGCTCCGCTCCGCCCCGCTCCGCCGTCAACTGCCAGGCTCCGCTCCGCTCCTGCAGTCAACTGCCGACAAGCTCCGCCCCGCCCCGTCCCGCTCCGCCCCGCCCTGCCCCGCTTCGGCCCGCCTTCAAGTGCAGACAGACTCGACGGGCTCCGCTCCGCCGTCTAGGGCCGACAGGCACGCGAAAAGCCGCCAAGCTCCGCCGAGCCACAAGCTCCGCCAGCACAGGCTGCACCGAGCAGACAACCTCCGCCAATGCCAACAAACTCCGCCGAATCCGACAAACTCCTCCGATGCCGACAGTCTCCTCCGATGCCGACAGGCTCCGCCAATGCCGACAAGCTCCACCGAGCCGACAGTTTCAGGAGACTGTCGGATCGGCGGTGCTGCTCCGCCGAGGCTAACGCTCGGCGGAACCTGTCGGATCGGCAGAGCCGCTCCGCCGAGCCTGTCGCTCGGCGGAGCCTGTCGGACGTTCGGCGGATACTGTCGGATCGGTGGTGCCGCTCCGCCGAGCCTGACTCGGCGGAACCTGTCGGAGTGGTGGAGCTGCTCCGCCGAGCGACAGGCTCGGCGGAGCCATGAAGGCAAGGCTCCGGCGTTGGGGCTCAAGGCTCCGCCGTCAAGGATCTGGCTTCGCCGTCTACACGCCATGAAGGCAAGGCTCCAGCGTCAAGGCACAAGGCTTCGCCGTCAAGGCTCAGAGCTCCGCTCCGCCGTCGAGTCAAGGCTCCGCTCCGCCGTCGAGTCAAGGCTCAAGGCTCCGCTCCGCTCGCTATACCGCCGTGGTGTTGACGTTTCCATGACATTTACTGACGTATGCGCGTCCGTTGTCATGCACCCGATAGCAACAGAGACTCTGTTTTTATTTAAAAATCTAGAATCATAGAAATGCTCATCAAAGCACTGAACTTCAAGCACTCTAATAAGAAAGAGTAAATTCTAGAATCATAGAAATGCTCATCAAAGCACTGAACTTCAAGCACTCTAATAAGAAAGAGTAACTTCTCCTCCTGGGGTAGAACATGATTTATCTGACCAAATAAGTGCTTCCCATGATACTGTGTTTTTAGTGGCAGCAGATGCAGTCCTGTATGTCTGTCCATTTACAGTCAGTGAATGTGTAACATAAATGATGCTAATTGTGAAATCTTTGTGCATGGATGACTTAAGTCCCTCGAGTATAAGATCAGCTTTCTTTAAAGAACCAATGTTCATAGGGTAGGCATTGCCGACATTGTATTTTGTATTACAGTATATATCTGTATAGGAAGAGGGAGATTGGGAGCTTGTATGTCATATGTGATGAATATTTTCTTGTTGATACAACGCCAAAGTTTATGGGCTGTTAAGTCCCATTAATAAAAATATATATATACATAATCAATCAAGTTGTTGTCTTGTCATAGCTTTGCTTAGTTACACTGACATTCCGTGACTGTTCTTCCTTTTTGTGGGGTTCACCAGAGCTTTGTGTACATTATAGCCCAAACCTGAATGCTCTGCTATACCAAATTGTGAGAAAACAGAAAATCCATAAAAAAGTATTTCCTATATTTTAAATTCAATATACATGTATTTTGTTACATTTTCTGGCACCAGGATTTTGTATTTTGTATTTTGTTGTAATACATTTATTTGGGGGTATTTTGTATTTTGTATCAAAATACATTTTGATGTATTTTTGCCCATCTCTGCTCACAACACGTGTGACCCAAGATGACACGTGATGAGTGGTATTGAACTCTGCTGTATGTTCTTTTGCAGATGTAATTACTGAGGTGGAAGTGGAACCTCTAAATGGTAAAGTGCACTTTCATCTGAATGATTTACACTTTGGATGGGTGGCATGAGCATTTTGATACAATGTGAATAATATACAGTGGTGGAATGTAACTATACACTGAACAAAAATATACACGCTTTTGCTTTTGCTCCCATATTTCACGAGTTGAAATAAAACATGTAAACGTTTTTTCTATGCATTCAAAATGCTTATTTCTCTTTCTCTCTTGATTAAACAGTATGATTATTACACAGGTGTGTCTTGGGCTGGTCTCAATAAAAGGCCATCTAAATGTGCAATGTATCTTGAAGAAATACATTTGTCAGGCCCTCCAGTCTGCACTATGGATTCCACATGAATCGGGCTACAGATATGCATTTTTTTGGTCACACAGGATTCACCTGAGAAGAGAACCCCCCTCCCTCAAAACCTGCAACATCTGTGGCATTGTGTTGGTGATAAAACTGCACATTTCAGAGTGGCCTTTCATTGTGACCAGACAAAAATTCTAACAATATTTATTTATATTTGAACAATATTTAAGAGTAATACACATTTTTTGTGCAAAGAAAAACTCTTAAATCTGTTATTTCAACTCGTGAAAAATGGGAGCGAAAACAAAAGTGTTGCATTATATTTTTTACAGTAGTAAATACATCTTTATACTTTGTACTACTACAAATATTTGTACTCTACTACATTTGAACTTGAGTGTAGGACTTTTGCTTGTAGTGGAGTGTTTTCAAAGTGGGGTATTACTACTTGCACTTAGGATTTGAATACCTCTTAAACCACTGCAAATACATCTGTATTAAAATGTATAGAATTCAAACATTACAACAAAAATATGCCCACATAAAAGCTACCGTGTTGTGCATTTCAGGTTTACATCACGGCGTCATCCCCGCTGCGGTGCTGGTGGCCGTGCTGATCTTTGCCCTGGTGGCAGGAGCGATGTGGTTTGTGTACAAGAGGAACGCGTCACGTTTTCGTGGACTTCCTACGCTTGGCGGTGCTTATTACAGACAAACCAGCTCACAGGCTACGGAGTCGGATGGAAATGTGCTGATCACACACCTGGAGGCTCACTCGGGAGAATAGCACTCAAGTGAGTCCTTTTACGGTCTCCATCGTTCTCCCGTTATCTGTCTGCCTCGTGCCATTTCACCATCAGGTATAAACGCCACATGACACTGTAAAGCTGTGACTCCTCAGGACAGTGGTGAGATGATGACGGCAGACATTTCCCCTTTTTGTAATTTGAGAATGTGCATCGAAGGATCCCAGTTTCTCTCAACAGTTTTAATGCGTTCAAAACATCTAAATGAGACAAACAATTGTGAAGATATTTGTTGTGTTGACACTGACGAGCCCACATTGGTATATTCTTGACTAACAAAGTTCACATAAATGAGATTGTTGAAGAAGGGATGCTAGGGATTTTTAAATGTGTTAAAAGAGGTACTAAACACTTGATGCCTGTTGTTCTCTCGCAGTGTGAGTATTTAATCAATTATAGTTGGAAAACGGTATTTAGGAAAAAGTATTTGGATAATAAAGAGAGATTTTATTCAACTATGAGATTCAAACAGGTGAAAGAAAGTCTTGATCCACTTCAGGGTTCAAAAGTAACTTTCATTGTCATAAGAGGCAGATTGGTGACAAAATAGAGATTACTGTAACATTTGTGACGTTATTTTGTACATTTCATTCAGAATTTTCAGGAGCGTGGGGCAGCATTGTTTTCAGTATTACTTTTGTGTTTTTATTTTATTTTTTTAACTACAGCTGTATATTGACAAAAGAGTTGTTTGTTCTAAACTAACAGAAAATGTGTAAGGCATAACTGATGATCAAATTCATTCACTTGTTCACTTTTATCTGCTAATGCAAAGCAAATTACAAGATGTATTTTTGCACAATTTTCTTTGTGTTTTAATAAATTGCGGTCAAGCCGAACAATTCCACTTTCATCACTGAGTCTTGCTGCGGGAATAACACTCAAAGAAAAAGGAACTCCTCTGAACGTTTCCTCTTTTCAGATCATCAATTACTTCACTTTTTTTTTCTAAATGGACAGCAGGATGTCTCCACAGCATGGCCATGAAGTGCAATTTCCTCCTAGAACAAGATCAAATAATTGATACAGTAATATCATGCATTATCTATTTCCACGTAAGCTCTGTAAGATTTGTTTGCAGATTTGGTCCCTTCTTAATAATTTAGTCCACTCCTTTTGGATACAGGTGTTGCGTTTTTAATGGAGAGTGATGGTGGTAGCGTTTCCCCAGCACTACAAATTGGCACTTCAAAGGTCAGAGAATGCTTTGCTTTATTTATACAAAAGCCTAATCAGTGACAATAAAGAGATATGCATGTGAACGAGAACAACCAGAGTGACTGGAAACAAGACTGCTCTGTTCAGTTTTGAATTAGGCCAGTAGGTAGTGCATGTGAGCTGTAGGGCATAGTACTGATAAAGCGATTCTGCAAAGCAGTTAAGGATTTCAATTTTCTTTCTTTGCAGCTTGAATATGATCCTTGGTCTTTTTACATTGAATTAATCTCCGTGAGGTACTGTACATCACAGATAAACCACAAATATTGTCAAACATTTTGTCAGCCTTTAGGTAAAAAATAGAATCACTTCATGTGTAATTGAGCTGAATAAAACGCCCTCCAATCAGTCTTATTAGATTGTCTAAATAAAGGTGTCAGCGTTTAGCAGCAGCACCTTTAATTGGAGAAAATGAGACAGCAAAGTGCAGCCATTGACTCTTTCTCTAGTATCTGACATCAGAGCGATTAATAATTCATACCAGCTGCTACGTTTACGAATTAAAACATTAAGTGCTACTGTACGCACAAGATAAATCATTAATGCTCTTCTGCTGCAGCACTTCCTCTGCAGTTGGTGGATGGAAAACACACAACGTGCGTTTCAGTTGACGGAAACAACCAAGTGGGTAAATGGAGAGAGTATCCGTGTTTTCTGGGAATGTGAAGGGAGGGCACCAACGAAAAGAGCCAACAAAATGCAAAGACGGAAAACATTTCGCCTTCAAAATCAAAGCCTTGCATGAGATTTGCCTTGTTCAGCCCGTCATTTACTTTAAACTATTGAAGTAAAACACTGTGAGATAGTCTAGTCAAAATGTTCGTATGCAAAGTCAAAGTTATGTGGTATTAAGTCAACAATCTAATTAGCTATTTGACTTCGTAAAGTTGGATTTAGTCTCTTGATTTAGACTTTTTATTTTATGTATTTTGAATTAGCAAGTCAAAATTATGAAATACTCTCTCTCTCTCTTTATACATATAACGTTATGTATATATATATATATACATATATATATATGTATATATGGTACATGGTTTTGTATATATACATAAACCATAACCCACTCTGTTGTATACATGTTATGGTTTATACATGATTGTGTATGTTGACTCGGTGATTCGTGGATTGCCTTCCGATCACCTTTTGTTTAATTATTTTTTTATCATGGATTATACGTTTACACAATTGTTATCCTTGTTACTGGTGGAGATGGGCTTCCTTCCATAAAAATTCATATTGGCCAGTTTTGTCGACTTTATTTTACGCGTTGAACCGGAAGTCTCTTCGTTCGTTGTGGCTCGCGCTAGCTTGATTGCGTCGTCGGAGCGGGACTCTGGGTAACGCAGCTGACAGTTGGGAGAACTGGGTTAGCGTCAGGTTAACCTAGTTATCTGATCACTTGGGGCTTGGAGTTGAGTCATCGATCGGCCTATATTCACAGTTCAACTCTCCGGAGAGGACTTCTTCTTTATGAATCCAACAAAAAGACTCTGCCGTCACCATGCTGAACATGTCCAAAGCGACACTTTGCCTTTGTTTGTTGACTGTGTTGGGCACAACTGTTTTCTTGGGAACTTGCACACCGGCTAACGTCGGAGGTTTCGGTAAGTAGCTACCTCGAGCTCCCGACACTTTGTTTTCATTTTCTGTGTCACTTTTCAACTCTGGACGCGCCGTTTCGGCTCGTCCCGGGGTTTCGACTTAGCTCGATTAACGCAGACGCGCGACATGAATCCGAGGACAATAGCCTCAAAGCTGCTGGACTACAACAAGAGGAGCCAGATACAAGAAGCAGCGTTGAGTTTTATTAGTTCGTAGTTTGACATTGCTCCCATCCCCCAGTGAGTTTATTGCCCTTCACAGATTCTGACAGCTCAAACAAATTGCAAACTCATCCCTCCCCCCCTCCCCCTGGTAGTAAGTCATGCACATCTGTAAACATGTTATGGAGGCTAAGCTACTGCTCAATGCAAAGCACCCTGAGTGGCTGTAATACCATACAGTGAAGCTGTAACAGGATATTGTTTTCTTTCTGTTTTTAGAAGGCTTGTGTGGGTAGGGCACTGTAAGCGAACATCTTCCATATTTATTAATCTTGGTTATTATCTGTCCCTACTTCCTGCTATACTCAGTAACTATGCAGTTACTTGTATATCTCTAGCAGTATATTTATTTAAATGTGTTTCCTTTTGTGGTCCATATAATGAGTCTTAACAAATACTAGAATCAGCCTTATGAAATACCCATCAAGTGTAACATATAATATATAGATACTGCACTATGCAGTATGGATCCTGCCAATTCTTTCCACTATTACGGTCATTTTCTTCTCCATACTGTTTATTTCATTGGTTGGGGGGGTTTCCTGTAGAAATGTACTTCTGATGGCCTTCTTGCAAGCAGCTAAAAGGTTTTTAAAGAGATAATCCTCCTGTGTTATACATTTGTCCAGATATAATGTGTTTATTTTTGCTAAAAACTCCCAAATTTCTCCCCAAGAGCACAGAGGAAATGATCTCAATGAACTAAATTGTAGCCACTGTTGCTGTCATTTGTAAGTAATTTAAGCCATTTTGTATCACAGATTTGTATTAGTGATTTGTCATTGTTTCTCTGTTTGTCCCATCACCACAGACGAGGATGCGTTCACCATCCAACACTCGAGCACGGGCATGTGTCTGTGTGGAGGGGACTCGGCAAACTTGAGCCTCGCCCCCTGCGACCCAAACGGCAGGTCCCAGCTGTGGAAGTGGGGTTCGGGTCACCGGCTCTTCCACGTGGACACGTCCCTCTGCTTGGCGCTGGACGTGCACACCAAGACGCTGTCCCTGGTCGACTGTGGCTCCAACATCCTGCTGTGGTGGCGCTGCCTGGACGGGGCCGTTTTCACCGTTTATCAAATGGGCCTGGCGGTCAGCGACGGCAAAGTTGCCACCAAACGGGACCCTAATGACACGTGGGTAAGGGGAGCATCCCAGGACAACATCTGCCAGCGGCTGTACCGTGGTGAGTGTGGTTTCCCTCGTGTTATCTTAGAGAAAAGTGCTTTTTTGTTGTCCATTATGGAGCTCTGAGGACGGATCAACGCTTGAAGGAATGATCAGCCAACAAATGAAAGGAGTGTAGTTTGTTTTTAATGGAAGACAAACTTCCGCAATTCAATCTTGTGATAATGTTACACCCTTGTGTGTATACTTTCACATGACCAAACAGGCTGTTGTGCATTTTTAACAGAACCTGACTGGTTGGTTCTCTTCATTCCCAGCAATCATTACCCCTTTGTGCTGCGGGACAACACAGTTAGTCAAATTTCAGGTTAAGGAATAGGACTTCTTCTGAAACCCGAGCGTCTGGGTTTCAAAACTGTGTGGATTTTTGGGGGGATTCCTTCGGGTGTGCTTCACGATTGTGCATGTCTAGGTCTGTGTGGCGAAGATAAAAGCTGACTTTCACTTTTGTTTCGTGGGTAGTGCTCACTGTTGGGGCACATGTGATCAAACAACTACACCGTAACAAATGAGTTAGAACTGTTGGAATGTACAGTACGTGTATGTTTTCTGTGTATTACTGTATAAAAACACTGTTAAAGGTATCACTTTAGACTTTAGAATTCTGTATAATAGACTCTTATTTCACCTTGCTCACAGTCATTCACTTTACTTCCCAAAATACAGGCTCTGGTGTAAGTTTAGGGTGAGGTGCCGATGTAGAAACCTATTGTCAGTGTTAGATGGAGTGTTGCATCCTTTTACATTTGCAAAAATACAACACTCAACTGTCTGTTGTTGGTTTTCTGTGTTTGTGGATCCGTTGACCACAAATGAATCACTTTCTGCCCAGATACTGTATGTTGTCCAACAATGTTTCCAAAGGAAGACCATTCTCTCACCCTAGTTCATTTTGCTGCACCGTGTGTTCTTAAGATCATTCCTGAATAAAAAACAGGAAGTGGTTTTGGTGTGCGCGCAACGAGACACCGCATTTGTTTGAGTGACACAATTACCAGAGGCTTGTAAAAAGTCTTTGCTCTTTGCTCCCCTCTCCTCTCTGTGCAGTCGTCCACACCACCAACGGGAACTCTGCCGGCTCTCCCTGTGAGTTCCCCTTCAAACACAACGGCAGCTGGCATCACGCGTGCCTCCCGGATGCGCGTTCCCCCGAACTGCCCTGGTGTGCCACCACGTCGGACTACGACCAAGACCAGAAAAAAGGATACTGTCTAATACCTGGCATGTTCTTCAATACTTAAAAAAAAAAAAAAACATAATCATGAGTTTCAAAGTTTTTGGCCCTTTTACTCTAATGTAGACATTTGGCATTACTGTGAGAGAATCTACGTTTGTCTCAATGTCCGCTACACGCCTGGATGTTTTCTAAAATGTCTGCTAAAAGCTAGGTCACAAATCTATTTTCCTCTGCAATAAATCCTGTTAGATTACATCCGGCATCAACAAAATGGCACACTTAGACTCTCACGCTCACACTGATGGCGTCTCTTTGACCCTTGCAGAGGAGGGTTGCCAGAATCTGTTTGCCGGGTCGGAGGGGGATTCCTGCTATCAGTTTGTCTCCAGTGCCGCGGTGACCTGGCAGGAAGCTCTGGATTCATGTCGCAGTCAGGGAGCTGACCTGCTCAGTGTGTCCGAGCACGACGATCTCTTCTCCAAAACCTGTGAGACCCATTTACTACTTCTTCTTCTTCTTCTTCTTCTTCTTCTTCTTCTTCTTCTTCTTCTTCTTCTTCTTCTTCTTCTTCTTCTTCTTCTTCTCCTTCTCCTTCTCCTTCTCCTTCTCCTTCTCCTCCTCCTGTTCTTGTTTCTACTCCACCTATCAGCTGACAGAAATCCAAAGCACAAAGTAGTCAAAGTTATGAACTTCTCGTTACAATCAAATGCTCTGATATGAGAGGAATGCTTCCCAACACACGCATTGGTAACATGTATGATTATAAAAGCTAATGCAAAATAATTAAAGGTAGCAACAGTTTTGTTGACTTTAAAACTAAACTAACTAAAAATAAATCCTTTTCTAAATGTATCAGCTGGCCTGCGTCTCTCAAAGCCCAGAAACTCTAATTATACGGTTTGAGATCTTTGAAAGTTAACAAACTATTTCAAGAAACGAAACCGAAAGAGATCTAAAATACATCTACATCTCTTTCACTCACTGCCCAAATGCCACACAAATCAAAAGTCAACCAATATTGTTGACCGCTGTGAATAATATTACAAATTATCTTTAATATATTGATTGTTATCACAGGTCAATATCTATATATTTCTTTATATAGTCAGTGGACTTAAAAAAATGTGTTTTAATAAGCAAAACTAATCTTTCGTCTCTTTTGATTTATGTACGGTGCAACTTCCAAATGACTTCATGTAACGTTGTTATGCTTTATTTGGTCAGTTTATTATTGTGTTGTTCCTACTTACTGGTCTTTATATGACAGTAAAAGAAACGAAAGTGAAGCTAGAATGACTGTTTGTGTCGCACCAGGCTACACCTGACTACAGATGCTGCGAGTGTGGATGCTTTTCTACCGCGTCTGCTATTTCTTCTTCATCTGTTTCTCGGTTCTTCTTTTATGAAAACCTTGTTCATCATGCGGTTAGTCGTGCCTGTGATACATCAGCTGAAAACCATTGAGGCGAGTTCAAGAATGTTTAAAAAAGTAACACAAACAGTCTCGAAGGCTCAAGGATGCGTTTCAGCCCTTAATGTCTTTAGGTATTTGTCAACTCTTTTCTTTTAAACATTTGTGGAGTTTGCATGATTATCATCTAACCGGTTGTGTCTTGCATCCAGACTATCTTGTGCTCTTAAGTTAATGCTGTCAGACACTCGAGAGCGCAGATGTTGCAACGGCTTCATAGTATCTGTGACACTGGCGCTACAAACTTGTTTTCGGGAAGTTGAAAACCACATCAAGGGAACTGGTGCAGCACCACTGCTCCTCTCTCTCCTTCTGAATCAACGGATTGTGTATCCCTGTGTTTGTTGTTTTCACAATCCCAAATGATCTCGATGCTTGGTGTTATCTTAGACTTGTCCCTTCCTTTTTTTTTTTTGTATGTATGTGTGTCCTGTCCTGTGTGCTCCTGCGTTGCATTGTGCAGTGTTGGACGGCCTTGACAGAATGCCTGAGAGGATGTGGATCGGCCTGCACCAGCTAGACACTTCTCACGGCTGGCAGTGGTCTGATGGCTCCCCTCTATCAACCCTGCGCTGGGACACAGGTGAACGTGGTTTAAAAAAAAAAATTAAAAAACTGTCTTTCCCTTGTGTTAGATTCTAATCTTTGTCCCATTTCTGAAGAATATTTATATAAACGACATGTAAACACACGTTGATCTGAAAGTGGTTAAGAATGAAGTGATAAAGCTCAACGGTTCGGCTAAAAGTAGAACGATTTTGCGACTTAATTTGCGGCTGAAAAACACCTGCTCCATCTAGCACACCACACATCTAGTCCGGTCGTGATGTGCTGTTGTCGCTGCTCTAATATAAACTGAGACTTGGTGTCAGTCAGAGAAACAATGCTGCCAGTGTTGCAAAGAAGCTCATTGTGCCTGGTTTTTTTGGACACAGTGTGGCGTTGGGGTTGCCACTGTCGCTGAAGAACTCATTAATAGTACTGAATGGAAGGCTTTATAAAGCCTTCTAGCTATTGTAATATGTTTGCTGTTTTGTTTTCTCTCTTCTCAAAGGGAAGATGTTGTTCTTAAGCTGCAGTGTGAACGTCGAGGATACTGCAGCCATCTGGCCCTCTGCTGATATGAGCTCTTAGTGCTTGCTGTAATTTGCGACGTGTCACTGTGCTCAACCGTTATTGCAACAATCCTTTTATTTCACCTCTCTGTGCGGAAAACACAGTTGATAAGCGGAACCGTGAAAAGAACTTAAATGCCACTCCTCTGCTCCGCTGTCACGGCCAGTTTGTGACTTGTGTGTGTTTGTTACAATGTGCTTGACAGGAATGCCAACCACCTCCATGCTTTTTGAGTCGGACTGTGGGGTCCTGAACTCCAAACAGAGATACGAGTCTGAGGCGTGCAACAAACGGCTGCCGTACATCTGCAAGAAGAGTGTCAATGCCTCTCGCGAGGCAGCAACAGGTAGGTTAGCTGCTGCCCTCGCTGTCTGCACTTCCATTTCCTCCTGAATCCTGTTTGAAGAAGACTAAGCGTCCACAGCCATGCGAGCGGCTCTGTGAGGCTGTACTGCAGGCGCAGCTGTGCTTTGAGCTAAATGCATGCTAACGTGCTGATGTTAAGCAGGTCTAATGTTCACCTTGTTCACCATCGAGCATGCCAACATATGCTACTCGGTGCCAAACGCAGAGTACGGCTGCAGGGGAATGTCATTAGCCTTGCAGGTAGTTGACGTATGAAGAATTTGAAGTCAGGTGGTCACCAAAGTTATTCTGAGTGAATATCTGTGCAAATGCAATCCATTAGTTGAAGACATTTCACTCAAAGCCACAAATATGAACCTCGTGGTGGCACTGGAGGAAAAGTCAGGGGAACAAATTTGGGAAAAAATTGTTTTGCAAATTTCATGGCAGTCCTTCCAATAGTTTGTAGTAGCTGTTGGCTAAAAACAAGGCTACATATGTAGAAGCTTCAAACAGCTCATGGCTTCACAAAACAGGCAACATAACCAAAGCGTCTGGTTTGAACCAACTGATGGACGAATGGACCCTTGATGCTGTAGTTTTACTTCTTCTTTGTCTTCTACGTGGTCTTTAATGGCAGAATAAACCAGCATATTAGGTGCATATATCTCCACCTGTAGTTTTTCTCTCTTCATAGTGTCAGTTGTGCCCTTTCTCTCTTTCACCTTCCTTCATATGTGCATATGACAGCTATGGCTCTTTTGGACATTTGTCTCAGTTGCAGATCATAAATCCCTTTTGAGTCAGATTTGTGATTTGTGGGATGTATAATTTAAATTGACCTGACTCTCCCTCACGGCCTCTGTCTGTCTCGGTCCTTCTTTACAGAATCTTTTGTCTATAGCGAAACACTGTGTGCAGACGGTTGGGTCCCGTGGAATGGCTGGTGCTACAAGTTGGTGAAGGACACGCCTCTAAACTTTACAGATGCCCTGATGTACTGTAACCTCACGGAGGGAGGCTCTCTGGCCAGCCTCCACTCCGTTGACAGCAAGGAGATGATCAGCACTAATTTCCATGCAGGTAAATAATACAAAATTATAAGAATCCAAATGTTCTCCAGCCAGACCCCTGCTTTGACGGTTCGATGTTCTTACGTTTGTTATGGCCCATCAGACGGCAAGTTGTTGGACGTCTGGATCGGTCTGATCGGTGACGGCATGAACCCCACTGTCTTCAAGTGGATGGACAAGGCACCCGTCACCTTCACCTACTGGGACCAAAACCAGCCAGTCCAGCCCGCTTTAGATACCAGCTGTGTCTTCTACGCTGGAGAGGTGTGTGTGTGTGTGTGTGTGTGTGTGTGTGTGTGTGTGTGTGTGTGTGTGTGTGTGTGTGTGTGTGTGTGTGTGTGTGTGTGTGTGTGTGTGTGTGTGTGTGTGTGTGTGTGTTGTAACCCCCCCCACCCACTGCATTCAGTCTTTTGTGTTCGGCCTGTGTGGGGAGTGTGTGTCCTATCAAGGCGTTGTTTTTTACTGTTCAAGTTTGTTGATACGAGGCCTGTGTCCGTGCTCCACAGCATCATGGTTGGCGGGTTGGCGACTGCACAAAGAGGCTACCTTTCATGTGTCAGAAGAAAGGAGAAGTCAATGAAACAGCAGCACAGCCCGGATGCCGCTTTGAGGATGTGAGTATTGTCTACTACATAACATAACTTCCCATGGTGAAGCCTGCAGTGTTTTGCGTTACCTTTTACTTTTTTTTTTTTATTGCAAACTGACATGTAATTTAGTTCCAGGCCTCAAAGACGACGTGCAAATTACAGTCCTTAATGCTAAATGTTTTGGTTTTTTTTCCCGCAGAAAGTTTTGGTCAAACTTGATCCTTTTTTGTTTATTCGCGTCCATGTTTGCGTAGACGTGTTATCTGTCCTTCCACACATGAACATCTTGTGCTTGAGCTGTGCGCGTATGTCAGCTATCATCATAACATTTAGAAACGGAGTAGAGTAGCCATGCAAGTGTATATTTTAACGGTTACTTGCTCTCAAGGTCAGGTTATAAAGGCAGATCTGTAGCTGTGTTAGAAGCTGATGCCAGACAATGAGAAATGTATGAATGCACAAACAAAACTACCCTAGCTGAATACTGATCTTTGTGTTCCCAATACAGTCCCATTGGCAGGGACGGGGTGTGTATGAGAACTGGGACTAAGCATGAAAGTGACATGTGTCTGCTTGTGATTTGAATGTCAATCCCTCAGGGTTGGAGGAGACACGGCAACTCCTGTTATCAAGTGAACACCAAACAAGTGTCCTTCAAAGATCGATGCAACGTCACTATAAGAAACAGGTAGGAGAGCTGCTCGTTTTTTTTTTAAAAAGCACACGCTGACACCCGTCAGTTGCTGCCCACGGCAATACTTTCTGGTATTCTCATGTTCGGCTGTTCTTTCCAGGTTCGAGCAGGCCTTTATCAGTCGTCTACTTAGAAAGCAGATCAGCGTGGAACCTCAGTATTTTTGGATCGGGCTGCAGGACACGAAGAACACAGGGGAGTACCAGTGGCTGAGCCAGGATGGGTCCCCGGGTGTGGTTACATACACCAACTGGGGCTGGTTCGAACCAGGTTAGTAAAAAGCCACTTCTGCTCCACTCGGTTTCTTATGCAGGAATAGCACGAGACCGGAGGAGAAGCCATGTGACCACAGACTCTGGTTAATGAAGTTTAGGATTATAATGTGTTGCATATCATTCTGAACCTCTCTCACTCCAGATTATGGAGGTATCTTCTAGTGTGGAGGTTCAGATGTACTGATTTACTAATGCAAAAAATAACTATTAGCAACTTCGCACATTAGATTTAACTTCTTTGTGATACATTCACATGTGTATTTCAGACCGGGATGGAGGCTGTGCAGTGATTTCTACCGCAAAACCCCTCGGCAAGTGGGAGGGGAAGAACTGTACCATATTTAAGGCCGGTACCATTTGTAGAACAGACCTCAGTCCACCTCCACCCCCAGAACCAGAGCCCAACCCCAACGCAACCTGTCCTGATGGATGGGTGTCCAGTCCAAACACCAAATACTGCTACAAGGTGTGTGTGTGTGTGTGTGTGTGTGTGTGTGTGTGTGTGTGTGTGTGTGTGTGTGTGTGTGTGTGTGTGTGTGTGTGTGTGTGTGTGTGTGTGTGTGTGTGTGTGTGTGTGTGTGTGTGTGTGTGTGTGTGTGTGTGTTTAAACACCTGTAGTCACATCTGCTATGGCTCCAGGCTACATTAGCCGCTACTAGCATAACACACTTGACTCTCCAACCGAGCCGTCGGTGGTCAAGTTGCCTTGTGGGTAATGTAGGCGGCAATTGTGGGACAACAGCGAAGAATGCATGGAATAAAGAAAATGATATTTTTGTTTCTAATGCATCAATTTCAAACTATTTACATAATTCTGGGTACAAACGAAGAATTATGTCATTTAGTATGAAGTAAATCTTTATCTATTACTGAAGCTGCTTTTGCATTGTACCAATCCAAACAATGGCTTTCTTATTGATTGTTATTAGACTCTATATTGCATTGTCTGACAGGCGCTCTTTTACAATCCAGTCTGTTGCTTCACTGTCACGGTTTTAAGTAGCCGTCGTAAATTGTTGTTTCGCCTCGTCAGGCGTTTCATGAGGAGAGGCTGAGCAGGAAGCGCTCCTGGGAGGAAGCTGAGCGGTTCTGTCAGGCTCTGGGAGCCAACCTGCCCAGCTTCACCAGCAATTATGAGATGAGGGCCCTGCACAGCATCCTGAGAGACACCATCAGGTATACACACATGCACACACGTCCCGTACGCATTGCTTTAAGGAAACATCTCTTTTTGTTTCTTTGAAAGACGATTCATTTAGTGTCAGGAGTGATGGTTGGTTTGCTCTGGTGTTGTTGTTGCAGTGATAATCGGTACTTCTGGGTTGGCCTGAACAGAAGAAACCCAGCCGATCGCTCCTGGCAGTGGAGCAACGGTCAGCCTGTGAGTATGACTCGAACCATAAACGCATCCCCAATACTGCGAGAAGACCTATTGTACAAGACTTCTTTTTAAGACGCGTCATTTCGCATTTTTCAACAAATATTCTTCCACCAATTAACATGTTTTTAATAGTAATAAACTTTATGTCAAGAACGGGAATTTGACAAAAATTCATGGAGCAAAAGTATAATGACAACTATAAGAAGATGATATCAGTGCTGGATTATATTACTATATAAACTTTAGTTAATCTCAAACACAACATATCTGGCTTGGATATACTTATTGCACTGTATGGTATTGATGTACGAGTAATTAGTCTGATTATTTAATTTATTCACAACAGGTTTCTATGGATATTTTACACCAAGATTTCCATGAGGATGATGCCTACAGTCGGGACTGTACTGCATTCAAGGTGAGCTCATTTCCTTACCCACTTGTGTATTTTAAATGTATAATCTCTCTTACCTTTTCTGTACACATGCTTTTTAAATATTTATTTGAGTGTAGTTAGATGTGGTCATCTACACTGTACAAGCTTAATCTGACTCTCTATCTCGAGACATTCTTAGTGGCTTTTCCTTTCTTACACTATAACTGCAGGGAGCAACCAGATCTGCGATGTCGCACATATGAAACAGCTTTTACTCGTATGTTTCTTTCATGATGACATTCAAACAATCTTATGTCCTTGTTAGACATCGAAGAGCACCTTGAAACACCTGTTTGTGTTTCTGCTGCACGACTTGCCCCCCACACCATTCTACGCCACACCGTTCCACTGTGACGCCAGGCTCGAGTGGGTCTGCCAACTACCCCGCGGTAAGACTCTCATCAAGACTGACGAAATACAGAGATTTGTAATGTTACTGTAATTTTGTGATCCACAGAGTTGACTTTTTTTTGTATAGTTTTATAAAACACAACAAGGTAAAGAACAAGATTTCCCAACATGAACCCAATATGATGTCGTTATTTGTTTGTTTTTGGTTACACTGATACAACTCGTTCTTTGTTCACATCGTATGCTTCAACAGGAAAGACACCAAAGAACCCAGACTGGTACAATCCCGGTAATGACCAAATCTTTCCCCTTTCTGTGTTCAAATCAAATGGCCAGAATTTCTTTTTTATCCTCAGATGATCTGCTAATAGAATGACTTTTCATGCTTTGCAGGTGGACACCATGAGAGCTCTATCTTCGTAGATGGAGCAGAGTTTTGGTTCGTTGAGGAGCCGAAGCTGACTTTTGAGGAGGCAACGGTCTTTTGCAGTATGAACGGCAGCAAACTGGCTGCACCACTCAGCTCGACTGCTGCCAGACAGATCCACCAGCAGCTAAAGAACGTAAGTGGTCAAACCGTGATGGACTTTTTTTTAATGCTTCTTTTTATTTTTATATATTTAGCTTAGCTGCTTCAAATAACAACAAAAGATTATCTTTAATAGAAATTCCAAAATACAGAGCAGTAAATGTAAGCGACATGAGCCAGTTTTTAACTGGGAAACTGGATTGTAAGAGGTGTGCCTCAACTCCATCTTTATGAGATTGACTGTCTGACTGAGCAGCTGGATGAGCCACAGCTGATTGAGATGAGCTAATTAGTGCAGAGACACACAGACCACACAAGCACTCAGGACGTGGACATTTTCAGGCTTTTCTCTACTTATCTATACTTTGAGCTTGAGACTCCATTCACAGCTTACAATGTTCCACATTTCTCAGACATTATTGGTATTTTTTTTAACTTCTACAGACAGCAGTAGTGCTGAAAGTCTTCTAATGGTTCACAAACGTAACTAAGACTAGAAAATGTGAGCATATTACACCAGTTTTAAGCTTCCCTCCATTGGCTACCTACCTATCCATGTCAGATCAGACTTTAAGGTGCCTCTGATGACTTGCAGAATTGTAAATGGATTCGCCGCTTCCTACCTTTCCTATCAGGACTCCCCGCTCTCAGAATCCAGGCCTCCTGTCTGTCCCCAGAACTAGATGTAATCAGGCCAAAGGGCCTTTCCATATAATACCGCCTTCTTCAATTAATTCAACTGTGTTCGCATTAAGGTCCAATTAGCTCGGGCGCATTAAAGTTGATAAATACGTCTGCGCAGTTAAAAAGGAAAAAGGGTGAAAACTTGTCTTCCTGTTCTCTCTTTTTGCGTTTACCCTGTTTACCCCTTTTCTTTCTCCCCATGGGCATCCGTACTTGATTGGCAGAGCCTGGTGACCGGGAAATTCCTTCCTTTTTTCATCTGGTCATGGGAAGCTGACTTATATATTTCATGAGAAAACAGCTGGAAGCAGTCACAATAAAGTAGAGCAAAGTTCTGCCCCCAAACTAACCACAAAAAAACCACCATCTCTTCAGCTTAATGACATTAACTGAACATCTCTGCATGAATTTTGACCGTACTCTTGTGAGTGCTCCAACGTTATGGAAGTGCAATACACAATCTCTGGAGAGCTCAAGAGAACTACAGTCGAGTATTTCCACATCAATTGATTTATTTTTATTGTGCGCTGTTTCTTGCCTGCTTGACGTTTGTACTCGTGATCGCTGCCGGAGAAGTTTTTTTTCTTCTCTTTTCTTTTGTAAAGTATTTTATGAACTCTGTTTAAGGCAAGAGCTTATAAAGTTTATTTTATTATGTGGTACTTTTGCTTGCGTGTTTTGAACAGATGTCCAGCACACCCAAGCAAAGCTGGTGGGTCGATTTGAGAGAGCCTGGACGGATATTCCCCATGTCGTAAGCCAGTACAGTTCCACACATACACAGCTCATGTTGTACAAACACAGTGTGGTGTTGACTGAAATACTGTATGTTCTAGGTACACCCAGATGTACTTTTACCATTCAGTTTTCCTGGGCAGATGCACCTCCATCAGTCCTGAAAACTTATTTCCAGGTGAGCAAACGTCACTGTGTTTCTTTACAGCTGAGTGTGGTTACGGATATTTTTTAACTTGCCACATTGGATAGAAAACGACTTCAGCTCAAATCTGTTTGATTATATATTTGGCTTCAGGTTGAAATAAGCCTCATTTCTTATTTCTTTGTTTTCTTGGCCAATATGAAACTTCAAACTTGAATAAAAAGCTGGTTCAGATGAATCTAAAGGCCCAGAAATCCTTTTCTCTCAATCGGCTTCTATGTGAGAACAAAATGCTGATGAATATTTAAACTTCTAGAGAAATTCTTCAGATTTTAAACCCAAGTTTTCAGAGGTTGTAAAGCTATACGGTATTCATTTCAAATATTTAAAGGTTATCGGTAGCGTAAAACAGTAAGGTAATATCTATAGGAACTAATCTGGCTTTAATCCTTTCCGAGAGCAAGAAAAGCTGTTACTTGATTTGATTCATTATCATGCTTGTGGTCTCTTTTACTCATCCACACATTTTACTGTCGTAATGTTAACTTGCAGAGCATGAGCGCAGTTGCCGTCAGCAATTGTCCTTCGTGTGTGAGAGACACAACGTCACGTCGGTGGAGATAAACCCTCTGGAGCCTCAGCCTGGAGGACTGCCCTGTGGAAATGACTCTCTGGCCTTCAGAAATAAGGTCCGATCGCTCAACAGCAACTACACTTTCAGAGACTAAAAAACCGATCCACTACTGTCCTTATGGTCGTATACTGTAACGCTAGAATCACACAGACAGAATTACTGTTCAAAGTTGGAGATAATTGAATGATAATATATCCAAACTATTAAAAGGAAAGTCCTCCTGGAAGCTCTTTAACACCGACTGTAAATCTTCATTTCCCACAAAATCACGGCCCAACATAGACAATCTCCATTTGAGATATTTCCATCACAGCTGCAGTTTAGTGCAATAGAAGGAATTCAGATGGCAGCGGATTTGAAGAACTATGGTTTATATAAGACATATTTACTCCCCGAGTGACATTTTGAATATCAAACACGTCTCACATTCCTCACTTAGGTTGGTTGCAAATGCAGAACAATTGTTAAAATGGGTGGATTAGCATTCAAACCATTTTGCTTGGCATCTGCCCATTGTTTATCTCTGTGTATTTTATTTAACTTGGGAGTTTCTTTTTCTCTCTCTCTTTTTTTTTTAGTGCTACACATTGATGACAAGCATGAAGCCTGTGTCCTTCAAATATGCAAATGAGGATTGCCAGTCGCTGAGAGGAACCCTGGTCACTATATCCGATCAGGCGGAGCAAGGTGAGGGCGGCTATAGTTCTAGCTCTACGTTTGATAAACAAGACGGGTCAGGTTAATATGCCCAATATGACTCCGATGATGTCAAACAGTGCGTTTGACATCAACATGTTAACTGTTGTAAAATATATATTTTTATGTTTGATAATGTTCGTACGTGAGCTGGTCAACTACATTACATTACAGTCATTTAGCAGACGCTTTTATCCAAAGCGATTTACAATAAGTGTAAGTCGCTAAGCAATTATAGTTCCTCAGAGTCCAAATGCATGTATTGAACAACACAAGTCATTGTCGCACCGTAATTGTGTGTTTCAGACTTCATCACCACCATTTTGCCGAGCATGAGAAACATGGACAGTATATGGATTGGTCTGAAAATCAAGCATGGCGACCCGGAATGGGTGGACCAGTCCACAGTTAACTACATCAATATTAACCCCCTGGTTCTGGGCATGCACAGGGATATAAAAGTCAACGTAAGTTCTCCTTACCTTCACTGCCCTTTGAAGTGGGGACATGTCAGTCTGTTTACAGGTCTTTCAGAGAAATACTGCATGTGTGAAAAAAAGTTGTATAAAGCCTTTTTGTGGCTTAACCACATTTGAATTGACAATGTCATTTTTGTCTGTACTTTTTTGTTCTTGCTTGACAGACATGGGATCTGGACAGTATGGATCTGTGTGTGTTTTTGATCAATAACCCCAATTCTGCCATGCTGGGTACCTGGGACTATTCGTCCTGCACACAATTTAAAAATGCTGCCTTTTGCCAACACTATGCAGGTAAATCACCACCTCCCGCACTGAATACTACGTTATTGTACAGATTTCTCTCACTTAATCGAGTTACGCTTATGCTTAAATTATGCTCTCGCCCCTAATCTCTCTCCTGTAATCTCTCTGATAAAAGATAAATACTTCTCACATGACATGATGTTCTTAAAACACATTGGTTTACTCATTTCAGATAAGCTAGAGGAGCCCCGCATCCCAACACAGAGCTTCGAGGTGAACAACCACACCATCTTGATACTCAACAAAAACCTCACCTGGTTCGAGGCCTTAGAGCAGTGCAGGAGCAACAACATGGACCTGGCAAGCGTGGCCGACACCTTCCTGCAAGCCACCCTCACCGTGCACATGAGCCGCGCGCGCAAGCCCATGTGGATCGGCCTCTTCAGCGAAGACGTAAGTGTGCCAAGGAAGGGCTGCCTTTATTCGAATCCACTACTTTTGCAAGATATTGGAATATTTTCTTTGGGTTTTGTGCACAGGACGGGATCCACTACCGCTGGACCGACCACAGTCACACTGTTTTCAGCCGCTGGTCCTCCGACGTCACCAGCGGTTCGTGTGTCTACCTGGACACCGACGGCTTCTGGAAAGCCGAAGAGTGTGAGGAGGAGCTGGGAGGCGCTATCTGCCACAAACCACATGGTACGGACTGCTCGGCGCAGACGGCTGTTTCCATCTCCTCGTATACAGCCAATGCCTGCTAGTGGTGGTGTATGAAACATCAGGGCTTAAAGGGTTTACAGCGATGCCAGTTCTAGCTCAAAATGTTGATATGCTGATAATTCCTCTGCGGTAACAGGAAGTAGAGGAATATTAGAAACATTGAATATAAAGCTACGGCTTCCCTGTTTGGCCTCGCACAAGCAACTGTGCAAAATCACTTTTCATCACCATCGTTGTGTCCAATCATTCTGTGATTACAGAAGAGATCATCATCGTCACACCAGAGGATGTTGCAGTCAAGTGCCCCCATAAGATTAATGGTCCAAACTGGATCCCCTTCAAGAACAACTGCTACTCCTTCAAGCTGGTCTCCACCAGATGGGACGAGTTTGACCAAGGACAGATTGAGGAAACCTGCAAGACGCTACGTAAGAATGTCACAACACTGGGCACATGTTGTCATGTCATGTAGGTTTGCTTATGAATCTTTCTATAACAGACCGATGTTGTTTATGATGATGCGTTTATGTTTCAGATGCAAAGGCAGACATCCTGACCATCCGAAATTCAGAGGAGAACGAGTTTATTAAGCAGCAACTCGTACCGTTTCAAAACCTGGTCCAATTTGTATGGCTGGGGCTGTTCAAGGATGACAACGGTACATATACTTTCACCGACATCGATGTCCATTTTTAAGCCTGTGCATATCGACACTGATACTGGTTCTTTGCGTGTGCGTGTGTTTTTGTGTAATTGTGCAAGGGGTTAATAGTAATTCTGTTCTGCTGTAGATAACCTGATGAAGTGGTATGACGGCACAAATGTCCAATATTCCAACTGGGCACATGGCAGACCAGATGTAGACGGACCATTCATGGCTGGTCTCACCGGTGACGGCAACTGGATCCTCATCTCGAACCCAAACCTATTTCCGGAGTTCAAGCAAATGAGCATTGTGACCTGCAAACTGGACAACGGTTGGTGCATCGCACTTCATAATTCACATTTCTGTCTCATTGTGTTGAAAAATGCACCGCTAAAAAAAAAAAAACGATCTCACGTCTTGTAATCCTTGGCTCCAAAGAACCAAAGCAGGAGTACAACCTGTCATCCAAGGATTTCCAACATTACGGCAACTTGAGCTACGAGATTGTGACCGAAAAAGTGAGTTGGCACCAGGCTCTGGAAGAGTGCGGTCGGGGCGGAGGCCACCTGGCAAGCGTCCACGACATCCAGCACAGTGCACACGTGAAGCTCATTGCCAAGACGGACGGCTTCCCACTCTGGATTGGCCTATCGAACCAGGATGTAAGATGCAAAAAATAGTTTTTCCGAGCAAGTACATGTCGTATGGATTTCTTTCTTTTGCTCAAAACGGCCTCTCTCTCCCTCTCTCTCTCTCCCCCTCTGTCCCTCTCTCTCCCTCTCCCTCCCTCCTCCCCGTGCAGGCTAGTGACTCAGACTTTGAGTGGTCCGATGGAACGAGATTTAACTACAAAGCCGACATCTCTGACTCACGGGAGGGCTCCGGCTCGGACAAACTAGAGGCCAGATGTGTCTACGTTACCCCCGCTGGAGCCTGGGTGAGGACCGGCTGCAATGAGTTGTTGAACGGAGCCATCTGCTACACCACCACCATCACCACCGCCTCCCAGAGTAAGACATCACCGTGTTTTATACTTAGAACCACATTGCTCTCGCACCACTGAATCACGTTGTACATCACGGCGTCATGCATCTACATGCAACTTAATTTCACGCTGTATTGGCACATTGGCCGTCGTCCATCTTGTATCTGTGTTGTCATGAATCAGGAGCCAGAATGCAGGTGGCCCCGGCGGCCAATCGCTGCCCCCAGAGCAACGGCGTGTCGAAGTGGGTGCAGCACCAGGAGCACTGCTACGCCTTCGACATGAGCTTCTACAACTTCAGCGTGTACGACATGGAGCAGGCCGGCAGCATCTGTCAGAGCATGGGTGAGTCCATGTTTGGTGTATGAAGGGTTAGAATCGGTATTCATCTGAGG
The DNA here is from genome assembly GCF_910591455.1 of Pholis gunnellus. NCBI lineage: Eukaryota > Metazoa > Chordata > Actinopteri > Perciformes > Pholidae > Pholis > Pholis gunnellus. The sequence continues at coordinate 26,320,194 of NC_136528.1, read as the reverse complement.
CAACTGTAATCCACCAGTTTTTTTTTTTTTTTTTTTTCCTGCTGACAGATGCTCAACTACTGACCTTAAAAACCAAAGAAGAGAACGACTTTGTGTCAAAGTACATGTTTGATGACCCGCTCATCACCAGTCGAGTCTGGCTCGGCGTGGAGGTCGATACTGAAGGTAAACGTGTTGAAATGGAAGCAGGGCAGTGAAACTTTGTTTAGGATTTCGGTAAGACTACAAGTTCCAGATATTTCAAATTATATTTGCGCATATAATTCCAGTTTGACTTGTAGATGAAAAACGAGCTTCTTTTGTTTGTTTGTGTTGATAATTGACGTTACAGGCCTGTTTTTACACAATGTTTACAGCAACAGAAAACATTTTATAGGATTTATAGGACAGCTGATTCCTGGTGGTTGACCCTTCTGTTTACATGTGAAGAAATATAAAAACAAATTAATGGTGATTACATCAGTATGTTCAGTTCTGTTGCTCCAAGCGGCCAAACCAAAGAATGTTGTTTTAATCAAATTAAATAAATGCGTTTACTAAGTCGGGTATTTAGAAACACATTATTTATGACATTTGTGTTGTTACACAGCGATGGTAGTCCTCCTCCCTTTTCCCTCTGACGGTCTCCTGCTTCTCCCTCTCAGGTAAACCTGTATCCTGGCGGGACGGCTCGGCTCTGGCCTACTCTAACTGGAAGTCTGAGGCCCCGGTTACTGGGAAGAAGTCTGACTCCCGCTGTGCCGTCATGATGGCAGGAGATGAGGGAAGCTGGAAACTTGTCAGCTGCAAAGCAAGCCACAGCCGTGTTGTCTGCCAAACTGGAGCAAGTGAGTATCACAACTGCACTGAAGGAAGATTTTTGACAATTTGGGAAATGTGCGTATTCGCTTTCTTGCCCAGAGTTAGATGAGACGATTGTCGGTTAGCATAGCTTAGCACGAGGACTAGAAAGGGGTTTGTAAGGATTAAAGAAACAAGATATAATGTGTTGATTAGTGAGCTTTAGGGAAAAAAACATGCTAGCTGTGCCCCACTGTTTCTAGTATTTGTGCTAAGCTAAGCTATCTGGCTGCTACGTCATATTTACCTATTTATAGACATCAAGAGTGACATTTTCTCATTTAACTCTCAACAAGAAAGAGAATAAGAGTGTTTTTCAATGAATCTCTAGCTTGACGTAACTTCATTGACAACAGTAGATGTTTTACACGTTTGATTTCCAACAAACATTCTTTAGTTTGTCTCTCTGAGAGAGTCTGAACTCAAATAGAAGCTGTATGAACTCAAACATGATGACGTCTTGTTTAATGGGACCAAAAACCTCTCCAAACTGACTGTTGACTCCCTGCCTCTTCACTTGTGCGTGCTCAGAGTCTGGAGGCTCTCCTGTGGCGTTGGGCCTCTTCATCGTGGTCGTCCTCGCTCTCGTGGCAACCGTCGGCTTCATCGTCTATAAGAAGAGAGGAGGCCGCTTCTCCTCGACCGTTCGCTACAAGAGGACCTTTGACGACGCAGACGCCACCAGTATTATAACCGACGCTGACTGAGCTCGCTTAAGTAAATCAGCCTCAGGGAGTATTGATGTGCATTTTAGTGCTTTTTGAGCAAGAGCAGCCTTCCCCTTTTCTTAAGTTATTTATTTATGCCGCTTAAGCCTGCAGACTTTCTACAATTATGTTTAAAACTGTAAATATTGTGAGAGAATTTTGAAATTCTGCCAATTCATTTTCTTAATTTGGGTTATTTTAGATCGGGTCCTGTGTTATACCTAATGTAAATACTTGGAATGATGCTCTTTGGTAAATGTTGATCATTGACGTTAGTGGGATGTTTTGTTTTGTTGTTGTTTTTTTAATTGTAAAAAGAATTTAAATTGGTTTACAGAAATATTCCAGCTGACACACCACTCCCTTTCAGCCTTGAAACGGTTTAAATTGCACGGAAGTATGAGTGACTCCAAACTATCAGGAACAAAACGTGCATTTATTAGTTTATACGGTCTGTGTCATTACTCATGCTATTTTATTTTTCAACTTCAGAAGATTTGATTTCCATGTGGTAACAATTAATCAATACATTAGGGCCAGTCCAGCTGAAAATACAGTAAGATCAGATTTTGAGTTGGACTGTTTTGAATAAGAAGAAAACATTTGTCATTGATGAAAATCTCACTGACTGCCTGTTAACATCATTACTTCAGAGGGAATAGGAGGTTTAAGCCACTGGATGAGGTGATTTTCAGTCCATTTGCGGATCCACTCAACGTATTAACACCTACTAATATATTTTAGTTGTCAATACATGAATAATGCCAGAGAAGAATCTGATATCTTAGTCCTGCTGCTTAGTTTTAACAGTGTAGGACACTGTCTTAGCCACATATTGTTTTGTTTGTATAATTCGTCTGTTTGTGTAGATCCGACTTTCCTATGCACTTAACTACTGAGCAAGAACGCACTTTAACATGTCGTGGAGCTACAGTTCCTTCTGTATTTAAGCACAATGAGGTTTGGAGAGTTTTTAGAGACGTTCAATTTGCACTGGCCTTTGCTGTGAATGCTTTGTAAATATGTTTTATAACTGAGAATGAACCAAAGATGCTCTGAGTTGTTTGAATGTCAAAAGCCTGAGCTTTCCTTTCACTTTGTCGAGCTGCCTCAGTACGGCTTGTTAACCCATTCATATCAAGTGTAAACCAAATGTTTGTGGGGTTTTTTTATTTTTTTTTATTTCACCACCACTCCTAAGCAGATCTCTGAGCTCAAATCAGGTACAGTTTCCTTCCAAATAAATTTCCTGTCTTCAAAGACCTGTCGTCTTCCCTTGTTTTCACTGTAATTATTATTATGATTAGAATGAGTGGCTAGCAAAGCGCCCATTGCTTTAGGTGGGTGGGTGCCGTTCGTATATGGAAAGCCGAAAGTGCCATTAAACGCCTCTTATTTTCTTTTAACCCAAAAAGCACCGGGAAAACATGCACACTTTGACTATATAACTGTCTTCATTCACGACTTACAACAGCTATGTGTGTAACAATATTGTATGCAGCTAGTCCGGCTTAGCTAACAATGAAGTTCGACTGATGCAGCCATTTTGACATGTCATTGCAGAGTAAACACAAGTGACTAATTACGTTAAGTTTAGCCCTGATTCATTTAGGGGGACCAAGGCCCTGGTGTTGTGCATGCTGGCTCACTGGAATGGCATTGACGCACTTAATAAAATAGTATGATTGATTTGATCAATTACACCTGTTTTAACCTGCTATGACATGTCAAAGTGGCTGCTGTGAAAAGGGCCTATTTCCCCATCATTGAATGAATAGTCATTCTGAGATGTCATTTTAAGTGGACAAATTCTAGCATTTATTTAACAGATTTACAAATATTCAGACAACTGGAAACCAGCGTTCAACACTGAAAGGTGGATCCACTGATAATTTGTGTATGGACTCATGACAAATAACTTATTTACGGTTTCCAGCGGTAAGTCCGTGTCAGTCGTATCACCACCGCAGCTATCAGCGTCTCTCAAGTCTTTCCCATTATTCACCTGCATTATGTCTAGATTACACATCACTGTTCACTATTCAAATAAGCATGAAAATGATGTTTTGGGGTGGATGTTACGGGGATATCCCCATTAAACACGTTTAGAGGCAGCGTGATAATCACACTTGGCTGCCAGTCTATTTCACCGCTGAACAAACCTGAGAAGCTGACTCACTCACTCACTCACTCACTCACTCACAGGTGTGAAACGTCTCATTTATAGGCGACAATGTCGGCGGTGGCAGCACCTTACAAGTGTGGAGAGTTTTTACTCGTGCAGCAATTTCTCTCTAGTTAAAAGAATAGAGCAGAGGTTCAACCACCAACATCAGTAGCGTGACTAACGAGAAGCACCTCCTTGTTAACTGTATTGTGCCTGCAACATGCATAGATAACAGTAAATATAAGAAAGGACATAACAGAAAAGCCAGTTTGCATTCAATCTTTATTTCCAAAAACGCATTAAACTAGATTTGAACAGACAAAGCATTTCAAACACTGAAACAGAGATGAAGAACATTTGTTTGATTGGGTGAAGTTCTCGTCTTGTCTTTCAACATGTTCATCAGTGGTAAAAGTTGGAGGAAAACAGTAAAATGAAAGGAAATAATCATCACTTTTAATATTCTCTCCCAAAAGCATCCTTTTTATCATCAAACTGACACTTGTCCCTGTTGCCCTTCTATGCTATTTCAATTCTTGCCTTTTCATTTAAACATTAAAGCACTTGTGGTTTAGAAAGACTTGCATCTTTTATTTAATCATAATTGAATAAAGTGCACTCTCACAGAAACAGAAATACAGTGGCGTCAACCAACAAATTCTTTACGCTCTGGTTCATTTAGAGTTTGCATGTCCCACAAAAGCCAGACATGTCCCACGCACTTGGCATTTCTCACCGCCGTTGCATTTCAGATGAACATGATTATGTCGACGCATGTGTGAAAACTGGGTGAGCTACCATATGGCATGGAGTGACCCACTTTTTATTTATGTTTTTACCCTCAATCCACCACATGACTAGTACTCCTCTTCAAGATCGTCGTCCAGGTCAGAGAACTCAATAGACGGTCTGTTGTCTTGTAGCTCCTCGTCACTTTCCCCATGAGGAACTGCAACCCAGACACATCAAGTCAGATCACACAGCCGGACGATGAACACAATAAGTGAGCGATCTACAGTGTGCTGCAGCTTTAAAACACGACAGTTACACATGAAAGCATTGCTTGCAGCAAATCAGGACAAACACATAAGAATGGAAGAGAAAGTTGAGCAACATACTTTCCAGATTGTCCATGTGCTCGTGAAGAATTCTCACCAGGTTGAACAACTGGGTGAGAGGAGGAAGCAGTTTCCCTTTTCAAGATTTGCATTTGTGAACAGTACATCATTTAAACATGTTGTGTAAATCACTATTAAATTCAGTGTCGGTGGTTTAATGGGTAAGAAACACACACACGAGTATATACACACATGCACAAACCTGTGTCTGCTGCTTGTGTGCCAGCATTATTGTTTAAAGGTTTACGCTGGTGGCTTACGTTAAGCTTACATCTCTTGAGCTGAATATCTCACATTGTGTTAACACAAAATGACATTGTAACAGGCGGAGCGGGTGGGCTACTACTGTGTGTTTGTGTGTGTCGGGGCTGTTGAAGTAGAAAATGAAACCGTAGCAACCGGTTTAATGAGAAACTCAGAGCCCCCCTCACTGAAAGGTCGAGACACCCCATAATACCAGGAAAAGAAACTTCTCTGGCTCTGCCACTGCCCCGTATACTCAAATAAAGTCTGACATCCCGACTCTGAAATGGCTTTTTCAGAGAATATGTTTAACTGTAGTGCTGAATTAGCAATAAGGGTAGATCTAGTGTGTGTGTGTGTGTGTGTGTGTGTGTGTGTGTGTGTGTGTGTGTGTGTGTGTGTGTGTGTGTGTGTGTGTGTGTGTGTGTGTGTGTGTGTGTGTTCTCACCCCAGCAGCATCGACTGCTCCCAGCACATCGGAGAACCTCTGCTCACAGAAATGCAGCAGCACCACCAGATAAAGGCCGCTGCTGATGAACTCATCGTATTCTGACTGTGAAGCAAGAGAAACAACTTTCAGTTGAACTGCACGGTTTTCATCCAGAATGTAGAGAGTACAGTACATGCATAGTCGGCAAAATAAAAAGGAGAAGACCACCAGGAGCCTCCATAACGGTTTCAAAGCTGCTTGGTATAGAGACTAAAAGTTGCATTTTATTCAGTGAGCCCTCCAGCCCGGCATGGAAGCATCTAATTCTATGTGTTTCCATTCATTCAGATTGTATTGAGTGCTGTCATTTTTTTTAAAATAAGAAGTAAAAACGACGACTCACTTGCACGTGGGTTCTGTATAACTCCTGAATGTCAAAGTTGTCTATGTTCAAATGCAGTTTCTCCTTGCACAGTTCACATGTTGTGATGGCCTCAATGTTTGTGCCTAAAAGAAGAAAAAAAGGACAAAAACACAGACTTGGTTGACAGGACGTGGTTTGGGTGTAGGCCGCAGCCAGGTGAAGGTCGGCATTTACCTGAGCCAATCTTGGAGCGGAGCCACCTCTTGATGCAGTCCTGGTGGACGTAGAGCAGACTGCCTGTGCAGCGGCAAGGCTGAATCAGAGGGTTGGAGGCAGATTCCTGCCCCATCTGGCAGATTCGGCACAGGTCGCCTTCTTCCTCGTCAGAATCCTCCAGCAGCAGTCTGTAGCAGGAAAAAGGAGGACATTTACTTCTACGTTTGATACAGTGCTTCCACAGTGCTGCATATGTGGGAGTCCATTACCTCTCCTTGATCTTGCGCAGCTTCTCCTGATCCGTGCTGGAAGCGGGTTTCTCCAGCTGACTCTCAGCAGCACCCGACGGACCCACGGACCCTAAAATGTTGTCGTATACTCCGACTCTGCGGCGTGGCGAAAATGCGGCCGAGGCATCTTCAAGTTCCGGTAACGTCTCATCCTCGAGCCGGTAGGGACGACCTGCGCCAAAGACCTCTAAACCAACCGTTCCATCATCTTCCTCCTCCTCCTCCTCCTCCTCCTCCTCATCGTCATCATCTTCCTGCGTAGCTTTATGCTCGAGGTCATCCCACCTTCTCAGCAAGTGCTGCGGACGGCTGTTGCCTTCTTCTAAGCCTGTGGCAGGTTGCGCATTCCCGCCCTGAGCGTGTCTTCTGAGGCGAGAGAGGAGGGGAGGGCAGCGGCCACGAAGGGAGGAGGACAGCCAGGAGTAGCTGCCTCCTCCTCCTCCTCCTCCTCCTCCTCCTCCGCCGCTGCTGCTGCTGCTGCTGTTATTACTACTGCCGACGCCAGGCTCTCTACACGATGCCGTTCTCGCCTGAGCCGGGCCGCTACGATAGCCATCGTTGTTCTCCTGGATAGGAGCGAGGTCCGCCCTACGGTGCCTGAGGCTACCCAGGGTTGCCTCCGACCCTCCAGTGTCGGACTCCACCCTGGCCCCCTCGTCGCTGTCCACGGACTCTCCGCCCGTTGACGGGTTGTCGTCATCGAGGGAGCGGACGCTGGAGGACCCGCTGGAAGAGTCTTGGCTGGAGCGCCGCGAAAAGAGGCGGGACAAGAGGCGTCGAGTGGAGCTGCGGCCCTCTGGCTCCGCGCCTTCGGGGGCTGGCCGCGGAGGGAGCGCGGCCTCTGGTCGGGGCGGTGGAGCGACGTACCTGGGGGTGTGCAAGGAGTAAGGGGAGGAGATCTTTGAGGAGGAGTCGGGGATCCTCGTCTGTTCCTGAGATGAGTGGACGGCGGACGAGCCGCTCAAGAAGCGGGACGGGGTTCTGCTGCTGAAGTCGCGCGCCAGAGGAGAAGAGCGGTAGGAGGTGGAGGATGAGAGGTGGCGATTTAGGGAGCTTTCTCTGGCGGCGGCGGCGGAGGAGGAGGAGTAGGACGACGAGGAAGAAAAGGAGGGATAGTAGGTGGTCTCTTTAGGCCGAGCTCCCTGCGCATATGTGGAGGTCAACCTGTCTGTCTGATCTGGAATGAGGGAAGAGACGGGCAGTTTGCGTGAGATTGGCTTATGCATAACAATGCATTATGGGTAGGTTGTTTTACATCACAAAATATGCCTACACAACGAGGAAGCCGATCCAGGAGTCCTGACCCTTCTTTCTCCCAAACCTGAGAGACTGGGCTCGATCTTCGTCTCTAGCTCTCTCCTGGACAGCAGCGGATTGGAGGAGGAGGACGACGACCGCGAGGGCAGACGGCAGGAGCTCCGCGAGGAATCGCAAATGTCGCTCAGTTTTTCCCCCGTACCTGTTTAGAAGAAGAGTAGACACGCTGTTAAGAGGTTTGCTTGTATTTAATAATAAACTAGGATTTTACACACAAACTAAGTAATGGATTTACAAGTAGCTGGTGGTAATCCTGGATTACAACTGACAACAAGATTTTAAGCAACAACTAAACCCAAAATAAAAGAGCTGCTAGTTCTTTCCACGTCAAATTGACTTATTGCAAGCCAATTAAGACTATCCGACAGGCCACAAGACACCCAGTGATTTCTGTGTATTTACTGTAAAGAATCAAACATCATCACACCATCCTGTGTGAGCTTCTACTGCTCATGAGCTGAAACACTGTAAAAAAAGAACAGCCATCTGACTTTGGAGACGCCTCGACTCTCCACTGCAGATGAGTCAACTAAAATGAGGAAATACAGCGAGGAGCCGGGCGCTGGGGGTGTGGTATGGAGTACCTCTGACACTGCTAAGCCCGGTGCTGGAATAGGCAGATCCTGTACTCGTTCTGGAGTACAGTCCTCTGTTGCTGTACGACAGCTTGGCCCTTTTAGAATCGCCGTCGTCACTGACGTTCAACAGACCCGAGCGCAGCCCCAACCTCCCCTCGGTATCAGTCTGGGGAAAATAAAAGGCAGACATTTAATGACACTTTTATATTTCGATGACATCATTCCGCAATGTTCCGATAAGTTTAAAAAGGTGCATTTGACCAAGGCTGTATTTTGCCCGCTATAAACAGACGAGTGTTCGGCTTCAGTACCAGTTTGGTCCTGCTGCTGAGAGAGGATTCAGCCCACGGGCGATCATAAGAGCGGCTGGAGGACGTCAGAGAGGAGGGCAACTTCCAGCTGGTGGAGCGACTGTCGGAGTTGCTGTAGTCTCTGGACGAGCTCAGGAGACGAGAACTCTTCAGAAGGGGCGAGAGGGGAAAACAAGTAGCATCAGTTGGTACTCGTGCCTGGGCAGATATACAACACAAACATGCATTAACGTTTCCTGTATTTTATCTCAAGAGGCGCTATAGAGCAACATTCCGCCATGTTATTTGCATCTCACAAACGATACACAGCGAAGGGCGGGAGAGAAGACTGCAAGCTGGTGGTAACAGGGATGTAAGCAACAGTTTTAAAGTATTCAGAAGATCTGCGTTGGACAGACATGCATTCAAGTTGGTGTGTTTTGGCGAGAAACACTGAATGCAAACACAATTGTTTGTTTACAAGAAACCTCCACAGGATACCTTCATCCTGTGCTCATTCCAGTATACCCGAAAAAATTAAAATCACGGGTCTTTCAAGATAGCTTGGACTCTTCTGGAAAGCACAGGAACTAGACGGGGCCCCAGGCCAACGGTAACACTATCTTTTCCGACGGGCCTTTGACGAGCAGCAGGACCGAAATACGCACAACGTGTGCCAAGGAATCTAGGCTACCCTATAAAAAGACCTCCAAAGTGTCTGCTGTTGCACAACTGATATGTGGAGCTAGCTACTGCACCATGCGCCCGAGGGAACCTGTGAGAAGCGAGCTTCTCTCTGGAAAACACCAGAAGGGCAGTAAAGCCTCAAGTGGAATAAAAAACACACACACATACAGTTGGGTGATGTGGACTTAAGTGTAGTTGTTGTTATTGTTGCTCTTGACTGTTTTATCCAACTTAAACCAACACTATTCCAGCTGACAGTCACCCTAGGACCTTTGCATACCAGGCTGAACTAAATAAAGCTGGTGTTAATCTACGATGATAGCTAAACACCTAAAACATAAAAATAAAATTCTGTGAGCGGTTTATTTACACTGTATGCAAATGTATAGACGGGGGTGTGCACCGTATATAAAACAACGATGCTATGCATGGTCCCTAGCCTTCAGCCATTTCTGTACAATAAGCCCGCAATCGGCCTACCTGGTGGTCCAGGTCAGCCTTGTAAGCTGACGACGCCCTCGGGAAGCGGTCATTATTCAGCACAGTCTCCCTACTGTACAGCCGGCTGGATCCCAGTGACGACGACGGGACTGTGGGACTGGATGTGTAGGACGACCTTGAGCTGGGCAGACAAAAGGGAAGTCTGCGAGACCTGGAGTCCATCGCGGATCGTCTGAAGATGAGAAACCCAAACAAAAAAAAAAAATGGTTGAGACGAAGGAAGCAGGAAAAAAAAAAAAAAAAACTCCCTCACAAACGCATCTTTTATTCCCCACCCAATGGGGTTTACACCTTGCAGCAGCAGCAACGACTTTATAAAAAAAGCCAGCGACTTCTCGATCTGTCTAGTAGTTCGGTGGGGCGGTGTGTGTGTGTGTGTGTGTGTGTGTGTGTGTGTGTGTGTGTGTGTGTGTGTGTGTGTGTGAGTGAGTGAGTGAGCATGTCGGATTTGATGATGGAGTGCACGTGACGGTGTGTCTGTAAACAAAACAAAAAAACAAAAAAATTGCCACCATGCTGCTTCCTGGACTTGATATCACAGCGCCTATCTTTGGGGACTATGAACTCTGTCACATGAACATGACACTCTGCGCAGTGTGTCTCAGCAAGCAAGGTGCTCTGTAACAGTTATGAGACACTGAGATCATTTATTATTAAGCTGCGTTACTAAATCCAGCACAAAGTGCACAGTCAAGGAAATTGCAATAGTCTCTTTTTATTGTTATTCAATTAACCTGTAGTGCACGTGATGTATTTGATAAAAGTCAGAGGCACCGGTGGACCTGAAAGGTTCTCACATAGGGTGGTACAGTATGAGTTACTCCCTGGTAGTGATATGGATCCATGGACATTAGTTACAGCACCTGTGGCCAAGGATAGCTCAGCGAGCCAGCAGCCTGTCACACTGACATGACCGGCGGTATAAGGCCAGATAACGGACATTTTAAACCTTTTAACCAACCAAAAGAGAATACAAGACATTTAGTGAAACATAAATGCGTTACCAATGAAACAATAGACAAAAACACTTTAACGTAAGTAGTCTGGGAAGTAGGTCTTAAAGAAGTCAACAGTCACAGAAATGTATGTCAGTGTGGTTAACTACTAGTTGGAAGAAATAGTCCCTTTTTGCTGCTGTTCATTTTCTACGTAACAAGCCGCAGGTGTCGTGTCTCCTCCTGGGATACAAACAACCTGCAATGAAGACTAGAAACCATAACGGTGATGTTCATTAAATGAAAAGTCTCAGCAGAGACAGTTAAATAGTCATTGACTTTAAGTCAAACCTTGGTAACGTCTTGTGTTTTTGACGTGAGCCAACATTACCAGGTCAACGTTAGCATGTTAGCTGCTCTGGTGATCGATAGTTTACGAACTGTCTCAACCAAACTGCAGGTATCAACGTTGGCGCTAACGTTATAGTTGGTTAGCAAGCTAACCAGTCGGCGTTAGCAGAACACCAAGAGACGAATAACCTGTAGCTAACGCTAAATCGGAAGAATTATTATTAACCCTTACCCTAGCGTTGTTTCTGTTAACGTGTCTGTTGTTTTGCTAACGATTATAGACTGCCTTGCACATTTCAAATGCGACGGTTAGCTACAAACTAACGTTAACGCTAGTCTACCTTATCTAATAAAGAAAACAACACCCCCATCGCTGTTTAGGTGTGCTAACACGGTAGCTTCGGCTAGTTGTCGGCAGAGCAGTTTGCTCCAGCAGCTGACATCTCAGTCAACGCTAGCTTTACGGTAGCTGGTTAGCTTGTCAGTTGTGCGTTAACAAGTCCTCACATTTTACGTTAACTAATCAGTGGCGCTAAATTAAACGCTGACTGGTGTTGGTTTGCGACAACCAGTTTGCGCATCAAGCGACATTTCACATTGCCTGCGTTCCCAACAATGCACTGCCACCGGCGTAAACATCCTCACCTTTGATTTCAATCTTCCTTTGCTTTTAGCACAACAGGAGCGATGGCGTCCGTGTTGACTGCTGTGGACACAGACAGTCACGTGATTTGCATCGACCCGGAGGGAGTGGTTTAGAAGACTGCTCGTGGCTCAATATCACGATCCACGGTGTTTAAAAAAAAAAAAAAAAAAAAGAAAAAGGAAATTTAGAACTAGTATATGAATGCACCCCGAGAAGAATATACACATTTACGCCACTGATTAAACCAAACATCATACCTCTTACCGAGTTTGACGCTTCCAAACAACCCCAGGCCAAGTCAAACAGCGCCCCCGCGAGGCTTAGATAAGAAAGTAAATCACATTCTCGTATTAAAATGTATTCCACCAACAACTCCAATAATATATGGTGTGAAGCCAATACAGTTTCGGCGTCACACCTGCAACATTTGGGCTCTGGAATAATCCGATTACACCTAACAATTTCACATTGTAGTTCAATTTGTATTTGTTTCTTCTGTTTTTAAAGCAAGGTTTCAGTAGTCTACTCAAACACAGGCAGACCAGATGCTTCATGAAGATTCGTGTGTACACTCCTTAAAAAAGTATCACCACCTTATTGCATAAAAGAGTCGAAGCCCCTGTGCACTCAGAAGCAAATACATGTTGCCTATTACTGATTTTAAACTATTAGAAATAAAACAGATACAAATTATTTTAAAAAACTGTGTCCACGTATGACGTTTGTGTGATCTATAAAACTTTAATTTGTTTGCATTTGAACTTGTTTAATGCTATTTTACTCCTACTTGACAACATTTCAAAGAAAAATATTGTACGTTTTTACACTAGATTAATTTGGCATCTATCGAAAGTTACTTTGCTAATTAAGATTTACCTACAAAATAACTTTAACTATAAAACAAATGATAGTCTTATGAAATAGAAGGCATTCTAAACTACCCAACGGTATATAAAATAAAAAACTCAATTAAATGCTGCTTAATTATTCATTAATAATTAATTAAGGAAAGTCACAATTTCTTGAACATCCTAGTACAGCAATGACTTATTTCCATCATTGTTTGACATCTGATTACCATGATTACGGCAGACTTGCTTGATAAACCTCACACTTGTCAACGTCCGGATGTGACGAGTAGCAAAGACATGGATGTGGAGAAATTAACCCAGCATTTGAGGATGGATACAATGAGAATAGAGAAGGTGCAATGAATTATACAGTTAATGTGATAAAGGAATATATTATCCCGCTAGATTGTGTTTGTATTGTTTCTTTTATCTGCCATGATCTATTCATTTTTACCTTTTTACATTTTTTTACCTTAAAATGTTGCGTGAATCCATTAAAACATCTAAATTGTAGCAGTTTGAAACTGCAGTTATTGGCTTGATAGTTTAATGTAATTGAATTTTGACTAAACTGGGGCATGTGATGCATCTGACGTGCATTGTGGCATTCTGACATTTTGAAAATGACTGCCCCAAGGCGGACGCTGTGAATACAAGTCAAAATTAATAAGTGAAAACTTTGCTTGCAGCTACTTACATGCTTTCCAGCACTGCTGAGCAAATGCCAAATACATAACAAATGTTTTTTTCTTATTTTTCTGTGAAAGGCATGAATACAGAAAACACGTCTAATAATTTAACATCTCCTCCTGAAGATAAAGGATTTGGAGCAGAGCGATAACATCATCAGACCACGCTTTGTTACAGTAGAAAGCTTTTTTTTCTTATGAAAACTGTTTACAATTGAGTCTGTGAATTATCCAGAGTAACTTTGTGTCAGGGGGAAAAAAAGGTTTTAAATGCTTTGAGCAGCTTCATCATTGGGGTGGAAGCAGACATCTCAGAGATGTATCAAATGCAGGGTTAATAACAATAAATAAAAACCAAATTGTCTGCATTCTTATGCACTAGGTCTGAGGATAAGTGTAAACATACGCTTTAATAGTTTAGGCAGCGAGAACAGCAAATCATATCAATAATCTCAAATACCACATCCGTTATCACAAACAAGTCAATCATTTAAGTATGTGCATGGGCCAATCTTTATTACACGTTCTGTATTTTAATAACTGATTTGTTGGCTGCATGTGATCACTGTTTTTGTAATATGTGTTTGATTGTTTTTAGGCATTTTTGCCTTTATTGGACGGTTGATAGTCAGTGATAGATGTCCGTTGGATAGATAAAGGGAGAGAGAGATCTGACATTCAAAACAAATGATATGACAATATCATAGACCAGATGATATTTTGTTTGTAGTTTAAGTTCTGTGACATATAGAGGACAGTATAACTATTGGTTCTAAAATAATTTAAAGTGGCCTCTCTTATTTAAAGCCATGTGCAGATTGCATACGAAATCATTTGTGCTGTTTGTTTATGTTATTGCTGTTGATGAAGATCCCACTTTACTTGGAAATGATCAGAACCTGCTATGGGTCAGGTAGATCATTTAGACCAGCTAATTCTAGGAGGAGAGGTTCCTCTTCCGGTTTTCCCAAAACATTTATTTTTATTTTATCACACACAAATACTTTTAATCTACTGAGAATCAAGAGATTACAATACTTGCAGGCTTTCATACACTTTGTGTCTACCAAATAGGACATATGGTGTCTACCGAATAAAAAGTTTTATATGATAAATGAATGTTTTGCAATGAGTGTATTAGAAAAACATGACTGTCATTCCTGTGAAATAGTATGGAAACTTAATGCAAACTTATTCTGTTCGTGTTTTCAAACACATATGAACATATTCATTGATACAAATGCATTTAGATTCAGATACATAGATTTGTTTACATTTATTGTTGTTTATGTTGTTATGTTTGTTATGGAAGTTTGTAGATAAGAATTGAGGATTGGTATTGGGGTTGGTAGGAAACCGGATCACCCGGAATCAAACCTACAGAAAGATATGGGGAACTAGCGAAATCCGCAGAGAAAGGCCCTGTCCAGACCGGGGATTGAACACAGTCTGGGCAGGACTTTTCTCTGGCTTTGCTGTGAGGTGACATGGAGGAGGCATAGAGGCATAGAGGCATAGAGGCATAGAGGCATAGAGGCATAGAGGCATAGAGGCATAGAGGCATAGAGGCATAGAGGCATAGAGGCATTGGGCATTTGGCCTTGGCGAAGGTCTGCACTCTCTGAGTGGCCTTTTAGTTGAGGGTTGGTGGGATAGCCTGTAAAATGAGTGTGTTCATTGTCCTCCAGCTCACTTAAAGAACCGAATGAATCTTTTCCACAAAGAGAGTCTTTTAGGCTTCTTGTGGTCCTCCAGGGAGTGTTGGATGTCGATCATGGACTGGAGGAGATGGGACTTCTCTTCCTGACACTTTGACGGTTTCTTTGAACTGCTCCACTTGAGTTGATAAAGCTTCATTCTCCTCCTTGAGCTTGTTGGTCTCTTCCATCTCAGACCCATCACAGGCCTGAGTGGTGTGTCGTGGTGGCTTCCAAAGGGATTTCCTCTTGACAGGGCCCCTTCTCAGGTCCGGGTACTCACCAATCTGCTGGGTACTTAACTTATGCATGACCTTCTTTAACAGGTAATTTTTCTCCTTGAGCTTGTTGGTCTCCTCCATCTCAGACCCATCACAGGCCTGAGTGGTGTGTTGTGAAGGTTGTGGAAGGTCCTCTTTCTGTGCCTGGCCCTTTCTTGTGAGAAGAGTTATGGTCGTGGTCTCTGAAGCGCCTACCTCTGCAGACATATTAGCCCCGTTCGGCTCTACAGCCACCTTAACCTGGTGGGGGGACGTCTCAGACCCATCACAGGCCTGAGTGGTGTGTCGTGGTGGCTTCCAAAGGGATTTCCTCTTGACAGGTCCCCTTCTCAGTTCCGGGTACTCACCAATCTGCTGGGAAGCACATGAAGGTGTACTTGCCTGTGGTAGAGGGCTGTGGTAGGATGGAATTGTTTCCCAAGGTGATTTAGTTGGCAGTGGAACCACCATAACCCAAACACTAGGTGCTTTTAAAATAGAGCGGTAGGGTGGTGTACAAACCGCTTTCTTCTGTGTAAAGCCCTTTCTAAAATACATTACCTTTACCTCACCAAACGAAACCTTGCGTGAGTCTTTCTGGACAGGACAACTTGGCAATTTAGTGGCCTTACCAGCTTGCTGTGTAGCACCTGAAGGTGCACCTGTTTGGAGAAGTACACTCTCAGATGTCGGAGCTTGCTGTGGGTCCCTTCCCTGTGCCAGGCACTTTTTTAAGGGGTGGGATTTGTTATGAGTCTCGGGAGGATTTACCTCTGCAAACTCTGAAGTCAACTTCTGCCTGCGAAGAGTGGAAATCCTGTTATCCCAGGCTCTGGAGGAGTCCATTGCAGGTGGAATACAGTTTTTCTTCACTTTGTTTTTTCCTTTTGGGCTTTGAGTGTCTTTGGTGTTCTCCATCAGGAAACTCATGAACTTTCACTGTCTAAGTGTAGTCTACAAATACAGTATACTGTAGACTTGTAATTCTACAGTATACTGTTATAAAGGCAATATCTGATCAATGCCAATAGAATGGAATATGTTCTATGATGATATAATAGAATGGAATGTTCTAACGCATACACATCAGGTTCATACACACACCCGCACACACACACACACACACACACACACACACACACACACACACACACACACACACACACACACACACACACACACACACACACACACACAAACATACACGCAGATTGCATGATCTATACATAATACAGTGCAATCCAGGGCTGACGTCATTATAAAAACCAGAGAAATCTATCAACCACTAAGGGGCGCCGCAGCTCACACTTTCCCCACCTCCACATACTTGGAAGAGGCAATTCAGCTGCACTATTATTTGCATGCCAGAATTTGGTGTTTGTTTAGTCGGGGAGGCAATTAAAGCCAATTTCAACAGGTTTAATTAGATTGATTTGAATAATTGTTTTTGAAAGGCCTTGCAGATCCCGTCATCACAGTAAATCCAGGATTAGCAGCGTTCATTCGATGTGCATACTTTAACTCGCATCTAATTTAGTGCACCTCGAGGAAGCATTGATCAAAGATAATCCCGAACATACTTTTTATTCGTTTTGTTCGTGTGTGTTAGTTATTTCTTAAGAGTGTGTTCTGAGTCAAATTAATTTACCATCTGAATCTGTAACACACTTCATGTTAAATGTGTGTGTGTGTGTGTGTGTGTGTGTGTGTGTGTGTGTGTGTGTGTGTGTGTGTGTGTGGGTGTGTGTGTGTGTGTGTGTTGGGGGATTAGAAAGGTCAGTTTGGAGCGAAGAGACAGCACTGTTGCGCAGCAGATGCATAATAATGTGAAGGTCAACGAGACACTCATCATGCTTGGTTAAAACGTAGCGCTTCGAAGGCCCAGCGATCCATTATTAGTCGCGTGTGTACACCGGTGAACGGTGATCAAACCCAGTGTAAACGCACCCGAGGCTAGCGGAACAAGGGGTGAAGGAGAAAGTGAGAGTGAAAAGGATAAATATAGGAGGGCGGTGCTGCAGATTAATTACTGACTAAAAAAAGGACGCACGACCTCGACAAATGAGGAAGTGCAAGGTCTAGTGAGTTGGGGAGGAGGATGCTCAAACCAATTGCGGGTGTGCAGGCCAATTCCACTGCCCCCCCCCCCCCCCTCCTTCTTCTTCTTCTTGTTCCTTCCAACACATGAAGAGAGACTACAAGCTCTCCTCCCCCAGTGCTGCTGATAGGATGATAATGGAGCATTCCTTGGAGCTGTTTCTCATTCATGCTAGCTGTGACAAGGGAAGAACATGCTTCTCCCCCTCACCCTCTCTCACTCTTTCAGCCATAAGATCATGGGCATGTAACCTGAGATTTGCCCTCCTCTTACCTGACTCCTCTTGTTTATGTACTTGCTGTGGATATGAGACGCATACCTACCTGCCTCTCTGAGCGCTTTGTTCCAGCTGTACAAAAAAAATCAGTTTCCTGGTGTGCAGAGTTACAATTAAAAAAATAATAATGGTGGTGACTTTTACCTCAAGTGTGGACTGTTTTTCCAAATCAAATGACTTTAAATAAATAAAAAAAGGGCAAAACATAGAGATGTTGATGTTCACTCTCTGCTTCAACTGTAGCCTTTAAGACACAAAATAACTGCAAGAATGCCTGGATTTGTCCAGGGCTGTGTAATCACAAAGGAATGTCCAGAGACATTTCTTGCTTTCCCTCCACGAGACCCCTCTTTTCCCACGGCTCGTCCAGGTCTTGAGAATCTGCTTCCTCTCCCTCTCTCTGCCTCCCTTCCTCCCTCTCTCTCCCGCCCGCCCGCCCGCTCTCTGTTTGTGAAGACACATGAATGCCACAAAAGGCTGGTTTATAGGCGAGTTACAATACGAGCTCAGTGTCCCAGTGAGCACAAAGAGCAAGAGTCTGTGCCCTTCTGAGAGAGACCTCTAGGAAGGAGCGTCCAGGCTTATAAGGCCTTGAGTTATTTCCAGCGTAAAAATCAAACAGGAGGTTCGTGGAAACAAACACGCAACACAGCAGAGTGGAGTGAGCTTACTAAGCACAGATTTTAAATCGTTGTCCCGGGGGGATTTTTCCTATGTTGTGTTGCTTTCAGAAACCTCCTCGCCGAGGGATCAACTTTTTTTTTTTTAAAGGTTTTATGGAACAACAAACCTTGTGGCCAAAGAGTTGTGTGGAGTTCAGTTGTGTTTACAGTGCAATATTACTGTTGCTGATGATCCCTTGGCAACTTAAGCAGACAGTGTGTTTGTATTCATTTATTTTTTATTATGAGGAATTCTTTCCTCACTTGAATAAGTCGTTAGGCTGTATTCAAAGTGTGTATGGGCCTGCTTCAGAACACAGGACTGCAGATGAACAGATCAGCAACAATGGTGAAAAAAGCAAGGCCACATGTGTTAACACTTTGGGTCACATGTTTGAGGGGCACCGTCGAAATGCTCGTGAGCTACTTGTGGAGATTCTTCTCTCGCCATAGGGGCAATCAGCGAATATAAGTCCTATCAGTGTTGTCTTTAAATGTGCTGTAGACAATTTGGAAAAAAGTCACACACTTGATGCAATTAGTGACTTTGTTTTAGCTGAGCAATGTTTCACCCCCACCACTAAAAGGCATTTTCTTTCCAAGGATTCAAAGAAATATTTGTTGGTCTTAATGTTCGCCAGACACAAAGTGACATCTGCCTCCCTCCCCTGCATCGCCTGCTGCTCTTTGTTCAGATGAGCACTGAGGGGAGAGCACATTGAAGGCAGAGATGATGTCACCATTGTGATCATTACTGTGCTGCGCGGTGCCCTATTTTTGACCAGGCGTCACTGAGGGCAGGCCAGAATGTCTGCCTGCACGCTGCCAGGAGGAACAGTGGCCTGCCAGTATTAATTAACACAGGGCCTGTTCTCATCGGTCCTAAAACCGTCTTAAGACCGGCCCCTCAGGTCCACAAAGTCTATGTTGAGATGCTCTCCAGCGAATAGATCGTTGGAGCGATTCGACAAAGGATGTGTTCTTAACCTCACGGTCCTGATTGTTTTGTGTCATTGATTAAGCACTGCAATAAAAGACGTATTCAACATTTCCAGTACATATTTCATTCTTGGTCAAACATGGACTCATATCTACTCCATCCCTGCATGTCTTTCCTTCTTAACTCCAAAGCTTAATGCTTTATTTAGTATTATTATTACTATTCAGTAACTAGTCACTAGTCCTGCTGAGCCGAATTAATTAACTCTCCAGTGCGATGTGAACTGTGAACTGTGTCTGTTGAATAATTTATTTTGCCAATCAAATAAATGAATGGAGACATTTAATTATTAATACAAACACACACAGTCACACTAATAGGAACAACCATATTTACAGTCATGTTTCAAATGAATAGTAATTTGCTCCGGGGGAGTAAGTGTGGAGCTGGTTTAAATTCTACTAATAGTTATCCTAAAGGCTCAATGGGCATAATAAAGACTTGTATCACTGTATTAGTATTAATTAGATCATTATTTCACAACAAACCTGCAATTCATTTCCAGGAGATGATGTTCTCTTTGACGCCACCGCACCTGCAGGGTTAATCTGTTATTCATAATGAAACTTTTCAAAACATGCAGGTGTGGCAGGCTGACGGACAGATGTTATCATCTTTTGACTTCAGTGCTCCGCATCTTTGTCACTCAAGGCACGTGGACAACACGTTGTGTATTTGTATTGTGGTTTTGATTTGCTCGGCTTATTTGTTGGAGTTTCCAGTGCGCCTGCCTTTTGCAAAGAATTCCCTCCCATGAGGATCTGAGAGGTTGCCAGTTTATAGGTCAGTAAAGACGCACTCTCTGATTTTGTTATTGTGACCAAACCTATAAATCCACAGAATTCCTCTCAGCTCACTGCTGATGTTCTCGGTTTTAAAATATCAACAGTGAGCTGAAGGAGAGTTGGGGATTTGGGCGCCATAAGGAGGTTTATCTTTAAACACAAAGTTTTATATATATTTTTTAGGGATGGAGCACTTTAAAACACTCAGCAATCAGGCTCGCAGGCAAATGTCAGCTCACGATGCAGATGAAGCAAGCTGTTATTACTCTAAGGGATTAAAGATTGTCTTGCAGCCTATCTCTGAACACTCTGGTGTGAAGAATTAAAAAAAGTCCATTCGATCTGCTGGTTTTTGTAAAAACCCAAACAGTAAAATGTACAGGTTTCTGTAAAGGACTTACAATGAGCAAAACTGAAGCCCTTATATTCCTTAGTTATTCCTGACTGAATAAAAAATTATAATTATTTTGCTGTTTCCTACATATATTTTCTAATTTTTACCTTGAAATATCGTGAGCATTATTCAAGATGTAACCAATGTTGTAAAAAGGTTGTAAAAGGATGGGGGGAGGTTGTTCACATGGCTTCATTAATCTCACACTGTGCATATCAATCAATCAATTTTGTTGGTAAAGTAACACCTTTTTTTTTCAATACTAAATGAAACCTGTTCAGCCACAGGAGCTCCAGCTTCTCCAAACACAACCTTATGGTGCCGCCAACATTTTGTCTTATTTTATGCATTTGCTGATTGAAAAGGGTTTGGACGCTGGCCAGCATTATGTATGTGGACATTATATCTGCAGGGGGGTCTTTTTTCATACATTTTATAATAGGCTTTATAACAGGTTCAAACACATAAATATGAAAGCTTGTTCAATAGATGGATTTTTGATGGTCTCGACGCGCTCTATCTGAAGAGAGCTCATATGGTATGCATGGACATTTTTTCCTGCATTTAAATGAGACTTTCAGGTCTATAATTAGACCGTAAGTAGCATTCAGAAACAATGTATTAGCATTCATTTTACATTGAATTTGTTTGGGCAGTGTGCTTTTATTTCTATCAAGAAAAGTTAACAAATATGGAATCAACATGGAGGACAAACCAAAGCCTAATTCACCTTGCACACAAATATATCGGTATCCACAACAAAATAGGCACAGGTATTTAAATAAGATCTCCTTCACATGTGGTCATGTGTGGGCGCTGAAACCACTCGTGTCTAAGCCAGCTTTTCACCATTGTTTAGGCATGGAACATACACATCCAATCAGTGTAGTAGTTATTTCAGTTTTGCTGAGTAGCTGCGGTATGGATGTATGTGACAGCAATACTAATAGTAGCAGTACATTACCTTGACAGGTGTTGAGAATATAGTCGAGGCATTCAAAGGGAATGAAACACATTCATAGCTGTTTTCCTCCTCTCCTTGTACCAAACTCAACCTCTCAGATGCACAATTTAATTTAATCATCCTCTTTTTATGTTGTCAAAACAGTAATCCTTACACACAAACACTTACCGTGCTCTTATTTCCTTTGGCTTTTTTCTATTTCACCAAGGTTTCAATAGAACACAAATGTAAGAAGTTTCTTCATGTACACGTTGATTTCTACAACGGACAAGTAACTGATTCATTTCACAACCTTCATTTCACAATCAAAAAAGTCTTTGAAAGCCTGTTGGCAGTTTCAACATGACTCGCACAATTCTGAATTTCTAGGTCTTTTAGGTTAAAGCGCAAGACTCAATACACCTCCAAAACTGTCATCTAAATCAGTGACTAACTCTTTTTTTTACATATCGATGCTTTTACATGCTTCCCTTTTTGTAGTTGCCTGGTGTTGCTGCATAATTAGGGCTAATGTCACATCATTAAAGGGCACAAATTCTCACTCACGTGAGTTTGGTGTGTCCCTATGAAGTCGGCACACACACTAAAATTCTGGTCCTGTAACACAAGGCATGGCTAATTTGAGATTAGTTACGAGTTCCACTTTCAACACACTGCGGCGTATTTCACTGTATTCCGTGTGCTTTGATCCAAATTTTCCGGGAACTCGCTGCCAAATCAAACTTGTCAAAGTAAATGCTTAAAAAGAACAAGGGAGCTCTCCGGCTGTTGATTCTGAACACTGTTTAAATCTCTGATGACTGATTAGGCCAACAATGATGTCTGTCAATATGAGCCGAGAGCCTCCGGATTAGCATTTCAGTGGAATCCCATAAAAGGTAGCTTACCTTTGCGTTACAAAGCGCTTGTGGGTGAATTAATAGAAGTACATCTGGTCTCCATGGAATTACAATCATGTCTCTTATTTTCCAGGTAATGACCATGCATTATTCAGGTGATGTGTGTGTATTTAGGCCATGCAAATGCTGTGGGAAGAAACTGAAAAATAAAACAAACTGGTGTTACAACTGCACTACAGCATGTAACTAATGTCACGCTTTCTATGTGGGTCAGAGAAGAAAGAGAGGAAAACAGCAGCACCTCAGTGACGGTAAAAGACAAACTATAACGGTCACTTACCTATCAAAGCATACTCCACTGTCAAGTGCAGTGGACACAAATCAGAGCTAGTTATATATAAACTATGATAAAGTAATGCACTGAAGCTTGAAATTCAACTGTGAAAGTCATTTCCTTTTGAGAAATCCCCTCAACTTCATCCTGTCGACCACACATCTGTCTGAAACAAAAAACAGAAAAAGAGAAGAGTCACAGAATGTTAGTTATACCAGTTTTTATGTGTGTGTGTGTGTGCACCTGTTCTCCTTGTCCTTTCTTGTTTTTATGTCAGCATTAACCCTATGAATGAGGGAAATGTCATGCCACTTTGTTTTAAGTTGAATAAGTCCCAAGTACTGTAGTTAACTGTATTTAACAGCAGGGCTCATCCTGGGTGAGATTCGCGTGGACTTGAAGGAAAATACTAGGTTGATTACCTTCGCTCAACCCCTGCACTTAGGCACAGATTTAGCAAATGGAAAATCTGCTGACATTTTGTGTGTCGTGTGTACACACTGACGTGAGCAAAGATGTGTTTTTATTTGATCCAAGGACGTTTGGCTTTATTCGGGTTAGGGTGACATTTATTTGTGATCTAATTCTTCATGGAGGGATGCATCACTGTAGGGCCGGGACTTGTTTCTCCACTTTCCTGGCACAAATGACTCCTCATTCCCAGAAAAGGAACATGCTAATGCTCTCTCTCCCTCTCTCTGCATCTCTCTGTCTCTCTCGGTCACACACTGACAACATGTGCACACAGGCTGCATCTCCTCATTGAATGACAGTGTGAATGTACCTCATCAAGGAATGAGTCACTCTACTACTCTGCTATTATGATGATTTCTCCCTTCTGTGTATTACATCATGCAACAGAGGGTTCTGCTCAGTTACCTTCACCACAATAAACACTCTCTGAGTGCACTCATTTCGACCGTGCAGGGGTTTGTTAGTCAGAAGACATTATTAGTCGATCCTCCAAATCACTTTTTGTCGAGTTTGTTCCATTTGCATTGACTGCATGACAGCCTGCAATGCCTTTTTACAAGTGAGTCATTCATAATGCCGACATTAGAACGGCTAAAAATCCTTTGTGGTTGCAAAAACACTTGTAACATCCCTGAGCCCTGCTTCCTGTAGTGTCTGTGGAGTTAAAGGTCACTGATAAATGCATATTTCACTGTCACATGGATTCACAAATGCAATTAGGCGTAGTTCGTCCTTCCGAATATCTATTATTGGGTCCACACAGTCGAAGCCATTACATTTATTGCAAACCTTTTTCAGTAAGGGGGATAGTAGGATACCAATCGATAACGGCGTTCATCTGGCATAATTGCAGAATTTTGCATCAGCGAGAGAACATGTGCACTATTACTAATATTCTACATATACAGTAGCTGCCGCAAATTGGTCCCTTGTGCTTTAATCACACAGGCAGCTCAAATCGTTGACTTTGCAAATCATTACATCTCACAAGGCATTGTGTTCAAGACTACTGATGTATTGAAAGGATGCAGCAAAGAGAAGATACTACATGGATGGGAAGAATAATCACAGTCTGGTCGCTGGGTTCTTACATTAATCCAAAACAAAAGATTAAATTAAACTCAACCATCATAGCGGTGTAAGATGTTGGCGGCAGAGGGGAACAATGTCGCTTTACTCACTCTATACAGCAGAGCATTGTCTTAATTTAATTTATTGGGTGTTTATTTAATAGTTATTATGGAGGACACAACAGTAAGTGAGGCCTAATTCGATGCATAAAAAAAAAGACATCCTTAGGCCACTTTTTCTTGCGTGTGAAGACTATTTTAAGCCCCATTTATGGTGTTCAAATTAAACATCTCAGAGTTGCTGGAAGCTTCTTGTGTTAATGGAATCCCACATAGCGGATTGTGTGGGGAGGAGAGCAGATGAATCTGTATTCCCCGAATGTGTCTGGGCAAAAATCAATAAATGCAAGCACAGCTACTCGCTTCTGACGGCTGTCCCTGTCTTTGCATGGCGGACTAATAGAAAAATAATAATTAAATCCAAATCACCACATTAATTTGTTTTCCATCAGTCTCAGGAGAGATCTTTTTTTTTTTTTTGTCCTGTTTCTTTAGTGGCTCATTATACTTTCTAATCAAGACAAAAAAAAGTCCCGCTTTTAGACAGACATGCTGTCTCCCTTCCCCCTTCTCTTCCCTGTGGTGTGCTTTCTCGCATTGCAGTCATTGTGCTGGCACTTATTATGTTACAAATGACCGAGGTACGGCAGGCATTCTCAGTGTGCATGCAAAGAGGGCCCACCCTTCTACGCTGCTAGTGCCTTCTCCTAATGACGATGCTCAGAGTGCCCCCCGACGCCGCCCTCTCCCCCATCCCCGCCCCCATGTGCTCTCTTTAATGAAGATTCTCCAATGCAATTAAAAAATCCTTGCTTCTTGCTGCTACTGTATGACAAACAGAGCCACTGTCATTCCTCATGGCCTGTCATTCCTGCTACAAGAGGCGGAGGAGATGGAGAAATACACCAGGGTGCCAGTGGCTAGAGAGACAGATTGAGAGGATTGTGTGTGTGTGTGTGTGTGTGTGTTTGAAGAAGAGCAAAACCCCCCATCTCAACAGGTAATGGAAAGGGGCAGAGAAGAAAATCAATGACCAAAGAACATGGAGAGCAAGCTTATAAAATGGCTTTAACTGCACACCACAAGCTGAATAAGGGGTTCTGTGTCCATCCACCAAACTCGGGTGATCATGAATGTTTTATCAGACCCCACCCCACCACCACCACCTCGCCCCCCCCCCCCCCTTCTTTTTATACATAAAAATGATTTCTGAGCAACATCTTTGCAATTCTTGCAGCGACATCAAAACCGTCAGGGTGACACTTTTGGGAGGCCGTGACATAACAGCGTAGAGAGGAGGCGACAGCATACATTTATGGTCATTCATAATGTTTATGAAGCATTCATATGAATGTGCCTGTAAACCAACACTCCATCACGCCGCTAACAATGAGTTCATTGTTTGCGTGTGATTTATGAGGTGTCCATAAACTAACAGCGAAACTGTTTGTTAATTCAGTATAATATGCGTTGAAATGGATACAACCAGGGGTGACGTGTGGAGAGACACACACCAGTTGGCTCTGGCTCTGTGACCCATCCTCATCCTCGACAGGGTGGGGCGTATAAGAACAGTTGCCCACTCCATCTGCAAAAAAAAAAAAAAAAAAGCTCCCCACCACCCCACCCCCTTGTTGTTTTCCAGTTGAATGAAATAATCTTCCCCCGTCTGGAAACCCAGTCTGGGTCAGAGGGCCTGCTTTCAGCCTGTTGCTTATTGTGTGTTCAGAAGAGGAGGTAAAGCATACAATTATAGGCACAGATGGCTGTCTTTGCCAGGCAATGTATTGATCCTATCCCGTGGCAGATCTGTCCCATTTCTCTTTTTGTTTGGCAAATGCCTCCTAAATTAGAGCCTGTGAGGACCTCATTTGTATTTGTTTGATCATGTATCGTCTTCTGAGGGATCATCATTTGGTCAGTTAATAGTGAGGCACACGAGGAATTTCAGAGACTCAGTATTGAGAAATAGAAATAGATAGATAGATAGATAGATAGATAGATAGATAGATAGATAGATAGATAGATAGATAGATAGATAGATAGATAGATAGATAGATAGATTTGTGCATACATGTTTCTCTAATATAAACCATCAATATGTTTAACCGAATAAGTCATTTAACAAGCAACATCCAAATTTTATCTGGTACCAGGTTATACTAATAACGAATGCAACTTCATTTATAAAACTCTATTACAAATAAATCCATAAAGCAAACATAATCAAGTGTTGTGTGAAATATGACGAGGATTGAAGGCTGTACCGCATGCAGGTATAGTGTGATGTAGTTTCTGTAAATACACCTTTTAAGGCTTAAATTCAAACCATAATCGACATAAAAATATTCAATCAAACTGATCAAAGTTGCATTAAAGTTCTGTCTTTTATATGAGAAAAACACAAATTTATGTTTTTTTAAAAATTATTATTATTATTTTAAATGCAGCCTATTTATTATGTTATTTGTTTACACTAGTGGCCGATAATCGCCACATAGGTCCGTGTGCTTTAAGACGCCGCTAACAACACGATAAATAAAGTTACCGCTACGTCCCTGTGTGCTTAATGACAACGTCGCATTTAAAGTAATAACGGCCAATGACTGTATCCTTCGCTTACTACGGCCGCTGCACAAATAATAAGTTTTCTTTGTGTGGCAGTAGTGAGCTGACGTCAGGTCGGTTCCTTGAAGTGGAGCTGAATAAACCTTGAGAAGAGTCTCCTTCAATCTGCTGTTAGTAACTAACACACACACACACACACACTCACTCACTCACACACCGAGACTCAATTACTGCCCAATTCCCTTCTTTATCATTCGTCCCCGACCTCTCTTTCATAACCAAAACCGACCAAGGAAAAAAAGAGTCGAGAAGAAGACCGACCCGAAGTGACAGTTGAACTAAAAAAGCCCACGTTGGAAATAAGTAAAGTGTCGAAACTAAAAAAAGGTAAGTGTTTTATTTCACCGCCGCTGTTTTAGCCCCTCATCTCAGAGCGAGCGATGAGCTGCGTAGAGCTGGCTTCGGGTCTACTTTCTTAGCTTCTTCTTCTTTTTCATTCCAGCTTGTGTAAACTGGTTAATAGATAGTTTCTCGTGTTATGCTGTATTTCATCGAGTCGGTGTTTTCGGTAGCGGTGCATTCAGTCAAACGCGTAAAGTTGTTGTTCTCGCTCTCTCTCTTTAATACAGAAACGGAGTGTTTTTCCTCTTCTTCCTCCTCTTCTGAGTGGTGACCTGATAGTGGGAACCGTCTTTGTGTCCCTCTCTCTCCCTTTTTTCTCTCTCGCGCACCGTTCGCTCGGGCTTATTTTGATAACTTGTTACAAATGTTGAGGAATTAAACTTTTGACCGGGTTTATGGTGTTGTCTGTTCTGCTTCTTTTTTTTGCTATATCAACCGTGTGATTGGCGAATATTGTGTGCTGGGTGTTCGCAAACCCGTCACCGTCAAAGGGGGGGGAAGCGTTAAGCAGCATGCGAGGAGCCGGACTGCCGCTGGTCCGTTAAAATCCATCCAGTTTAATAGTCCCTCGACGCGAAAATAAAACAATTAGCGACAAATACATAAATGTCCCCCTTTCGGTTCGGATTAACTTGGACGTAAGCTGTAATATTCATATATTTGTCAGAGTTTTTTGGAGCTGTTCGTGTTTGCTTGTGCTATTGCTGGCCAGCCTGCCGCGGAGCTGCAGTCGCGGTCGCTTCCTCAAACCGAGAGGCACGCAGCTAGCAGCCGCTTGGCCGAGTTGTTGAAATTCATCCCTTTGTGTATATTACAATATCCTCCATTTTTTCTGCCCCTTCCAAAACAACAAGCCTCTCGCCATCTTGGTTATTTTAAATTCGTCCCCTAAGCACCCCCCCCCTCCTAACTATCTCTCTCACACATACACACGGGCTACTTTAAAAGGAAATGGATCCACGCTTTCTTTTTTTGTTGTTGTTGCAAGTTTTACCAAAAGTTTGAAGACTTG
This sequence comes from Pholis gunnellus, assembly GCF_910591455.1. Taxonomy (NCBI): domain Eukaryota; kingdom Metazoa; phylum Chordata; class Actinopteri; order Perciformes; family Pholidae; genus Pholis; species Pholis gunnellus. Next base: position 26,292,078 of record NC_136528.1, on the reverse strand, counting down.
ATAGAAAAACGGGGTTGAGACGCAGGTTCGCGTCCCGTTTGTGGTTTTTAGGAGGAAGATGAAGGTGGTTAGCAGATTGTCAGCGAAGATTATTTGAAGGCAGTTTTATGTCAGAGAGGGGGCAGTTAGTGTTCGTGCTCGAGACGTTTGCTTTAAAAAAAAGCAAATATAAAGTGACGTAGTGTGATATGTCCGGATTGTGTTTTAGGAGAGAGACAGGTGGACATGGAGGCACAGCCTCAATTAAACGAAAGCATTCGAGCTGTTTTTAAACGAATATGTTGTTTAATGTGATTTGAAAGTTTACTCAGTGCTGCCTTATGTTTATCTTTGCAACTGAGCATGAATGAATGAAGGAAGGAAAGAAAGAAGGATGGAAGGAAGGAGGATGGAAGGAAATATATGAATTACCAAGGATCCCATTAAGGGAAGAACAGTCAAAATGATATGCAACTGGATATCACTGCCAAATAACAAGTGATTAGGCATCCTTTGAATGGCAGAGTTGTTTGAAATAATCATGTGATTAAAAAAGGTATTTACTGCCCTTTAAATAAACGTTTATTGGTGTACTCGTGTTGTTTACACAGAGTTGAATTGATGTATGACTGATGGACATGTTGAAGATGTGCACACTCGCACATGCATCTCTCGTCATCGCACCACCACCGTTTTAATCCCCCTGACTGAGCTGAGACACTGGTTTGCAACAGTTTAGACCGGGGACTCTTGAAAAATGGTGACCTCGTTTCATTTCTGTCATCCATCTTACAAAAAAAAAGGTGTTATTTTAGCTCCTGCATTCGCTCCGTCCCTCACAGTTAAAACTTGATCCCACTTTTCCCCCCCTGTGTCCTGTAAAGCAGTTAAAGAAAGAGGATAGGATGAGGGGTGGGGGGGGGGGGGGGAAAGAAAACAAACGGAACAAATGCTTTGAAATAGAAAATCTGATCATTTCACCTCCCACCTCTTTTGTTTGCCCATTTATTGCTGCAAAGCTGGAGTGCAGAGGAGCAGATGTTTAGCCAAACATGAAGGCGCGGTGCCTCTGTCCTTATGGGGATGGCTCTCCCTCCTCTCACTGCTGATGCATCGACATGACAGCTGCTTGATTTCATGGAGCTGCTAAGAAGCCATTAGTAGTATCAGTGAATTGAAACGGAACAGTGTCTCGCAGCTTTCCACCACTATTATAAACTATCTGTTGTTGGTGAATGCGTGTCTTCATGTGTGTGTGTGTGTGTGTGTGTGTGTGTGTGTGTGTGTGTGTGTGTGTGTGTGTGTGTGTGTGTATGTGTGTGAGCTGCAGTTTCAACAAGACATGCTAATATATTTGTGCAATGTATTTTCCCATAATTTGAGAGAGAGAGAGAGAGAGAGAGAGCAAAAGTGAAGAAAGGGGAACAAATCTGTCAGGGTTTGTTTGCCATGTTGGTTTGAAACGAAAGCACACTGTGCTACCTCAAGCACACTCAAATCAGAGATGTCTCTTCTTGCCAGGCCAAGAAAAAAAACAAAAAAAAAATCAACTCTCGACTTGAGTTTCATCCTCTCTCTCTCTCTCTCTCTCTCTCTCTCTCTCTCGCTCTCTCTCTCTCTCTCAAATTGGAACTGTTGTTTTTGAAGAGATAAAGGAGGACTTCCGCTTGACTTGAACATTCAGGAATTAAGGATAGACATAGTTAAGCCCTATTTGCATGTCTACCAAAGTCACAGCAAACGGTTGCTATTGACTAAGCTGATTAGGTGAAATTAGGTTCACGAGCTCTGTGTCTGGGGGTGCTGAATCTGACAGAACTTGGACAGCTTTTGAGACGACAATCCCATGTGCACACATGGCTATATTCTCTATAATCCTCTACTATTGAATATGGGGCTCTCTGTTTTGTCTTCTTCACTGTGGAGGAAACCCATAGTGTGTGCTCTTTTGTAAGTGAAGCGAGATTTATTAGGCGTGCACGATGTGTGCTTATCGATCAAGTCATCAGTATGTTACAGTATCACTTTGCACTGGGAGGGATATCAAAAGGAACGTATCAGCCATGCGAATGATTCGTCTGTCAAATACACGTGCATCATCAGTGTTCATCAATGTCATAACACGTCATATTTCTGTCATCATTTCTGTCATAATTTCTCACAATCGTCGACTTTTGTTACAACTAAGCAGCGCCCAGTCCCAAGTTTTTGTGTCAACCCAAACTTGTTTTGGCTAGCGGCAAACTAGTGAGTCTAGTCGCCACATAAGGGTTCACCTGCTGCTGAAAAAAAGTGCAATAACAAAGTAAATGTCACACCAAAAGTGTGGCGATCCCCTTGACTGATTGCAGAAACCTTTAGTGTTATTAAAATAGGACAGTTTACTTTAAACTGACGTGTTTGTGTCCATATTGTTGTCAGCGTTGGCAAACATAACCATAGAAATGCTGCGGTATGAAAAATAAGTATATTTGAAGTAATATTTCAATATTGTAAATTCCTAACAGTGTGAGTTTGCTGCTAATTAAGCCTATCACTGACTTAACCCTGAACCACAGTATGTTCTATGTGACATGATACAACATGTAAGCTTATAGTTTACCTTTTTTATGGATGGATTATGTATAACTCCTATCCTGAATATCCCATTTTATCAGCATTTTGTATTTAGACAGAGATTTATTAGACCTACAAACAGTCTATTGATAATAATGGCCATCTGGGAGCCCTGTCAAATCTCTGCATGCTAGCGCTGACACAGAGCTGAGACTTTTAAGAGAGGAAGTTGGTGTGTTGGTCTGTTAACCAAATGATTCAGGAACTAATGTTAGACAGTCTCCTGATCACGATTCCTCATCCCTTCGCTGACCATCGCTCAGCCATTCACACATAAATGTTCACACACACACACACAGACACCAATAATGACAAATGAAATAATGTGCCAAGAAACGGAGGACTACTTTTCCAAGTAGACATTAATCCTATAAGGGCTAATGGTCCTTTTGAGAAGAAGCCACATTTTAGCGAAAGCCCTAAAAAGCCTCCAGGCATTAGACTGATCCCGCCTCGTATTGTCACACATCAAATCGACGCTGCTGTGCGTCTCGTCTCGGCCCCTCTACTGTTCCGCTAGCCGTGCGTCGTTAACAGGCCCACGCAGGCAGCTCACGTATTGATACGTGCGTACATGGCCTTGCAGGTTAATGTCCTCTCAGCAGGAAAGTTGGTTAGCTCTCAGATGATCTACCTCACCTTATGTTACCTTGCTATTTTAGTAACACCACAGGTTCGGCTGGATGTCCCGATAATCATCAGGGCACACAAATCATTGTCTAAAGTGCAACGCTCGGCGACGGCCACTTTCAAACGCGAGCCTCTTTAGATATTCGGGCCAGATTTGAGCAGAAATGTCTGTATAATGAGAAATGCATCTCTGTTTTGAAAAGCCAAGCTATAACGAGATATGTGCACATAAGCCCCCCCCACCCCTCGTTGTAACAAACAAACAATCTCCACTGTTAATTAAGACCAAACGAATCAACACCCGTTTCAGTTGTCTGTACATTTCTGCGTGGATCACATACGGTGGATTAATTACCGAACAATAAGCTGCGTAAAGTGCGACTGGGTCACCCCCGGCGTTGACTTTCAGGAGACAGGAGACAGAGCGGCCAAATTTGGGAGGGAAAGGCGATAAGCTGCTTCTTCGCCGCTCGTCCCCTGGGCCTCTATTTATCATTCAATGTGAGAATTTCCTTGATGAAAGTCAAGGTTGTTTGTGCTCGCTCTGTCTCGTTTTGGATGCCTGTTTTTTCTTTCCACCAGCGAGGTGCAAAGGTTGATCCCCCCCCCCCCTCCAAAGAGATGCCTTGTTTGGAAAAGTCCAGGCTAGTTTCTTTTTAATGAAGTCTCAAAAGGTCCTGATGATTTTTTTTTTTCCACTTCAAGGTTGTTTTTGTTTTCTAACATCGGCGCGGAGGAAGAAAACACAGATGTACCTTCTTGTCTCGCGGAGCCACGGAACCGCATGCGTACAAGTCCGCATAATCTGCTGTTTGCCGCCATCACGTAATCATGTGGCAAAGAAGAAGGTTATCACTTTATGTGAGCTGTAAAGCATCCATTTAATGCGGTCTTCATGAAAAAAACAAGAGCGACAAGGAACCAAAAAGAATATGGCAACAATATGAAAGGATTATGAAAGAAATAACATGAGCATTATTTGGCTGAAACGGAGACATTCAGGGTCTCTTAACATTAGCTGAGAGTAGGCTGGATTGGAACAGCATAAACCCGATGAACCAAACAAAATGCTTTCTGTCCCTGTCCACATCGCAGAGGAGCCCATCATGTCGTTTCAGGAGGAACTTGATTGTGGAAACGAGGTTCTGGAAAACACCTCCATGTGATGTTTACCTCCACCGTGACATTCTCAATCTGTAGCAGGAGGGCCTGTATTTACACTTCTCTCCACCATTCTGGCTGCGCTCGGATGGAGACAGGATACCGGTGAATGGAAAAGAAATAGAGGAAGAAGGTTTTCGGATGTGGGAATGGGAATGATATTGGTTTCTCTACTGGGTGGGGCCTGCTGGGTCAGCGGGGCTCTTGATGATACTTTAGAATAGCTAGCAGCAGGCAGGGGAGCTGTGAGCCTGGGTGGGTGTTAAGACTCACACAGACACAAACATCTACACACACACACACACTGGCTGTCAGAACATTTACGCATAGGGACAGGACACACACACACACACACACACACACACAAATGCATGAGATTGCGCCTCGACAGCCCCCATTTATTGATCTTCTTCAGCATTTAAAATCTGGTCACTCCTGCCACAAAGGCGTTTTTATTTTAGCTGCGCTGGCAAAGCCCGCTCCAAGCTAAGCCAGAATTTTAAATATTTAACTCCTACGGAGCGCCATGAGAAATGACAAGGATGGAGGGGGGAAACAAAACAAATAGGAGAGCAGTTCGGAGCTGTGCAGAGGCTATATGTGTATTTACTCAGAACAATGTTTTATGTAAACCACACCAGTACAATCAGCTGTGTCGGTGGGTGTAAGCGCTACTGTTTTGGAGCGATAAACTTGCATAGGCAGCACATATCCCTTCATGAAGTTTTTAATCTGGAATTCATAAGCATCCTTTATTCATCTTCACATTCAAAGTCCCAGAAAAAGAAATAAAGCATTCAATCTAAATTGAACTCGCGCTGACCTACAAGGCCTCACCTTGTTAGCAGCAAGCAAGGCTGAAATGCTAGCAGTCATCGGATTAGTCATTACTGGACTTGGGACAAGCTGCTGTTTTTAGCATTTTGACGTTTAAAAAAAACCCGGATCCTCATGTGCAGAGCGGCGACTCAGCGATGTCTAATCCACAGAAGCCCTACAGCACGCAGCCTCACAGCCGTCACCGTGTGTGTCTCTCTCTCTGGTCTCACTGCACACACAACAAGGTATCAGGACGTTTATTCAGCCTTTCTCTTCTCTTCTAAGTGTTCAGTTAGGCAATGATCTGACTCGCCCCCCCCCTGTTCACACTACATTTTGAAATAATTTGTCTTGGAAAAGGTCAAAGCACATTGTAGTGAAAACTGATGTTGCATTAACTTCACTTAGTGCGGCCAAACCAAACCACCATGGCTCCCTCCTCACCCAGTCCAACCTGCTGCTGTCCTTGTTTTTTCTCTCTCTTGTCCTGTTATGAAAGCCTCAGCCCCGCTCAGTCTTTGGCATTGTCCCCCCCCCCCCCCCCCCCTCTCTCTCTCTCTGTCTGTCTCTCTCACCCTCTCGTCTGTCTCTCGCTCTCTGGCGCTTGTGCTCGCTCTCTTTCTGAACGATGACACTGAGAGACAGCTGTAACGTGAGACGCCTCTCGATCCTGGCAGGGGCTTGGAAAGCCGAGGCAGAAGGGAGGGAGAGGGCCTTTATCTGAGACCGGGGGCGCTGACCTCCCTTCTCTTTCTCTCCTCCTTTCTCTCCCCGTCTCTATGTCAGCGAGCATATCCTACCCCCCCCCCCAACACTGCACTCTTAAAAAAGTGTAATGTGGAAACACTGTCGCCCCCACACACGCGCCATAGCATAAACCTGTGTTGCTGCTGTTTACACTATTTAGAGCTGTATGTTGCTTTTAAATCTCGCCATCTTTTGTCTGACTCACATAGATGCGACTCATGCTATGTTGTCAAGGCTTCACAGCATATAGTGAGTGATAATTGAGTGACATATGTTTGTGATCTGTATGAGGTGTGTGTGTGTGTGTGTGTGTGTGTGTGTGTGTGTGTGTGTGTGTGTGTGTGTGTGTGTGTGTGCGTGTGTTTGGATGTAGATGGAAACATCCACACATCCTCCAGGCTATGGCTGCTAAATCCTCTGTGAGAGCTCCCGTGTGTAATCCAAACATTTAGAGCTAATTTAAGCATGCAGGCAGGAGCAGCATCCTTTAGGAAACAACAGATCTCTCTCTCTCTCGCTCTCTCTCTCTCCATCCTCCACTGTGTGTGTGTGTGTGTATACTATGTATGTGTTTGTGTGTGCATGTCTTGTTGTCGCTGGAAGGAAATGAAAGCACTCAATCACTCACCTGTCAGAGTACTTCAGATTCTGACCATAACACACACACACACACACACACACACACACACACACACACACACACACACACACACAGAGACACATGTGTGCATACACATTTACCCCTGAGGGTTTGACAGGACTGGCCCTTTATTGACTCCCTTGATCAAGGAGACAGCAGATCCATTTAATAGAAGCTGCGCGCACACACACACACACACACACACACACACACACACACACACACACACACACACACACACACAGGCCTAGAAATCAAAGTGGATTCACATCTGCTCTCCACACAGATCCACTGTAGCACTTCCCTCTCATACAGCAGAGCTGGTAGTGATTTAGTATTGCGGATGTATTGGGTGTTGAATAAAATCTCGAGAGCCAATACTAATAGACGTCATGTTGTTTTTCATCGCGGCGTATGCCAACAGTTTCCTTGTCATTGCGGTTGTCATTACACGGATACTGCTCCGATTGGCCTCTTGTGTTATTGTACGGAGGTCTAATCGTGTCGCGATGCGAGCGGGGACGCGGGTCACAGGCAACGTTCTGTTGGCCTTGGCCCCCTGTGCTCCCCGCTCGGACATGTTTTGCGCTGAGTGTTTTGGAAGGCCAGTTAGCCAAGTGGTTGCTAGGAGGAGAAGTGACAGCTGCGTTGGTCACGGCCACACCGACCTTCACACGTCATCTTGATGGATAATCAGGGCTGTAACGATACACCGAAACCTGTTGCTAGCCCGAGAGTATCCGCCGGTGATGATCCGGGGCCACATGCTGCGCCGATGTCGTCGCTCCAAACGCGAACGCGGACGGCGGCCGCACGGGTCTGCCCGGGTCGACCGCACGTCTCAATGAGAGTTTATCTCGAAAGAAAAGCAAAGGAAAGGAAGTAGATTGGCTAATGCTGCAACAGGCTCTCCGCCGTTGTGAGAAGAGTTAACATGGCAACACAAATACATGCGTACATAACAGAAACAGAAAGAAAGACACAAGCGTGCCTGGTATTCGATAAAGATATATTCTACCACTCGCAAATGGATCACACTAATGTTCTGAGCTTTTCGCCGGTCTCAGAGCGCTGTACTGTGTGTGTGTGTGTGTGTGTGTGGGTAACCCGCTCCCTTGAGATGGGACTTGCTCCATCAAGTCAAGGAAGAAACCATTTAGTGGAATGACAAACACACACACACAGCACCGGTAGGCCAGGGAGGATTTGAATTGCACTTAGACAAACGTTTTCTCACACGAGTTCTTTATTCCTCCGCCCGCTCCCTATGCTTCGCCCTGAACATACACTTACTCACATACAAAAGGTAGTTGCCCAGAGATTCCATTTTGTCAGCTTTCAGCCCACAGATCGTGTAACAATAAAAGATGCTGCCCTGCAGTTAAACACTGCCAGTAAATCACAGGGCAAAGAAAGCTGGGAGAAGCACTTATTTTTAAGCAGCATGAGAGACCACACTGGGGGGAAGGGGGTTGAGAAAGATAGGGTAAGACAGAGAGAGAGAGAGAGAGAGAGAGAGAGAGAGAGAGAGAGAGGGAGGGAGAGGGAGCTTCTTTGTGCACTGTGTACTGGCATTGTGTGTGATGAAGAGATGAATCACTGCTATTTAGGGATTGGTTTCCTGCAACTGATTGTATGACGACTCGGTGGCGGACGGACTGTCAAGACTTGCCTGTTTTTGTTCTGGGGGGGGCTTCAGGAAAATGTCTGTGGCCGAGTCTCACTAGCTCAACTCTCACAGGGCCCTCGATGTACCAGAGATCAACAGAGACGACGGAGACAAACACCTCACCAGTGTCGCTCTTCTAACAAGGCATCAAATATTTAAAAAGCGAGGGATTTTAGCCCAATCTCAATGTGTGTATGTTTTCAGAGTACACTTGTTTTCCTTGCTCAAACAGCAACAGAGTTTTCTGGGTAAAGGAGGCTCACATGAAACATGTGGACCGATATTTCTTCTTCTGCTTTTCTCTTTTGTCTTTCTCTCCCTGTGTGGCCGTTGCAAACGTCTGACCCTTGTGTTTAACCCCTGTGCAGAGGCTGTGCTGTGTGGATCCTATAGTAAAGTCAACATCTGTGTCGCTTCAGATTAGGGGAAACCAAACACGACCATTTAGACAGACGACAGAACAGTTCTGTTGTGTACTGTAACTGTGCGGGCATGCCTGGAGTGTAAATGCAGGTAATTATAACTTTGCAGAGAGTTCCTATTCTTCCGTTTTTTTGCCTCTCATGTTAATTAGATGGAAATTACGAAGTAATGACGGCTATAATCACAAATGACATCTTTTATTGTTACTCGGAAAGTAATAAGTTCACTAACATGACTTCGGGCAGTAATTTGTTGTAACACTTTGTTTGTTATAGGCAGTAACAAATAGCTTTGTGTAACGTGATTACATGTATTCTCCCCAATTACGTGAATGAGGGAAATCTTCTTTTTGTTGAGCTGTGAGGATTTTCTTTTTCGTCTCATGTGCTCGTAAACTTCATATTTTGGATTGTCCGTCAGACAAAACAAGCAAATTGATGATGTCGACTTGCGTTTTAAACGGCACGTTTTGATGTTTTACGCTCCAAATGAAGAGTCTTTCTTAATTGAAAATGAAAACAATTGTTAGCTGCATCCCAAACATTTGATAGTGATGTGATTCACGAGGACAGCGCAGTTGAAGAAGGCTACAAGCGTTAAGGGGAGAAGGAAAAAGTGTGTTTTTTGTGCTTATTTTATCCATCTGCCATTGATGTAAAACTGCTAAGATCTTACAGTAAAATGGGGTTAATAGACTAACAGCCTGACTCTCAGTCAGGCAAATGATGGCAGACAGCACTGGCGTTCTTATCCAGTTGTAATTCACCTGCCTCGTGGCTGGCAAATCATTTTCTGTGCTGAGGCCCTATGAGCAGAGATCCTTTAATCATCCGCTAATAGGCTTTTATGAAAAAAGCTGAAGATGAATTCAGCCATACCTGGCTTTCTGTTATCATTATCACTGCGATGAGTTATCAAAGTATTTGTGTGCATACGTGTGTGTGTGTGTGTGTGTGTGTGTGTGTGTGTTTGTCAGTCTGTCTGTGTAAGAGTGTAGATAATGAAGGGAACGATTGCAGTTCGATCACTGCGATGATTATCAACACCGCCGGTCCGGGGGATTTCTGCTCAGCGATGAATTGAGCTGTAATGACAGATGTGCATTGCATTGTGGGCCTTCAGACTTTGACATGGCCGGAGGGCATCTAGAAAGACACAATTAACTGCAATATACCCATTCACTTACCGCGGGAGTCCGAGGAACATTTACAGGAACTATTAAAAAAAACAGATATTTAAAATGTGTGCAAGATTTGGTCACTGAATAAAAAAATGAGCCAAAGAATTGTAATACTTGATCACGTCCGTGCTGATGAAGTGCCCACCAGACTCGATTGTGTTGCCTGTGACCAGATGGATGTGTTTACTGTCAACGAAACCTTGTTAGATAGCTACCCACACGCAATAACACTGTTTGTGTGTCGAGTGTCTGGAAAACGTCTATCACAGCCTGCCTCCCCATGTCTAGCGTGCAAGTCTACGAGGAGACGTTCGTTGGTCCTCTCTGGTTTTTTTTTTTTAGATACCATCTAAACATGCTGACACAACCGACTTCATAGCAGGAATCTCTTCTTCAGAGTCCTGAAGAATACGTGTGTATGCTATCATCTGTAAAAGCAGCAAAAACCTGCGTGTGTTTGATTGCCGCAGCCTAATATACATAGCAGGGTGGCGTCTGTTATGGTGAGCTGCTCAGATTAGGCTCTGGCTGTAAGAGCACAGGAGGGCCTTAGAGACAATGCATGAGAGATGGGCGTGAGAACGCCGGTAAGGCTTGGTTCTCTGCAAGAACCGTCTTGTGTTTGGGGGAAAAAATATCCTCACACTCAAAGCTCCAGTGTCGAGATCCATTTCTAACAAACAGGTTTTGCAAGAAAGGGCTCGGGGAGATAGAGACTTTTTGTGTGTGTGTAAGTATCTTTGTGTGTGTGTGTGTGTGTGTGTGTGTGTGTGTGCCGCCACAGCTGTGTTTCAGACGTCACTATACTTTTTTGTCTGATGTGTCTGAAACCACAAATACTAAGCTGTGTGACTGTGAGTTTTGATATCCAGGTAGTTTTAGAGGGCTTCATCCTCCCTTCCCGGTGCTCTCAAAGGGAAAAAGAGAAACTTCCAGCATTATCGCAATGCTGCATATAATCTAACAATTTTATTATCATATAAATGAAAGCGTGCTGGGAAACACATTTCATTCAGCCAGACTGTATCTTTATCCTGAACCACACAGTGATCTTTTTTTTTTGTGTGCTTCTTCTCCAGGTGTTACAGCAGTTATGTCAAAGAGCTGAAGACATCTCTAACAGTGAGTACACAGTATATACTTAACAATATTCATGTCTACCCCCCCCTTTTCACTCTGGTGCCCCCGGTGTATGTATTCTGCGTGTTACAAAATAGATGGTGCGTGACTTTTTAAAATATATATTGTCACACACTTCTTCTTTTTTTTCTTCTTCTATGGCTCGGCAGAACAAACTTGCAGACTCCTCCAGTTTCAGGCCTAATTTGATTTTCATTCATTCAGTGAAAGAGGATGTTTTTTTTTCTTTTTCTCTCCCCCAATTAAATTTAACAAGAGCCCCCTTGAAAAAGCAGTTGTTATGATTGCATTACAAATTCGGGGTTCATTCAGTGAATCAAGCAATTAATTAGATTTCTCCCATTCTAATCAGAATATTTGTCGGAAACGTGCGCGCCTAATAAACATCCTTTGATTTTTGCGATCTGTTCGGAGCCGACGCTGAATGTAAATGGTTGTTAGCGGTGCCCTGCGGGTGCTGCCAGGTTTAGGTGATCTTGGATCAGCGTGAATCTCCTCCGTTCTCCGTCCTTTTTTCTTGTCTTGTCTTTTTCTCTCTGCTTCCTCACTCTGTCTCTGTGGGAGAGCTAGCAGCACTCAGGGGCGCGGCTGCGTCCTCAAGGCTTCGGTTCACATACACGCACACACACACACACACACACACACACACACACACACACACCGAGGTGGCAGTTTGTTGTTCCCCGCACAGACAATGACTTGCACTTTTCTCTCCTGCCGAACTTGATGGCCTTGTGCCTGCGAGTGTGTCACTGGATCAAATGGGATCTTTTATAAAGCGGTGAATGCGGTGCTCAGGGAAATACACGTTTCGCCCGCGAGTGGCTCTTTGGCCTTGTATGTTACCAGACCTGATTCCATCTAACCGGCACTGCCTCGTCTCTGGCTGTGAGCGATATTATATCCCCCGCAGGTTGGTGCGAGCTGGTTGTATCATTTGTGATAAGTATTGATGAGCCCTCTCTTGGGGAATCAATTTCTAGGGAGGTGGCTGTGTGTGTGTGTGTGTGTGTGTGTGTGTGTGTGTGTGTGTGTGTGTGGGGGGGGGGGGATGTAGCCTTGTAGATCATCCCCCACCGCTGGCTGTTCCTAACCGGTGTCTTGGCTGCCTGACGTTTCCTGCAGCCCCGTAGAGGACGAGCACAGCGGAGCACAGGGAAAGATGGAGTTCATCCAAACAGCTATGGTGTAATTAGCTGACATTTGTTGCTTGGAAGACAAGAGAAGGGAAAAGGAAGGAGCTGCTCAACTCAAACACCCAAAGGAATATGCAAATGTTGAGAGAAAAAGGAAAGAAAGAGAATTGTGTCAAATGGCATGGAGATATAATTATATTACATCCACTTGTGTGTGTGTGTGTGTGTGTGTGTGTGTGTGTGTTATGAACCCATTGAACTTTGTGTGAGCACATTTGTCAGTGTTTTGCCACTAGAAGGCATGAAACCATCGGTCTGCAGAGAGGAACAATACATATATCAGGGTAAGAATTGACTTGCTTCGACATGATACCTTTGTCTGCTGTTTAGCGTTCTCCTTGTGCAGAGCGTGTCTTTCAACTACATCAGATAGGCTGTTACACAACTGAGCTGTATACACAGCGCCCTCATGGAGCAGCCCGTCCACCACCGGGCCGATACTCCGGTTCCAGGAAGGCTGTGCGTTGTGGTGTGTTTCGCATGTGTGTGTGTGTGTTTGTGCGCGTGCTATTGGGTAAAGAGAGCGCCGCAATGCATGTGGACTATCTTGTGCTTAAGCCAAGGTGCTGCGTGATGGAGCAGCAATGCTTACGCAGCCCCCCCATCTGCTTGATCCAAAAGCTCGAAATGCAATGCCTTTTAATGACAAAGTACTGAGTGGCCCAGGGAGGTGTGCAGAAAAAAAGGGGGGAGGAGTGAGTGCATGTGTGTGTGTGTGTGTGAGGGTGTGTGATGCGTGAGTGTGAAATAGAGAGGAATAAAGGGAGAGGGAGAAGGAGAGAGAAAAACATCTCGAAGGTCAGGAGCAGCGGGCGGCCGTAGGGGAGAGACACGTGAGACTGAGATAGTCTTGCGTCAGCCCCACAGCAGTCCGCTCTTTATGTGTGTGTGTGTGTGTGTGTGTGTGTGTGTGTGTGTACGTGTGTACGTGTGTGTCCTGTGGGGCAAACATTTCCATCCGCATCCCACCGTGTGTTACAACGGAGCAGCATGCCGGTGTTTCTATTCTGAGTGTCTTGATCTGCAGGGATAGACAGACGGATAGACAGACAGATAGATAGATAGAGGGATAGATAAATAGATAGAGGGATAGATAGATAGATAGATTTGTGCATACATGTCGTACATTACGGCAGTCAGTCAGTGAGCTACAGATAATTTTTTACACGGCTCTTGTGACAGTGGAAGGGGAAATTACACCTTCTAGCCTGAGGGGAAAGAATTTGTGTGTCTCGCTGGCTGTCACAAGAGCTGAATAGGGTTTCATCAATCCCAGCAACTACTATCATTTTTCAGCTCTTATTCATGAGCGCCTCTTTGTTTCTCTCAGTGTCTTTTTTTCTTCTTCTTCTTCTTCTTCTTCTTCTCCCCCCTTCTTCCCAGTGCCCTTTAAACTGGTGCTCTGTTAGATTGGGGGAAGCGTTAGAGATAACGCCGAAACATTTAGTACTTTGCACTTGCCTCGGAGCTAAGATTGTTTAAAAAGCCGCTGCAGGATTTGTCCTCGGGACAAGGGAGCGCTGTAGATTCAACAGACACACGCCCAGCATTAGTTCAGTTACCGATTCAAGTGTCTCTCTCTGTCTCTCTCCACACACACACACACAAGAAGACACTGACCCGTTCCCCATCTCTGGTCTCAACAGGGTTCAGTCCTCGAGCCAGACTTTTCATTCACCCCCGTTGTCCAAACAGCCTCTCCTCTCCATGTCACCGTGAAGGCGAGGCTGCTCTTTTACAGACCCTTGTGCCATGAATCACCGCTCGCACACCCGGGGACCCTCAGTCCACTCGGGGGGCTGCCTGCCTGGTGACATGAGGGGGGCCATTTTGAATGGAGGGTCAAACAAAACAGGAGCTAAAGAACCCAAGCTGTGAGCTTTTCCCAGAGAGGGCAACAATGGGAGTGGGTCTCTGAGTGTGTGTGTGTGTGTGTGTGTGTGTGTGTGTGTGTGTGTGTGACGTTAATGTGTTTGTTGTAGTAGTGGGGAGATGTTGGACACACAATGCTTTGAGTTTTGGGTGTCATAATGCAACATAATTGCATGCCAGTAATTTATGAAACATAAGGAGTGGGCCTTTAAACCCCCCCATACATCACAAACCTTTTAGCCCCACACAAACCGGATTGCAATCTGAGCTCCTCGGACTCCAGCCCTAATGCCTGTTTGGCTGTTCAGGTTTGAGAACAAGACATAGTCGAGCCTTTGCTATCGTGCACATATCTACCGAGCCGGCAATCACATCACGCTCACTCAATATCATTTTCTATTAGCTGGGCATTTTCATCAATTACAAAACTGTTGACGGGCGTCATTTTGGAACATTTGTGTCATGTGATTTTGGCTAAAATAAAGTTCTGTTGAGTCGATCGATGCCTGGCAACACAATACAAGTGTGTAATAATGAATCCGTCACATGGTTTATGGGGTTTAAAGGTTGAAACCTGCTTGTGTGCACTGGCTTTTACATTTTATCATTGTGTGTCTTCACAGATTTCACTCTTGGGTTTACTCAATATATACATTTTGCTTAAATTTGTTAAAGCCAAACCAAATTTGTTAATACGTTAATCTCTCTCTCTCTCTCACTCACCACTCTCACCCGATGCCAGCTGTTGCCCTATGAGAACCTCCAGGTTTATTGGGTCTATCTGCTGCGTTTATGGCCAA